>NC_068350.1:9612786-10217786 GCF_014633365.1 Diospyros lotus
ATCTCCTGAAAGGGACCGTTTCTACGTTGACCAAAGTAGTGAGAGCCCGGATGGTTATTTGTCTAGGAACCAGACTGATTCCAGCAATAGAAGCCATGATGGTAGCAATTACTTTGTTGATGCAAGTTGCATTAACAATTTATCTGGCTTTGCTACCTCTCGGATACCTAGCCTTTCTGTCAATAGTACTTCCGGCTTGTCAAGTAGCTCTTCAAATACTCTGACCAGTATTACTGATGGGTTCTTGGACTCTCCTATAAGCCCTCTTCAGGTAGCTGATCTGTGTAATGGAAGACAATCTATTTGGCAGTTCACGAAGGGGGTTGAAGAAGCTAGCAAGTTCCTGCCAAGAAGTGAAGAACTTCTAATCAATTTTGATGGCAATAGGTTCTTGTATCAGGAGCCAAAAGGAGAAAGTAGCGATGTGACAGTTAAGATGGAGAAAAAGGAGGTGGGAGAGACCTTACCTACTGGGTTGAACGTGAGGAAGAATCCTCACAGGGATAAAGTGGACTCAGAAGAAGAAAGGAGAAGCAAGCTGGCAGCAATTTTTCCAGATTCCATAGTGCGGTCGGAGATGTTTGATAAAATCTTGCTTTGTAGCAAGGAAAAAGCTGCGTTCTTGGAAGCTTATCGTCAAGCGTTGAAGGACGGAACAAACAAGAAAATTCAGCAGAATGGGCAATCAAAGGGGCCGACTAGCAGAAGGGGTCGTAAGAAGCAAAACGGCAAGAAGGAAGTGGTGGACTTGAGAGCTTTCTTGATTCATTGTGCAGAAGCTGTTGCAGCAGATGACTATAGGAGTGCAAGTGAACTACTAAAACAGATCAGGCGGCACTCTTCTCCTTTTGGAGATGGGAATCAAAGATTGGCTCATTGTTTTGCTGATGGCCTTGAGGCACGCTTGGCTGGTACCGGGAGCCAGATTTACAAAGCCCTCATCAGTAAAAGAACATCAGCTGCTGATTACTTGAAAGCTTACCAGCTATATATTGCATCATGCCCATTTAGGAGGGTATCAAATTTTGTCTCGAACAAGACAACAAAGTTAAAGTCGGAGAATGCAATGAGGATCCACATTATAGATTTTGGTATACTCTATGGCTTCCAGTGGCCTACTTTCATCCAACGTATCTCAGAAAGAGAGGGTGGACCCCCAAAGGTACGGATTACTGGGATAGAATTTCCCCAACCAGGCTTCCGGCCAGATGCAGGAGTTCAGGAGACGGGGCGCCGGTTAGCAGATTATGCTCAGAGTTTTAATGTCCCATTTGAGTTCAATGCCTTGGCAAAGAAATGGGATACCATCAAACTTGAGGATCTAAAGATTGAAAAGGATGAATTCCTTGTTGTCAATTTTTTGTACCGCTCTCAGACCCTACACGATGAGACCGTGCTGGCAGGTAGTTCAAGAGATACGGTTCTCAATCTAATAAGAAGAATCAATCCTGACCTCTTCATACATGGGATTGTCAATGGGGCCTATAATGCTCCTTTCTTTGTTACGCGGTTCCGGGAGGCTCTGTTCCACTTCTCAGCACTGTTTGATATGCTTGAAGCTAATGTTCCTCGTGAACATCATGAGAGGATGCTCATTGAGAGGGAGATCTTTGGGAAGGAAGCTCTGAATGTTATAGCCTGTGAAGGTTGGGAGAGAGTTGAAAGGCCAGAGACGTATAAGCAGTGGCAAGTCCGGGTTCTGAGGGCAGGCTTCGTACAGCTCCCTTTCGATCGGGAGATCATTGCAAGGGTAATGGATAAGGTGAGGCCAAGATATCACAAGGATTTTGTGATTGATGAAGACAACCAATGGCTGCTGCAAGGATGGAAAGGCCGAATCATTTATGGCCTTTCTTGTTGGAAACCTGTTTAGAAAGGGATACTTACTGGTACCAAGTGTTGGGACTCTCACATGTTCACGGGAATATTTGACTAGCCGAAAACCGATGGATTTGCTGGCCTACCAGGTGAATGGAACTGATTTTGATTGTTAGCTCTGGCTGCTTGTTAATCATGCCAAGAAAAGGCCCATCTTATGATATGGCAGATAATTTAGACACAATCAAAGTGAGTTGCCTTGTTCCTTATCTTTCATATTGAGGGCTATTGTTCAGTGGACGTTTTCACACTAGGATGACTAGAATTGTGACATGTATAGGGGTAACCATTGAACACTAGAAGATGTAATTACTAGAGAGATTTCTTGATGCTGTTTCTTGTGCACGAGTCCACGGGTTCTTCAACGAATCCTGCTCTGTGTTCACAATTACAGGCCAGTCTACTCATTCAGGAACTTTGGGAGGTTTGATTGAAGCAAGATGAAAGGGTGCTTTCTGTAGCCATGCAACAGTGATGTTGTTCTCACTTGTGCCTTGCACATCATTGATGTGGAATTATGTTGTTTTCTGTAGTGTTTTCTCTAAATCATGAATCTCATTCACCGCATTTTTAATTTATGGCCAGCGCCAAAGCATATGGTCCCACGTGCACCTTTTTTTATGGTTAAATTGGATCAGACAGAACCTAAGAAAAAAAAGAAAAAGATCAGATGTAATACTACTTCAATTCTCATTCAAAACTATTACTTAAAGATTAAATTCTTGATCTCTTGGACCAAACAGAAACTCCTTAGGGCACGAGGCTCCTTTCCTAGGGTTGGGAGAGCTTAGATTTACTTTTACATTACAAAGAGGTGATTTTCACAACTCAAATTCATTTACATTGAAATTTGGGTGTAGAACAACAAAAATAAAGTGAAAACAACGTACGGATATTGTCAAGTTTAGATAACATAGATGAAACCATTCTTATTATATCTATAGGTGCTTATTTTGATTTATGTTTTATATAAATTTGGATCTAAGACGACACCGGCCGTATTTGAAAATTTTTTGGACCTGGAACCGATCTAATTGCAGGTAAAACTAAACTAACCCAGCCCAACTATATTCTAGTTTGGCCAGCTTGGGTTTCAATTTTAAAATCTATTTATAATAACAAAACTTTATAATTCAAAACATACAATACAAAAATATTAAGACATAGGAAACCTGTTTTTAATATAAATTCTGTAAAATAAAAAGTAAAAACTGAACCAAATCAAACCAATCCAATCACATTGGTTTGGATTGGTGGACTCATGAGCACTCCTAATTTTTACTTTACTCTCACAATTTTCTTTTCGTTTGTTTTATTTTGTGTGTGTGGTGTTGGGTGGGGGGATCCTTGGAGTTGGATTGGACTTCCCAATCCAATAAAATTGGTAATATTTGCTTTGCATTCTTCATGGACCACTATACTGTCTCCAGAACTTTTCTTCTATTGACACCGACTTGATCCTTAAAATAAAGCACTGACAGGTTCATCTAGAACACAGATGCGTATTATATATATATATATATATATATATATGATAAACGGATCACTGTTCTGAAAAAGACAAAGCAGTTAGCAAATGAGAGATAGCGAGATACTAGATAAAATATAGAACTGCACTCAGGTCTCAAGTAAAAATAAAGAGAGCATTTTAAATCTGAAATAGAATAAGGAAAAAGCTTCGACCCAGCTGTCTAAAATACTATAAATCCTGGGTGGACATTTCATTACATCATGGCAATTACTTATTATTAATACATCTTCCTATGTATGGTAAGTGGTCCTTACCTTAATTAACATGGGGTTGCTTAAAAAACCAGGCTGTGTTTGGAAGTTGAAGTCCACAGCCACCACACAACGGAAAGATTGTTGAACAACTCCCAATTAAAGATCTGCCTTTGAAGCTGACAAGAATGCCGATTGGCCAGAATCCAGATCCACGCTCGAGTTATGCTCAGCTATCTGTATTGGAGCGATGAAAAAGTAGAGGTCAGCAGCAAATAGGATCATATCGGGAATCAGAGGTTTAGGAGAGGAATTAAGAGATAGGCAGAGGAGTTATTTATATTGGAGTTGTTATTTTTACAGTTACGTAGCAGTGAAGTGTTTACGTAACAGTGAAGTGTTAACAATATTGAAGTTATTCCATTTTTCTCCCTATCTACTCTCTGTTTCCCTTTTTTATTCTCTCTATTTTCTTCTTAAATTTTTGTGTTTTCCTCCACTCTCTCTCTATTCTCTCTCCGTTTCTTTCTTCTATTCTTCGTTCTTAGTTTTATTCTAAAAATCCTAGATTCAAGACTAGGGTCTTGACAGATCATTTCAGACAGAACTGCAAGTAACGCATTAGGCATAATAAATTGTTCCTTGAAATGTATTATAGCTCCTTATTAACATCAGAAACAGGAGTTCCATTTACTAAATTGCGGTCAAAGGAGAAGGTAGTTAACGACTTGATAAAGAATACAACAACAACATCATAAGCCTTTTATCTTACTCTGCAAGGTCATCCACATGAATTGAACACAACTGGAACTGTTGATGATAAAAAATAAACAAACAAATGACTAATAAATAGACTGTTCGCTATTAAAGGTAAGCAAGCATCAGTGTTATTGGTTGAACACAACTGTAACTGTTGGTTTGATAATTGTATTGACTCAATCAGCTGATGACTAATTTATAGAAAACTTCCATGCACTTCATTCTACTGTAAACAATCTACTGAAAATCCAAAAAAAGATGGGCCACGTCAAAACGGCTGATAAAAAAAATAATCCAAGCAGTTCACCGTGATTAGTTTGATTGAGCAGGTGAAAGCTGGATAAAATATACAAGGATTTAAACCATTTTTGACTTTACTACTTAAAAGCTTTTATGAAGATCACAGGAAGAAATCAAATTCTTCTCATCACAAAATTTTCTTGGACCAACTTTGAAGGTCCAAAAGCTGTGACATAGAACTAACGTATTGAAACCGAATTCTTTCTTGTCCTGTCCTTTTGCATGCAAATGCAGAGAATATTCATTTTCCTGTTTGCTTCTTCCACTGCAGCTCATAGTTCTCAATGGTTTATGATTACAAACATCAAGCTTTATAGCAAGATTTGAAGGCGAATTGAGGTCTCCAGTAATTCCTATGTGCATAATGGTATCCCTCCCCTTAAATCCATGTGAATTCTTAAGCTATATACAAAATTGTGTTATGCGGGTGAGAATGAGGATGTTCCTCCATATAAACAAATTTCAAAGATAAAAAGACCATGGAGGACTAAGTGGCAATTCTCACATATGGACCACGGCACAGAGGTGCAACAAGCCCAATACATGAGTAAACCATATCTAACGTTCCATTAACAGATTTTCAACCTATATGAATTTTAGTGTATCTGATTTTGTTGCATGAGAGGGCAAAGAATGCATCAGTTTGAAAATTTCTGAGGCATTATTAATAGATAACATTGATGCAAATGATCCATTACATTGCCCAACAACTAGTCACTGGCATTATTAATAGATCATGGAAGCTAGTACATCTATCATCTTTGTTGGAATTATAATGCATAAACACGTGCATTATATTAAATATCACAAAAATAAAATACTTGGCTAAGTGCAGAAGTCGAATCTTTAAGACTTGTTGTACCACCGACCTTCTAGATTTTTCAGGTTAAGTGTGCATCACTAAATGGAAAAAACACTCTAGCTGCAACCCACATATTCATAATCACTTTGATATGCAAATTCACTGTATCTGATGCTCTCTTATTTTCTGTTTTAGACCCTATGCAGGGACCTCTATTTGTAGGGGAGAAAACCTTAACGTTTAGGAGATAGAGATCGACAATAATTTTAATTCTGGTTTTAACCCACTTAGAGATAATACCCTTTTATCAAATTAGGTTGAGAACTTATCTCACACCAAATCTCCTGGATCAGATTGACTCATCATGATCGCCATAGAATTTAATTGACCTTTATCGTTTATTATATTTATCTATAATATTCATTAGGGACCATTTCAGAGAAATGGGTTAAAATTCAGAAGAAAATGCAAGTTTATGAGATATGATTGTCGTAAATAGGACATTGAACATTCATGATTCATCATTCATGTTTCTATGCTACCTTATGCAAGTCTATGAGATATGGTTGTCGTATATTGGACATTGATCTTATCATGATATACCTTGACTTTAATAGAAACTAGATGCATACCATCTCAGCATATGGTTCCAAGACAAGCTGCAAAGGAACCTTGTGTTCACCTCATTGTGTCTTTCATCTCATGAGTGCTGCATGAACATCTCTAGGCACTCAGATTGCTGTCACTCGACTGTCAGCTTGATTTATATACAAAATCACCAATTGATGTGATTTTAGATCTTAGAGCAAGACGTGCCTCATAGAGCAAGGCGCTCTCAACTAAGCCTCAAGCTTAGGCGTGCCTTAGGTGCATCTTTGACAACTATTGCCAGCTTGAACAAGAGTCAACAACTATGTTATGAAATTAGATTCAATACAAATTACAATTAAACCATCAATCACACACACGAACACATAATTTAACATGAAAAATTCAAATCAAGAAAAATAAAGGGCAAAAATAACAAAATATCACTAACCAAATATTGTTACAACAAAAATGATATTGCCACACTAATTCCATGGTATTAGACACTTATTTATAGATTTAAAATCATCTATAAATGTATACAGAAAATTATATCCTGATTAAAAGATAATTCATGAGGATATTTCTCTAGATGAGATAAATCCCATTTAAAATCAAATTTGACATCATCCTAATCACAATCAAATTTGAAATTCTAATCATGATCAAATTAAAAAAATCCATTCACATATGAATTAGGATTTTGAGTCATAATTATCACAAATCTCCACTTTGACTTAAAATTCATATATGAAATTATTCAAAATTCTTTCTTCCAACAAAATCATAAAAAATTAATTTCCCCAACAAATACCAACCAAATCCACGCAATGCTCAAACTTTGTAATAGGCAAGGATTTGGTCAACATATTTGCAGAATTATCATCAGCCACATTCAAAACATATGCAATGAGATCAGTATCATCATATCTTTGAGGAGGTCTTATATTTCTTCTAGGTCTATTCTTAGCAATATAATAATCTGATGGACTGACACTTACTTTCGGACTTAACTTGGGGCTTGACTTAATTTGAGATGACAAAGGTTCAAATGTTTGACTCTTGTCTATTTCAAGCTCCACCTAAATATCAGAACTCTGGTGACCTATAGGGTTAGATTCTTTTGCAAACAAACTACGAAGCATAACAATTTCACAAAAAATAATATTCAGCTAGTTACAACTTTAGACGCTTGTGGATCTTGTTAAATAAGATAAGTAAGGGAGTATTAGTGTATTTATCTTTAAGTAAATGTATGTATATATATGCTTATGTTGTACTCTTGAGGTATATACAAACAATTCTTTTGTATTTATCTAATATGGTATCAGAGCCCAAACCCTAACCTAACCCTAGCTGCCGCCGCCGTCAGCCGACGCCATCACCGCCGGTTGCTTCGCCCGCCGTCGTTATTACCGCGGGTCTCTTCGTCGGCCGTTGTTCCCTCACTGTCGCGGCTCCTCTTTTCCAGATCCGGTCCGGCCGCGCCTAGATCTCGCCTTTTCCGTCGTCGGGCCTGCGCCCTCACCGTCGCCGCGCCTGCGCCCCCGCCGTCGCCACGCTCGCGCCCGAGCTCGCCCTCCAGATCCGGCCGCGCCCGAGCTCGCCCTCACTATCGCCGCCTCTGTCCCGGTCATCTCTCTGTCGCCTTCGCCGCGCTTGTCCAGATCTGGCCATCCTCAGGCGAACTCCGGTGACAGTTTCAGCTTTTGTGCTCCAGATCTGCCCAGATCTGGTATTGCTCTAGATCTGTTCTTTCTTCTCCTTGGTCGTGTAACCCAATTTGCTCCAGATTTGCCATTGCTCCAGATCTGTCTTCCCTCTCTTTGGTTGTGTAATCAAATCTGCTCCATATCTACTGTTCTTTCTGCATCATGGATTCATCTCCAGCTCACTCTTCATCCACAAGCCGCTCCACCATGTCCACACCGGTGACCATTCCCCATTTTTCAGGCACATCGATTATTACAACAGAGAAATTGAGCGGACATAATTATCCCGCTTGGTCATGTGCTGTTGAAATTTGGTTTCTTGGTCATGGCCTTGAGGATCATTTATCAAAGACTATTTCAACTATTTCTTAGGGGGATCAACCTCTTTGGCGGAGAGTGGATGCCCAGTTATTGAGTTTATTGTGGTAGACCATTGAGCCGACCTTAATGCCGATATTTCGACCTCTTCGGGAGTGTAGTGCCCTATGGACTCGGGCTCGTGAGCTGTATACTAGTGACATCACTCGTATTTATGATGTGATTGGTGCCTTGTTCAATTTACGACAGACTGATTTGGATATGACCACATATTTGGGTAAGCTTCAAGCTTCTATTACTGACTTTAACGAGTTGATGCCCTTTGATACCGGTATCAAGAAACAACAGCACCAATGCGATCAAATGTTTACTATTCTCTGTCTTCATGGAGTTCGACCAGAGCTTGACTCAGTTAAGACACAGATTCTCGGCAGTGCCTCTCTTCCTCATCTGACAAAAGTATTTGCCAGACTACTTAGAGCCTCCTCTATTACTATTGATCGTGGCATGTCCGTTGCTGGAGATCACTCCGCCCTAGTTACGACCCCGACTGGTCGTGGTGGTCGTCCACGACCCCAGTGCTCCTATTGTAATCGCCTTGGTCACACTAGAGAGACTTGTTATTGCCTACATGGACGTCCACCTCATGCAGTCAGTACTGCTAACATGGTTGTGGGTGTTTCAGAGGGTCAGGCATCTATCACACCCAGTGATTCCTCACCAGTGACTATCTCAGGGGGGGAGTATGCTCAGTTTCTTCAGTTTCGGGCAGCACAACAGGCTACTTCACCTGTCACATCTTTTGCTGACACTGGTAACCCTACTGCCTGCTTTACTAAGTCTTCATCTTCTCTTGGCCCATGGATCTTCGACTTTGGTGCCACCAATCACATGTCTGGTAATCGTTCTCTCCTATCTCATGTTCAAACTTCGCAGTCTCTACCTCCTGTTACATTGGCTGATGGCTCTCAAGCCTTAGTTAAGGGTATTGGTACCGCATTACCTCTTCCTACTTTACCATTATCATCTGTTTTACATTTACTACAATGTACCTTTAATTTGCTCTCTGTTAGTCAACTCACTCGCAGTCTTAATTGCTCTATAACTTTCTTGTCTGATTCTGTTCTTATGCAAGATCGGGGGACTGGACGGATGATTGGCAGGGGGCTTGAGTCTCACGGTCTCTACTATCTGTCTCTCCCTGCTTCTTCAGCGGCGTGCATGACAACAATTTCCCCACTACAAGTCCATTGTCAGTTGGGGCACCCATCTCTTCCCAATCTCAAGAAGATGGTTCCCAGTCTCTCTAGTATTTCTTCCTTAGAGTGCGAGTCTTATCAATTTGGGAAACACATTCGTAGTTCTTTTCCAAGTAGAGTTACTAAATGTGCTAGTTCTCCTTTTTTAGTAGTCCATTCAGATGTATGGGGTCCCAGTCGTGTCAGTTCACAAGACGGTTTTCGTTATTTTGTAACATTTATTGATGATTTCTCTCGGACTACATGGTTATATTTAATGAAAACGCGTTCAGAGTTATTTTCAGTCTTCACTACATTTTGTGCTGAAATTAGAACACAGTTCAATTTGCCTATCCATGTTCTTCGTAGTGATAATGCTCTTGAATATTTGTCTCTCCCATTTAGATCTTATATGGCATCCAATGGGATTCTTCACCAGACTTCGTGTCCTAGAACCCCACAACAAAATGGGGTAGCTGAACGCAAGAATCGCCATTTAATTGAGATAGCCCGCACGCTTCTTCTTCATATGCATGTTCCACTTCAATACTGGAGTGATGCTGTCTTAACTGCATGTTACTTAATTAACCGCATGCCATCTTCTGTTCTTAATGACCAGATTCCTCATTTTATTTTTTTTCCTCGGGTTGACTTATATTCTCTTCCCCCTTGTATCTTTGGGAGCACGTGCTTTGTTCACCATCTTGCCCCAGGTTGTGATAAGTTATCTGCTCGTTCCGTCAAATGTGTTTTTCTGGGTTATTCTCGCCTTCAAAAGGGGTATCGTTGCTACTCTCCTCAATTAACTCGATATTTTGTTTCAGCGGATGTTACCTTCTTTGAGTCATCTCCTTATTTCCCTTCTTCATCTGCGATCTCCGATTCTGTGTCTGTTGGGTTACCTTTACCTGTTCCTTCTCTTAACCTCACATCACCTTCATCTCCAACGCCTTCACCATCTCCACCATCATTTGCCTCTCGCCTTGATCGCTCTGATCTTCAGGTCTATCAACGGTGTCCACATCTCGTAGCCCAACCAGCACCGACTGTTGTCGCTAGTCCGCGGGAGCCGTCTCCTGACTCATCCCCGATGCCAACTCGTTCTTCCTCCTCTGGTCCGTCGCCTTCAACTTTTGATCTTGACTTGCCTATTGCTCTTCGTAAAGGTACTCGCCATCCTATCTCCCATTTTGTTAGCTATGATTATTTGTCCCCTGGATATTCTGCTTTTGTTTCTTCTTTATCTTCTGTTTCACCTCCTAAATCTGTTCCCGAAGCTCTTTCCCATCCAGGGTGCCGGGCTGCTATGGTCGAAGAAATGTCTGCTTTACATTCCACTGGGACTTGGAACTTAGTACCTCTTCCCAAGGGTAAGTCTACAGTTGGTTGTCGTTGGGTTTACACTGTTAAAGTTGGCCCTGATGGCCGGATTGATCGTCTTAAGGCTCGCCTTGTTGCTAGAGGTTATACTTAGGTTTATGGTCTTGATTATGGCGATACATTCTCTCATGTTGCTAAGATCTCCTCTGTTCGCCTTTTCTTATCCCTTGCTGCTATGTTTCACTGGCCTCTTCATCAATTGGACATCAAAAATGCCTTTCTCCATGGCGATTTACAGGAGGATGTGTATATGGAGCAACCTCCTGGCTTTGTTGCTTAGGGGGAGTCTAGACTGGTGTGTCGCCTTCGAAAATCTTTATACGGTTTAAAACAGTCTACTCGAGCTTGGTTTGGTCAATTTAGTTTAGCTGTTCTTGAGTTTGGGTTAACTCGGAGTGAAGCTGATCATTCTGTTTTTCATCGTTCTTAGTCTGGCCGCCACATTCTTCTAGTGGTGTATGTTGATGATATAGTACTTACAGGGGATGATGTTGGTATCACTGAATTGAAGGCACATCTTCACCAACAGTTTCAGACGAAGGATCTGGGTCCTTTGAGGTATTTTTTGGGTATTGAGGTAGCTCGGTCAAAGCAAGGCATCTATATTTCTCAAAGGAAGTATGCCTTGGATATGCTAGAAGAGACAGGATTGCTTGGATGTAAACCTACAGATACCCCTATGGATCCAAATATCAAGCTGTTACCGAAACAGGGGGAGCCTCTTTCTGATCATGGGCGCTACCATCGATTAGTTGGGAAACTTAATTACCTCACTGTCACTCGTCTTGATATTTCATTTGCTGTGAGTATGGTAAGTCAGTTCTTGGATTCACCTTGTGACAGTCACTGGGATGCAGTGATTCGTATTCTTCGATACATTAAAGCTACCCCTGGTCGGGGTATATTGTATCAAAATCATGGACACAGTCAGATTGTGGAATATACAGATGTTGATTGGGCAGGATCACCTAGTGACAGGAGATCCACATCTAGATACTGTGTTTTTGTGGGTGGAAACCTAGTCTCTTGGAAAAATAAGAAGCAAACTGTTGTTGTCAAATCCAGTGCAGAGGCTGAATACAAGGCAATGGCCGTAACAACATGTGAGTTAGTGTGGTTGAAACAATTAATTGAGGAGTTAGGAGTTACGCAGGTTAAGCCTATGCAATTGGTTTGTGACAACCAGGCTGCAATGCATATTGCCTCTAACCCTGTGTTTCATGAGAGAACCAAACATATTGAAATTGATTGTCATTTTGTTAGAGAAAAGGTGCTATCTGGGAATGTAGTTACAACATATGTGGGTTCCAATGATTAACTGGCTGATTTACTCAACAAGTCGCTTAGAGGGTCTCGTGTGAATTATATTTGTACCAAGCTGGGCATGCTCAATATATATGCTCCAGCTTGAGGGGGAGTGTTAAATAAGATAAGTAAGGGGGTATTAGTGTATTTATCTTTAAGTAAATGTATGTATATATATATGCTTATGTTGTACTCTTGAGGTATATACAAACAGTTCTTTTGTATTTATCTAACAGATCTCATAACTTGTAACCCTTAAGATTAGATTTATATAACCAAGGAAGAGACACTATTTAGACCTTGGTTCTAATTTTTCATTATCAACATGAGCAAATACAGGACATCCAAAAATTTTCAAATCAGAATAATTCGCAAGAGTATCTGACTATAACTCTTCTGAAATTTTCTTATCAATAGCGAATGAAGGAGACAAATTAACTAAAAAACATGCCATATAAGCAGTCTCGGACCAAAAAAACTTAGATAAATTAGAATTAAACAACATATATCGTACTTTTTCCATCAATATTCTGTTCATCCACTCAGCTATACCATTTTGTTATGGCATACCTGGAGCGTGAAATGCCTTCGAATTCCTTCTTTCCTACATAAGTCATTAAATTCATGTGAACATAATTCTAAACCATTATCAGTGCGGAGACGCTTAATCTGTCTTTCGGTTTGTTTCTTAATCATAATCTTCCACTGCTTGAAAGTAGCAAAAATACCAGTCTTCTGTTTCAAAAAGAATACTTAAACTTTTCTAAAAAAATTATTGATGAAAATTAACATGAATCTGACACCATCTTTAGAGGGTACTCTAATTAGACCCTAGAGATCAAAATGGCATAGTCCAGTATACCTTTCGTATTGTGAATGCCTTGATTAAATTTGACTCGTTTTTGCTTACCAAATACACAGTGCTCACAAAACTCTAGTTTTTCAGTACTTTGCCCTTCAAGAAGTCCTCTTTTGCTCAATTCAATCATACCTATTTCACTCATATGTCCAAGAAACATATGTCATAACTGAGTGATATCGGTATCAGATAAAGAAGAAGTAGAAATAGAAGCATCAACTGTAACGGTAGAACTCTGCAGAAGATACAATCGACCGTATTGTTTTGTACCTTTCATCACAACAAGAGCACATTTACTAAATCTTAATAACTCCACCTTCACCAATGAACTTGTACCCATTCAAATCAAGAGTACTTAATGAATTAAGATTTCTTTTGAGATCGAGAACATGTATAACATCAGTTAAACTTTGAACAATACCATCAAACATATTAATTTTAACTGTTCTAATGACAATAATTTTACAATAAGAATTATTACCCATCAACACATCACCAAGAGTCAAAATTTTATATGTCAAAAACCAATCCCTATTAGGAAACATATGAAATGTGCATACTGTGTCAAGTATCCAATCTTTACTAGATTTGGTAATTTCATTAGTTATCACCATAAATTCCCCATTATTACTGTTATCTTCAACAACATTGGTTTCACCGGAAGTTTCTAGTTGTTTCCCTTTCTAGTCAGATTCCTATCTCTTAAGTTTATTCTGCAGCTTATAACACTCATTTTTTATGTATCATTTCTTCTTACAATAATTACATATTTTTTCTTTATTTCTAGACTTAAATCTGCTTTTCCCTTTTCCACCGTAATTTCTATCTTGTGTTCTCCTTCTGATCAACACTCTCTCCCTAATTTTCAAAATTTCCCAATAATTGCTTATCAATTTTCTCGTTCAAGAACAAACCATCAAAAACTTCATCTAGGGTGAGAGTATCACAATTATAAAGTATGGTATCTCTAAAAGTTAAATACAAGACCGGTAGAAAACATAACAAAATTAGACTCAAATCCCCATTATCATACTTAACCTCCATGTTTTCCAAATCATAAACAATTTCCTTAAAAACTATTAAATGGCTTTCAATCGACGTACCTTCTGCCATTAAATGAGAATACAATCTTTGCTTGAGATGCAACCTCTTCGTCATACACAATTGTTCTAGTTTCAACCATAGAGCAACGATAGTTTTTTCTTTCAAAATATCTTGCAAAATTTAATTCGATAAATGCAAATGTATTTGAGACAAGACCTTATGATCCTTATGCTGTTTTTTCTCAATACTCCATGATTGTGGCATTTTTTTCGAAACTCAAAAGTGCATCATCTAAATTCATTTGTGCCAAAATTGCATGCATCTTAACTTGCCATAGCGAAAATCTAATATTTCGATCCAAGGGAATATCGTACTTCTAACGTAACCATTAAATAATCTCGAATAATATTAAATAATTGATAAATAAGAAACCCAATTGAAAACAGACTAAAAATATCAGATCTGAGTCAAATCTGGGTTAAAACCAAATCTGGATCTGTCTAGCAGATCTAGCGGGTCGAATCTGGCCTAATGGGTCAACTCTGGGCTGACCAAATCTAAAGTGGGTCTGGTTGAGTAAATTGGGTCAGGTCAGATCCGGGTTTGATCTAGGCAAGATTTGAGTGAGAAGCTTAAAGCTTATTTAATGGCAGAAACTTGAAGATGGTGACAGGAACTGCAACGATAGAAGGTGCAACCGACGGACAGTGAGAGAGGAAGGCTAGTGATTGTCGATCGGAGAAGATGGCCGATGATCTGTCGGCGGAGCAGATCGACGAAGTGTAAGGCGGTGGCGTCGATGGCAGTCTAAGGTCGACCGATGTGGGTTGGCTGTGAGGAGGAGGAAGACAACCGGAGAAGAGTCGATGGTGGCCGGAGATTGATGGTGGCATGGAAGGCTGACGGTTGTGGCTAACCAGGAGGGAGACGAATGGACAGATTGATGGCGAAGGCAATAACGACTAAGAGAAAGACGAACGATCAGATTAACGAAGAAGACAATAGCAGTCGTCAATGAAAGGCAGCCAATGGTGGATGTGGGCGGTTGACGATGGCTGAAGGTAAAGAGTGGCGGTCGATGATGGCCGCTCAAGAACCAGAGGCGGCCGGCGATGGTGAAGAACTGGACGACAGTGGCGGAGGCGAAGGCCATCGGCGACAGCAATGAAGGCAGTTGCCGCCCACGACAGTTGGACGGCGACAGAACGATTGCGACAGCGACGACCGATAGGTGGTTGTGGCAGAAGCTGGGTAACTTGAAAATCCAGCTGAAAGAAGATGATGATGTACAGATCTAACAGTTGAGATCTACCAAACGGCAATAGTTTGATTCAACGGCTCTGGTACCAATTTGTTATGAAATTGGATTGAATACAAATCACAATCAAACAACAATCACACACACGAACACAAAACATGAAAAACACAAATTGAGAAAAACCAGAGACAAAAAAAATGAAATACCACTAAACAAATAATGGTACAACAAAAGTGATATTGACACACTAATTTTATGGCATTAGGCACCTATTTATGAATCTAAAATCATTTATGGATGTACACAAGAAATCATATCTTAATCAGAAGATGATCCATGAAGATATTCCTTTAGATGAGATAAATGCCACTCAAAATCGAATTTGACGACATTTTAATTATAGTCAAATTTGAAATATTAATCACGGTCCAATTAGGAAATCCAATCATAGATGAATTAAGATTTTGAGTCATAATTATCACAATCTATTTATATTCTCACAAGTTATTCTAGACTGCCTACACAACCAGATAAGAAAAAGGCACAATAGTTCAATGCATGAGAAAAAAGCTCAATGAATACTATCTAAAAGTTGAGATGCCACAACCCAGTTACGGCGTGATCGAGACCTAATCCTTAATGAACCAAAGATCCATTAGAATTAAGCAAGCCTCTGTATGTATTTATATCATGACAATAATAACAACAGCCAACAGCTGAATCATAACAATATCTATTTCAAAAATGAACTGAATAACTGTCTGTAAAATCTGTCTGTAACAACTAGAGCAAACTACTAAGAATATCAATTCTAATGGCCACAAGAACAACATGGGATATACCAAACAGAATAACTAAGCTAATTCAAACTAAATTGGACTTGACTTCTTCAAATTGTCCGTAGCTTTGATTCCAAAACTAAACTGTGACCTAAAAAAATTAGAAATATCTATAATTAGTCAAAATCCAGTAAATAAAACAATGTATACTATGGGTGAACCACAACAAGCAATACACACAAGTTTTTATACAAGAAATATTTTCTCAGGAAATAAAGGTAAGAAAATTACTTCTCATAATAAAGCAACAAAATTCTTTTTCAATAAAACAATTTTCTTTTCAAAACTGATTGAGAACTAACACTTTCAGTTTTATACAAGATTGTTTCTTTTTTTTCCACAAGCATTGCAAATTTCAATTGATGCAATAAGAACTTATTCATGCAAGATAATTGATGAGGCAATAAAACCATTGTCACAGTCTATATGGTCTACTCACCTTTATTGTGTCCGACTTTAAGGACCGAATTCAAATAAGAGCTTCTAAAGAGCTAGGCAAAACCAAAACTTGTTATTTTCTCATTTCTTCAATCCTTCTCTATGCCCTCTATCTATCTTTTTTCATCTCTGTGTGCTCTCTCTATCTACCCCTCTATGTGTATAAATTCATCTGCCAATGCATATCTCTAATTGGATTTGGTAAGCCTATTGCTATATAAATTTTGAATAAGATATATCCTTATTTCTATATTTCTTTAGTAAAGCATGTATACCTATTCCTACATGAATTTGGTATAACACACACATATATATGTTTTTCATATTTATTTAGAAAAGTACGCATACTTATTACAACATGGATTTGACATAATCTATATTCTAATATGGATTTGGTTTATTTACTTATTTATTTTTAAACAAATGATTATTATCCTTTATTTTTTTTTGGTTCAGATATGTTCTATCAAATCCATCTTCAACAAAAACTACTTATTCAGTTATTCCTAGTTGGTTTAGGTCACACTATTGCCCTGTATCCTACTTGGATGTGATATGTATTAATTTCTAAACTCTTATCATCACTCATCATACATATCTAGTCCATCAAGAATTGGCATTGCGAAGTCCATCTTCAAATAGGTTTTGGATTATTTTAATTAATTTAGTTCTTATTATCATTTTATTATCCATTATCCTAATTTCTACATTTCTAATTATTTTGTAGATGTTTGTCTATATATATATACACTTTTACATCTTTATATTTTCATTATTGTTTTACTAAAATTTTGGAATTTTACATGAGATGCAGTTCCAAAGCAAACAACCATGAGAAAGAACAAATGTTAAAAATTTCCTCGCTGCAACTTGGAACCACCAATAGAAACAAATAATGTCATTTACAAGCATGAATGGCTCCATTAATACCAACATTGCCCAAGTACTTTTAACAGTTGGCACTGAAGGCCCTTATGTTTTAGTTTTTAACACTTCTGTTTTTTGATTACTCAAACCATATGGGTACCATATTTACTTAAGATGAGTTGGCCAACAGAAGCTTAGTGACAAAACCTACAAATAATCATCAGACTACCAATAAGCTTTGGAAATAGATGAAGATGACTGGTAAAATTCACATCAATGGACAAACCCTACATGAAAAGTGATTTACTTTTAGTTTGGATTCTTTGGATTTCTGGCTAGTAATCGTCTGACTGATCTAGTGTGCTTTCCTCACCAAACCATCTTGGAGGATCAAATCCAGACCCACCTGAAATATATGAAAAACCCATGTCTATAGGCATATATGTTTTCCACAATTCAAATATACACAAACATATGTAAAGAGATAAATCTTTGCCACTTCCCAGAGTATTACTAGCAAAAGAGCCTGATTGCATTCTTTAAAATGGATGGGAAGCAACAAAACCATTCCAGGAAACGAAGTTCAACTTCGACCCAGAAAAATCGAAAAAAGTAGAGGTAAAAAAGTAGCTTTACCGAGAGGATTGCAGCGACACAGACGCCAAGCAGTCAAGATGGTCCCCTTGACGACTCCATACTTCTGATAGGCAATCATGGAATACTCACTACATGTTGGAACATATCGACAACTATTCGGCAGCAATGGCGAGATCTCCCCTAGTCAAGGATTGAACAATTTCCCAACACCCGCAAATTACATTCTCATTCTTACGTTATTCCCATACAAAATTCAAAATTAATCGGTAAGAAAAATCTCAATCAACCACAACAAATCCTACTCCTAACAAGAAAAGTAATTATTTTGGAATCAAAAAATGAAGGGCGAAAAAGAACTCACTTTTGTAGAATCTGAGCATAGATAATGCTGCTTTAACCCCTGGATTGTTCACCTCTTTTTCTGATTAATTACACAGATTTACCAAAAAAAAAAAAGAAAAAAATTGGAACCAAGCAAGATACATATATGCATATGTAACCATACACAAACACAATATTCATAGAAATTCGTAAGCACAAAATTAAATTACGCTTTCCCAAATATACAAACCCTTACCCTGTAGCTTACGATGCTCGGAGTCATTGTCTGATTGATTAAGTATAAAGGAGAGTCTCCGACGCTGGCGGTGCGTCTGTTGAAGGATTAAATATAACCAGGTATATAATCATTATGCACATATAAATATATATATGTCAAAAAATTAAGAGATGAGGGATTAACTAGGAAGCAATTACCTTTGTGGTGGAAGTGCAGAAGAGGGGTTTACACGTTGGATTGGAGGGGAATCTGAGGGTTTGGGAATTAGGGTTTGCAAGCGGAGGAACTACAGCAAAGACATTACTGAGGTAAAGGGGAAGCGCCATTTTTGATCGTTGGCCCAAACCGTTTAACGAATTATCGGTCCACCTTCGAATTTCCGAATTTAAAATTACGTAAAATTGCATTACGCTTAAAAATTGACATAATTATAAAAGAAACAGTTCATATTTTAAAAATTACAAAACTTATTCCCACGTTGAATTGACAATTTTACCATTTATTTCTCTCTCCTCTGTCTCACAAAATATATTTTAAATTACAAATAAAATTTTATTTCTAGTATTTACATGAATGAAGCATTTTTGAAGATTTTTCTCCAAAAGCATAGTACTTTGCATTTCTTGCAAGTCCTTATTTTTTCTTTCAACAGTTTCATTTTGTCTAGGAGTTCTTGTAACAAGGAAAATTATGTTTAATATTATTTTTTTAGCAAAATAGACTAAAATTTTCATTTTCAAACTCTCTCTCGTAATAACTTCTAATTTTAGAAAAAATATATCCTTTTTTTTATTTTGGATTCATTTATAAAATTTTTCACATGTTTTAAATGTTTCAAGTTTAGAACCAAGAAACCTCACCCATGTAAGCATGATGGTCTTAATATAGAAACTATGACTGTGTTCTCTTTACTTTTTAATTTTTAGTTTTAAATTTCGAATTCATTTTCAGTTTTTTATTTTGATAGTCTATTTTTAGAAAATTGAAAATACGTTATTTATGTCATTTTGAAAAATTATTTGTCAAAACAAAAAATTAGAAAATGCGTTCTCCTTGAAATTTTAAAAATATTTTTTTAATATTATTTTATTCAATAAATTAAAAATATTTAATGTTAATATATTTTTAAAAAATATATATATTTTAAAGTTAATGAATTATGTAATATTTTTTTCATTATAATAATAAAATATAAATAAATAAATGTGTTTTGAATTTAGAATTTATTTTGGATGAAAACACTCAAAACAACTTTTTATTATTTGGAGTTTTCTTTACAATTTTTTTTTTGTTTTTAAAAATATAATTTTAAAAACAATAAAGAAAACGCGTTTTTATTATTTTAAAACTCAAAAACTAAAAATAACTTAAAAACAACAAAGAGAACGTAGCCTATGTTTTTAGACTTTAGGGATTCCATAATTTATTTTTCCTTAACGCATGCATCACACAAATGATCTTTTTCATGTTCAATCTTAGGTAGACTTGACTAGATCCTTTTTAGATGTTTTTGAGATTAAGTCCATGTTTGCATGGCCTAACCTACCATGCTATAACCATGAGTTATGTGAAATAGATGCAACAAAACAATTTTCAATAACTATGAAAGATGCATCTAAATAAAACACAAACATTACCTACTCCATTTTCAATTAAATTCAACTTATTTGATTCCAAACAAGTTACTTCACATATATTTGATTTGAAAGAAATTATATGGTCTTTATCACAAAGTTGACTTGTCTAAGCAATTTGTGTTTTAGACCCTCGAGGAAAACATTTTTCAAAAGAAAGTTGAGAAAAGCAATACTATCTACACCAAGGATTTTTACCTTAGAGTTGTTTTCATAGATCACATTACCTCATTTATTGAAAGTAAAAGAGTTGAATAGCTCCTTGTACTCGTCATGTGCTTGAAGTATCCACTATCTAAGTACCACTTGTTTTCCCCTTTTGAGGTACTAATATCACCCACAATATCAAACATTTACTCGTTTGTTTTTTATACCTAAATCTATTTTAGTCCATTTATGTTAGAGTGAAGAACATTTTTAGGAACTCATATTTGTTTGATTATTGTGGGATGGTTTCTTATAAACATTTATTTATTGAATGACCATGTTTTCCACAATAATGACAAACAATTTTGGTTCTAGATGGTTTTAACTTGAGTCTTAAAGGTTGAGGTTTTAACAAAAGTGGTTTTTCCATTATCTTTTGAAATGGGTCAAACATATTATATGTTTTATTTTTCTTTATTTTTAGTATAGTTGGAAGTAGTAGTTTATGATTGTGGTAGTCAGTTTGATGTTAGTTTTGTTGTTATATTTGCTCTACCTATTTAAACTCTATTTTTGGACGATTATTCAGAAATGAGAATTAAAGGTATTTTTCCATACTTTTCTTCTCAACATGGTATCAAAGCATATTTTGAAACCCTAGGGTCTTCTTCTCCGTCAATCTCTGACGTTGTGCCCTAGGTTTCTTTTTTGCTTTCCGCTTGCTTTCTTTTCATCGATTCCAATGATCGTCGATCTCCGACGTCTTGTTCCTCTCCAGCGACCGTGAATCTTGTGAATCTTCTTTGTTCGAAGATCTATAATTTCTTTTCAATTGCTTGTGAATCTCATTTTTTTAGAGATCCGTGATCAATTATCTTCTCGGCGATCGTGAATCTTACAATCCCCTCTGTTCTACATCCTACTATCTATTTCATTTCTTTCATTCGTTCATTCTTGTTATATGGTCCATATGTCCTCTTCCTCATCAAGGTTCAATTCTTCCATTGATGATGGATCAAACCCTTATTTTCTTCATCATTCTAACAATCATGGTCATCTTTTGGTCTCCCAACCTCTAATGGGAGACAATTATGCCTTCTGGAGTCGAGCAATGGCTATAGCTCTCTCTGTCAAAAACAAATTAGGGTTCATAAATGGAACCATTTCACAACATGTTGGAGATCATCCTCTTCTCAGCACTTGGATTAGGGACACTTGGATCAGGAATAACAATATTGTTATTTCCTAGATCCTCAATTTGGTGTCAAAGGAGATCTCGGCGAGTTTGATCTACTCCAAATCCGCCTATGACATATGGATAGACCCAAAGGAAAGGTATCAACAAAGCAATGGCCCTAGGATTTTTCAATTAAGGCGTGTGCTTATGAATCTTACGCAAGGGCAACTTACTATAAGTGGTTACTTTACCAAACTCAAAACGATATGGGATGAACTCAACAATTGTAGACATGTTTGTACTTGTGGTGTTAATAAGGCTCTTGCAAATCATTACCATATGAAATATACGATGTCATTTCTTATGGGATTGCATGACTCTTTTGCCCAAGTCAGAGGTTAGTTACTTCTTATGGACCTTCTGTTAGGATCTCAAGTCTCAACCCTTGAGGCTCAGGCCGCACCCGGCTCGGACAGCAGCACGGGAGTTGGCGCAACTGGCGAGAGTTCTCAGCAACCCGATAGCAATGTCAAGCATGCTGCGCCAAGCGAGGCCCCAACCTACCAAGCAGTGCACCAGCAGGCGCCATCTGGGGCCCCAGCCCAGCACCAGCATGCACAGTCAGGCCACAGTGCAGCCACAAGGGGCCAGCCTAGCCCAGCATGATGAAGCCCACCAGACCTGGCCCATCACAAGCCCAGTCCAGTAGGCCCATCAGCCCATTTCGTCCAGCCATCAGATGAAGACCAAGAGCCAAGTCAGTTCACTTGATCTGGCTCTTTTAATAGATACATAATTGCATACATTATGTACTTCTTTTAATTGCTCTTTTATTTTCAGCATTCATGTATCTCTTTATTTCTAGCATTATTGCTTGCATTCATGTAGTTGCTTAAGTTACATTCTCTGCATTCATGTACTTAGGCATCTAAGGGGTCATTGCCAGCCACTATATAAGGCTTTGATCTCCTTTCATTTGAGGCTAATGAGAAATCAAAAACGTAACTAGTGAAGTGTTCTTCACAATCCCGATTTCTACCTTCTATCCTGTGATAGTTAGGCAAAAATCACCCTTCCGGGAACCAGGGCATCCATCATTGGTGCTCTCGTTGAGAGTCTGCCCACAGTCTCTTTTCGAAGCTCGGTGCTTGGAAGACGTTTCCAGAAGTTGTCTATCCAACGGTCATCCAACAATGGCGGGAGGACAGACGCACAAGGACCGTATTGAGAATTTGGAGAACATGGCCAACACCATGGACGAAAAATTCTCACGGTTGGAGCGGACGCTACAAAATCTGACCATCTTGGTGGAGCAGCAACAGGCACCAAGGCGCAGCAGTAGCCGCTCATCTTCCCACAGGCGGCGATCTGTTGCATCAGCAAGCCACAAATCTGAATCGGGCTCTGATGGTGAATTCGAGACAGATGCACGAGGCGGCAACTGGAATCCCACAAGCACCAACCGGCCAGCCTTCAAACCGCGCCTACAGTTTCCCACATTTTCGGGTGAGGATCCTATCTCTTGGCTCAACCGTGCCAATTTATTTTTCAAGTCACAAGACATGAGCAGCAAGGAAAAGGTGGAGTATGCCGCCTATTACCTTGAGGGCGAGGCGAGCCATTGGTGGCAGTGGCTGTCACGCACCTATGACAACCAAGGTAGGGGCATCCGTTGGAAGGATTTTGAAATGGAGGTACGCACCCGTTTTGGCCCTACCGGCTTTGTGGACTACGATGAAGTCCTATCAAAGATGCGGTAGACAGGATCCTTGAGGGACTACCAGCGGGAATTCGAAAGGGTGGCCACACAAGTCGAAGATTGGCCAGAGAAGGCCTTGATCGGGGCATTCATTGGGGGCCTATTTCCGGATATTGCTGCAGAAGTCAAGCTCCACCGACCCACCACGATGCGCCAAGCAATTGATATTGCTCGGCTGAAGGATGATCAACTGCGCGCCACGCGCAAGGCAATGGCATACAAAGGGCCAGCCATGGCCGGATCCAGTTCTGGGGCCCCCAAACCCAAGCCACCACTTGCGCCACAACCCGCAACCAGCAAGCGCATACCACCAGGCGTCAAGCGCCTATCATGGGACGAGATGCAGAAGAGGCGTGAGCAAGGCCTCTGTTTCAACTGCAACGAAAAATTCACCCCGGGCCACAAGTGCAAGGTGGCCCAATCATTTCTGATCGAAGTTGAAGAGCCACCAGAGGAGGAGGAATATGCAGTGTCAGACCCACAAATGCCTTATGACATGTCTGCAGCCAACAGCGGGGTGGAGGCCGAGGATCTGCCAGAAGTGTCCCTTCATGCGCTGGCAGGATCCGCTGGGCCACAAACCATGCGGGTGACAGCGATGCTCAAGGGCAAAGTTGCCAGCCTGCTGATCGACAACGGCTCAACCCACAACTTCATCAGCACCAAAGTAGCCCACAAGTTACAGATTCCGACTACCATCATTGAGCCATTTGAGGTGCGAGTCGCTAGCGGGGAGCGCCTGGCATGCACACAGCAATGCAAGGCAGTAAGTCTTAAAATCCAGCACATCTATATTTCTGTTGATTTATATGTCATACCCTTGGCTGGAGTAGACATAGTGCTGGGTATACAGTAGTTGGCCCAACTGGGCAAAGTTATCTTTGATTACAAGCAGATGGCCATGGAGTTCACTCTAGGAGGCCGACAAGTTCGCCTATCCATGCAGCAGGGCACTCCTAGGGCAGCAGAGGTGAACGTGGTGCAGAAACTGATTAAGGCTGGCAGTGAGTGCTATGCCATACAGATAGCATCACAGCCACGCGCATCCGACAGTTTCCAATCCACCGATGTACCGCAGCTACCCACAGATGTTCAGGTGGTCTTGGCTAAATTCCCCACAGTGGTGCAGGAGCCTACAAACCTGCCACCAAGCCGGCCTTTCGACCATCGCATCCCACTTTTGGATGAGCAACCCATCAACGTTGCTCCCTACCGTTATACCCACCATCAGAAAGAAGAAATTGAGAAGCAAGTCAAGGAGATGCTTCAAAAAAATCTGATACGGCCTAGTACCAGTCCTTTCTCATCACCAGTTTTGCTAGTCAAGAAGAAGGATGGGACATGGCGCTTCTGTACAGATTACCGAGCCCTCAACAAAGCCACAGTTAAGGACAGATTTCTGATTCTAGCCATTGATGACATGCTAGATGAGCTAGCAGGATCCACCATTTTCACCAAGTTAGACTTGCGGGCAGGCTATCATCAAATCAGGATGCACCCGGGATACATACACAAGACAGCATTTCGCACGCATCATGGGCACTACGAGTACATGGTCATGCCCTTTGGCCTGTGCAACGCACCATCCACATTTCAGGCGGCCATGAATCACATTTTCCAGCACATGCTACGTAAGTTTGTGCTAGTATTCTTCGATGATATCCTGGTTTATTCGAAGACTAGGGACCAGCATTTGCAGCACTTGGAGCAAGTCTTGAGCATACTGGCCCGAGAAAGTTTCTGCATCAAGCTGTCCAAGTGTGCTTTTGGGCAGACCGAGTTGGAGTACTTGGGGCACAGGATCTGCCCTAAAGGCGTCAAGGTAGAGCCACACAAGATCACAGCCATCCAGTCTTGGCCGAAGCCGAAGAATGTTTCCCAACTGCGAGGATTTTTGGGACTTACAGGCTACTACAGGAAGTTTGTGCAGCACTATGGGGCCATTGCTAGGCCATTGACGCAGCTATTAAAGAAGGATAAGTTCCAGTGGACAGACGATGCTGACCACGCCTTTGCCGCATTGAAGCAAGCCATGACATGCACTCCTGTCTTGGCCATGCCAGATTTTGCACAGCAGTTCGAGGTTCACACTGATGCCAGCAACATTGGCATTGGCGCAGTATTGGTGCAGCAAGGTCGACCAGTGGCCTTCCTCAGCAAAGCCCTTGGTCCAGCCAAAGCCGCATGGTCTGCATACGCCAAGGAGATGTTGGCAATTATTGAGGCAGTGAGGGTATGGAGACCCTACTTGATGGGGCAACGATTCAAAATCGTGACTGACCAGCAGCCTTTGAGGCATTTATTGGAGCAGCGCATAGTGACCCCAGACCAGCAGAAGTGGGTGGCAAAGCTGATGGGGTATGACTATGAAATTGTCTACCGACCAGGGGCGCAGAACAAGGTTGCTAATGCCTTGTCTCGACGAGATGACAGCCCTCAGCTACTGCCTATCACGGGGCCAAATTGGGCAATTTGGCAGCAGATCAGAGATGCCTTAGCCACCGACCAGCGCAGTCAGGACTTGATTGAAGCCAGCCAGGACACTGAGACTGCCAGCGACTATGAGTACCGCAACGGGCTACTGTTATACCGAGGCAAAGCTTATGTGCCAGATGCTGATGACCTGCGCACTACCCTTGTGCGGCACTTCCATAACTCAAGGGAAGGAGGACATTCCGGAGTTTACCGCACATGGCAGCGACTCAACCGACTATTCTATTGGGAAGGCATGAAGCAACAGGTTGCTAGGCACGTGGCCGAGTGCGACACTTGCCAGCGCGCCAAGAGTGACTCGACCCAGCCTAGCGGTCTATTGCAGCCATTGCCCGTGCCGGAGCAGATTTGGGAAGACTTGAGCATGGACTTTGTGGAAGGCCTGCCAAAGTCACAGGGGTACTCTTCTATACTTGTTGTAGTTGACAGACTTAGCAAGTATGCCCATTTTATACCCCTCGTGCACCCCTTCACTGCACAGTCTATTGCAAAAGTATTCATGCAAACAGTGGTCCGCTTGCACGGCCTACCTCGGACCATCGTGACAGACAGGGACAGAATTTTCACCAGCCATTTCTGGAAGGAGCTTTTCAAGACTATGGGGACCGAACTATCAGCCAGCTCTTCCTATCACCCACAAACCGACGGTCAAACTGAGGTAACCAACAGAACTTTGGAGCAGTACTTGCGGTGCTTTTCACAAAGCAACCCGCACACATGGGCCGATCGTATCGCATGGGCAGAATACTGGTATAACACCTCTTTCCATCAGTCTTTGGGGCGCAGCCCATTTGAGGCAGTGTATGGGCGAGCACCGCCAACATTGGTGTCTTACACGCCGCAGTCTGCCAAGATGGACACTGTGGACCGAGAGCTTATTGATCGAGATGAGCTGCTGGAGGAGCTCAAGACCCACTTGTCCAAGGCACAGACCCGAATGAAGAATTACTATGATCAGGGGCGACAAGACCGACAGTTCCAAGAAGGAGACCTGGTCTATGTGAGGTTACGACCACGAAGGCAGAAGAGCGTCACACTTACAGCCAAGATGAAGCTTGGCTATCGTTATTATGGGCCTTACAAGATTTTGCAAAAGATTGGGCAGGTTGCATACAAGCTGGACTTGCCAGTTGATACTCGAGTCCATCCGGTGTTCCACATTTCCCAACTGAAGCGCAAAGTAGGCAACTTGACCGATGTGGTGCATGACTTGCCAGAGCTCAACGAAGACACTACACTGCTAGTCCAGCCCTTACGAGTCCTAGACTACCGTGTGGTCAAGAAGAACCGGAAGAAGACACCTGAGGCATTGGTTCAGTGGGAGAACATGTCGCCAGAGGAAGCAACCTGGGAGTCAACCGAGTACTTGGCCTACCAGTTTCCGCATCTGCACCTTGAGGACAAGATGCTTCCGAAGGGGCGGGGAATGTTAGGATCTCAAGTCTCAAGCCTTGAGGCTCAGGCCGCACCCGGCTCGGACAGCAGCACGGGAGTTGGCGCAACTGGCGAGAGTTCTCAGCAACCCGATAGCAATGTCAAGCATGCTGCGCCAAGCGAGGCCCCAACCTACCAAGCAGTGCACCAGCAGGCGCCATCTGGGGCCCCAGCCCAGTACCAGCATGCACAGTCAGGCCACAGTGCAGCCACAAGGGGCCAGCCTAGCCCAGCATGATGAAGCCCACCAGACCTGGCCCATCACAAGCCCAGTCCAGCAGGCCCATCAGCCCATTTCGTCCAGCCATCAGATGAAGACCAAGAGCCAAGTCAGTTCACTTGATCTGGCTCTTTTAATAGATACATAATTGCATACATTATGTACTTCCTTTAATTGCTCTTTTATTTTCAGCATTCATGTATCTCTTTATTTCCAGCATTATTGCTTGCATTCATGTAGTTGCTTAAGTTACATTCTCTGCATTCATGTACTTAGGCATCTAAGGGGTCATTGCCAGCCACTATATAAGGCTTTGATCTCCTTTCATTTGAGGCTAATGAGAAATCAAAAACTTAACTAGTGAAGTGTTCTTCACAATCCCGATTTCTACCTTCTATCCTGTGATAGTTAGGCAAAAATCACCCTTCCGGGAACCAGGGCATCCATCACCTTCTCCCTCAAATTAATAAGGTTTTTACCTTAATATCTCAAGAAGAAAATTAGAGAAATGTTGTGGCTAGTGGTACTGATTCTGTATTGTTTACCATTAAACATGATGTGAATAAAGGGAATCATGGTAGATTTGGAAAGAAAGATAAGCTTGTGTGTACTCACTGTGGGTTTCATGATCATACTATTGATAAATGTTATAAACTGCACAGCTACCTTCCAGGATATAAGTCTAAGCAAAGGAATCCTAGTCACACAAATTTTGTCCATATAAATTCTGATCAAGTGACCTTTAATGTTGCTAGTCAAGTGTATAATGTACATCTTACTTAGCCTATTTATGCAATCATTAACCCTTGTGCAATATCAACATCTGCTAACTACATTGAGTTCTCATTTAAACATAGCCAAAGTAGCAGCAAAACCTAATGTTTCTCATGATCAAGCATCAGGTACTTGTTTCTCTGTCTTGGTTAGTCTAGTACTTAATAGCCCTAGGTATTGGATTGTTTCAGTCTACCTTATTTTGATTAATTGAGGTTTGTCTCAAATCTCTTCGTTACATTGCCTAATCATTCTTGGATCTCTGTTACTTGTATTGGCAACGTGAAAATTAATGATCATCTCATATTGGAGAATGTTTTGTATGTACCCTAATTCAAGTTTAACTTGATTTTTGTGAGTACACTGGCTAAGACAAATTCTATGTCCCTTATTTTTTCTTCTCATTAATTCTTGTGTTATTCAAGATATCCATCAAATGAAGATGATTGGCAAGGGTAGTCTCATGGAAGGACTTTATGTGCTTGATGGTGATTCTTTTAAATTTGTATGTCAGCCAATATATAGCCCATGTATTTCTAATTTTGTGGCTACTGTTGTAAGAAAATATACTTGGCACAATAGGCTAGGACATATTTCTTTTCAAAAGATGGACAAGTTGAAATACGTGTTGCACTATAATAATTCTAAGAACATCTCATGTCCAGTCTCTCATTTTGCCAAGCAAAGAAGGTTATCTTTTGTTTTTAATAATCATATGTCACAACATGTTTTTAACCTTATTTATTGTGACACATGGGGGCTATATCATATGCCTACTTATGTCGATTACAGATATTTCCTTACTTTGGTGGATGATTTCATTTGCTTTACTTAGGTGTTTCTAATGAGGCATAAGTATGAGGCTAGAGATATTATACCTGTAACACCCCACCTACTCAGGGCATGTTATGTTTTTTGTAACTTTTTTTTTTTCCGAGTTACATTATTTTCGAAACTTCCTTAGCCTTATCTAGTGCTCAGCGAAATAATTTATACACTAGATATAATAAAATTTTGTAAAGCGGAAGCTAAAATCGAATCTGATCATAGCATTTCATACATAGATAACTGAACATGGCACTTATTACGAAGTTGATACATAAGCTTCTAAAGATAATTTAAAACGTACATAATACTTGAAATATCCATATTACAACATAACATGGTACACTTGCTTATTCCTCGACGACCCGTGTCACTACACATCTTCGACTTCTGTATTATCACTGCAAGTCCCAACTGGAACGTTGAATATTCCAAGGGTAAAACCTGAATTAGATGATGAACCATCTAAATAAGGGTACAAGATGTTTAATATGTGTGTATGCAATGTCTTACTCATCGTAGGTGTCAACTGCATCCTTCATGCTACTTATCATTTTTACGGCCATCTCTTTCGAAGCCGGGGTGTATGGGAGCACCCTTGGTACAGTAATGGTGCTAGTTCGTCCTCTCTACGACCACAATGCATGTGATCAATGATATTAACATGTACGTATGCATTTCATAGCATGTCATGTGTGCAGTCTACGTGATGGATACATATCAGAGCATGTCAATATGATGAAGCATTCTCGAAGATCGGGTGTAAACGTAGATATTTATAACCATACTAATCTTGCAACAGTACACTTACTTTTCTCAATTAAGTTGTCTCGATAAATGTGACGACCTCGATAAACGTGCCGAACGAGCTATTTCCAAATCCTCGGGCCCTAAGGACTCCTAAAACATTAAAAATATCAATTTCTAATTTTTCTCATAATTTCCACAATTTTTCCTTATTTTCTAAGCCTTATTTCCTAAAAAATTCATGATAAATATCTAAACCCTCATTTAACCCAATTTTTATTCACTAATATTCTTAAAATAACATTTATAGTCTTCTATTTCTTGAAATTTTCTAAATTAAATTCCTATTTTTTTCTTATTTCCTTAATAACAAAATTACTTAAATAAATAATTAATTTAGCATTTTTCAGAAGATTTTTTACAAAATAAGACATACACGAAATTCTAGATTTTATGGAATTTTTTCAAAATTTTTTGCAAAACTTTTCCTATTTTCTTTTATTTTTTCTTCTTTTCTTTTTTTCCTTTTCTTTATTTTTTCCTGGCGGGCTCATGCGACCCACGCGCTGCTTCCTCAGGCACTGGCGCCTGCGGCCATGCGCTCGACCCCCCCTCTGAGTCGTCTTCTTAGGCGGCCTCTTTGCCGCTGACGACCCAGCCGGGCCTCCAAACTTTAAATAAAGCTTCCCTTCCCCCTATTTTCAACCCCCCAAACCCGAATATAGCCTTAGAATTTAGAAAAAATGGCAAAAAATATCTCAAATTGGCGGTTGAAGCTTCGACTCCTGCGAGGAGTGACTTTTTTGACGAGGCTCGATTCTCCTTCTCCGCTACATCGTTGGCCACCAAACGCTCCAGCAACCTTACCCACGATACAAGGACCAAAACCCCACTCACAAATCTCTCAAACGCTGCCCCAAACACCCGATCTATGAAGTAAAAGTTTCGGATGAAAGGGGTTGTTCGATCGTAGCTATTTATAGCTGAAACTCGCCTCGAGTTGTCCCATCATGAGCGCCACGCGTCCTAGAAGGCCACTCCGATGACCATTTCTCCATTAATGTCCTCATCTCCACTGTACCCGGTTGCAAGCGCAACCAAAGCATGGCCGCGCGCCTGCTTCGATTTTTTGCTAATTTTTTTTTTAATATACATATATACCTACGTACAACTATATAATATACCTATATCAGTGAAATAATCCCAATAAATAATTTTTGGTATTTTTTAACTATTTTTAAACTATATATTTTATGCAATGAATTTAACTATGATTAAACTATATAAATAAATTTAATTACAGTACAATTAAATATACCTTACCATATTAAACTTACCGATAAACACTAAAATTCTAATAATTTCTCTAGGGTCTAAATACCAAAATTGTGATTATTATTCATGATACCTGTAATACCCTAAGTCATTATAAATAAATTTAAGCGTATATTTAATTAAGTTATGCTTATTTATTAAATTATGCTTATAAGATATGGAATTAATTTATGCAAGAAATTATGTACAAGTATGTATGTAAATATAAGTATGTATAAATAGGATTTTTTTTTCTATATATATATATATACATTTAGTATGTATGCATATATATAAATTAGTATGTATGTATGTAAGTGCGTATGTATATATGATATATATAAAAAAAAATTCTAAAAAATCCAAATTTTTGCAGAGCAGTGCGCGGCCAGAGCATGGCCGCACTTGCAAGCGGCGGTTAGGGAGAGAGAGAGGGCCTTTAATGGCCGAAGTGACGCCGGAGTGGCCTCCAGGACGCGTGGCCGACCATGATAGGTCGAGTTGCGTCGGATTTGCACTATAAATAGCCGCTCCTGGACTGCCCATTTCATCCAAAAATTTTCTTCTCTAAGTAGTAGATTTGGGGCAGTGTTGAGAGGTTTTGGGAGCGGGGTTTTGATCTTCAAGTCGTGGGTAACATTTCTGCCAAATTTGGCGATCAACGGAGCAGAGGAAGAAACGAATCGAGGCTTCGCCGGAAAACGCGCATCTCGCCGGAGTCGTGCCTTCAATCGCAAATTCGAGGTATTTCCGGTCGTTTTTTCAAAAATTTAATGCTATATTTGGGTTCGGGAGATTGAAATTAAGAAGGAGGGAAGCTTCTTTCGAAGCTTGGAGCAGCCGAGGCGTCGCCGGCGGCGAAATGGCCGCTGGAGAAGACGACTGCAATCGAGAGCGTGGTTGCACGCGCCCGCGAGTGGGAAGAAGGCGCGTGCCTTCCACGCGCCCGCAAGAAAAAAAAAGAAAAAAAAAGAAAAATAAAAATAAAAGAGATAAAATTTTGTAAAAATTTTTACTAAATCTGAAATGTTGTTTATGATTTATTTTGTAAATAATTTTCTGGAAATACTAAATTTATTAATTATTTAAGTAGATTCTTCTATTATGGAAATAAAGAAAAATAAGATTTTAATTCAGAAAAATTTCAAGGAAATTTCAAAATGTTAGAAGTATTATTTAAGAAATATTAGTGAAGATAAATTGAATAAAATGAAAGATTAGATAATTATTATGTGATAATTATATATTTAGCTATTAGGAAATAAGGGAAAAATAGGAATTTAAGTTGGAAAATTCCAAAATGATAGAAATATTATATAAGGGATATTAGTGAAGATAAATTAGATTTTATGAAATAGTAGATAATTTTTATGCAATTCTTGAAGAAATAAGATTTAGAAATAAAGAGAAATTATGGAAATTATGAAAAAATAGTAAAATGATATTCTAAAATTAAGTTTAATGTCTAGGAGTCTTTGAGGGCGAGAAGTAGCTGCTCGACATGATTTTCGAGATTGACACATCTTTCGAGGCGACTTAACTATAAGTGTACCATTCCAAACTTGGTACGGTTATAAATGTTTACCTTTGAATACCTACATCATATTGACATGCTATGATATGTACCCCACATGTAGACTGCATCCATGACATGATTATGAAATGCATAAATACACGTCGATGCCATTGATCACTCGCATATGAGGCCGTAAGGAGTACGAACTGGCACCGCTGCCTTACCAAGGATGCACCCATACACCCCAGCTTCTATAGAGGTGGCCGTTAAAATGGTAGGTAGCCTGAGGGTGCAGTTGACACCTACGAGGTAAGATATTGCATACACACATAACATAGTATTATATACCCTTACTTAGATGATTCATCATCTAACTTGGGTTTGCCCCTGGAACATTCAACGTTCCAGTTGGGACTTGCAGTGATGACACCGAGACTGGAGATATGTAGTGACTCGAGACGAGGGAATGTGCCATGTTATGTTCAAGAATTATGTACAATTGTTTTAATTTCAGAAGCTTATGTAATAAACTTGTAATAAATATTATGTCCAGTTATTCATGTATGTATTGCCATGAGTAGGTTCGATTCAGCTTCCGCTTTGTATTTTCTAGTGTAAACATCTCGTCTAGCACTAGATAAGGTCTTAGGGAATTTCGGAGGTAATGTAAAAAATATATATATATATATATACCAAATTTCCTAAGGCATAACACGCTCGAGAAGGCGGGCTGTTACAATACCTTATGGTATTACAGTACCTAGGTTTTTCACTATGGGAGAAAGATAATTTAATAAGGGAGTGAAACAATTTAGATCAGACAATACTCCTGAACTAAGGTTTAATGATTATTTTGTTGAAAATGGGGTTATTCATCAGTTTTCTTGTGTGAAGAGACCTTAACAGAATTCTGTAGTGGAAAGGAAGCATCAACACCTCTTTACTGTAGTTAGAGCACTGTTTTTCCAATCTAGGGTTCCCATTCAATTCTGGGATGATTGCATTCTCACTGCTACTTTCTTGATCAACAAGACACTAGCTCCTATCTTACACTATCAATCTCTTTATCAGCTTCTTTACCAATCTCCTATTGATTATACTTCATTTAGAACATTTGACAGCCTTTGTTTTGCATCTTCCTTACTCTTTCATGGGATAAAATTTCACCCACAAGCCATTGCCTGCATTTTTCTTGGTTATCCTCTTGGTATGAAAGGCTACAAGCTCTATGATATCTCTACCAAAAAAATCCTCTTTTCTCAAGATGTTTTTCATGAGGATATCTTTACTTTTCATTCTATTACTTCTCCTCATGAAGTGTTAGATCCATTTCCTAACCTTATCCTTCCCAAATCCAGCATTAATTTCTCTAGTCTTCCTATCTCATCCTCAAATATGGCTACTCTTGATTCTTTCTTATCCCCTCAGATTGATAGTCCTACCAGTGACCCTATTATTGTTTCTCCTCTAGTTTGTAGGTCATCTAGGGTCACTAGGTCTCTTTCTTATCTTTAGGACTATCATTGTCATTTGTTGACACATAAACTTCCACTTGATACACACTCTTTTTATCCCTTATCCCATTCTATTTCCTATTCAAATCTTTCAGAATTTAATAGAAATTTCATTCTGCATGTATCCTATAATTTTGAACCTCAATACTATCATCAAGTAGTGCCCTATGCTCACTGGAGGGAGGCTATGAAAGCTGAATTAGATGATATGCATCTTAATTCCACATAGACAATCACCACTCTTCCCTAAGATAAACATGCCATTGGGTGCAATGGATTTACAAAATTAAATACAAGGCTGATGGTTCTATTGAAAGGCATAAGACATGATTGGTAGCTAAGGATACATATAACAAGAATGGTTGGATTTCATTGATACTTTTTCACTAATGGATAAATTAGTGACTGTCAAGGTACTTCTTGCCTTAGCAACTATTCACAATTGGTCTCTTGTTCAATTAGGTGTCAACAATGCATTTCTCAACGGTGATATATTTGAAGAGGTTTATATGAAATTACCCCTTGGTTATCAACCTCAGGTTCCTACTGCCCCTAAAGGGGAGAAGTTGGTTTGCAAACTTCATAAGTCCATCTAAGATCTCAAACAAACCTCTAGGCAATGGTTCTCTAAATTTTTTGTTGCTCTCATTAAACATGATTTTTCCCAATCTAGATTTGATTATTCCTTGTTCACTAAGGATAGAGGATGTTTGTTTGTGGCTCTTTTTGTCAATGTTGATGATATAATCATTACTGGTTCTGATCTTATAGCCATCAATTCCCTGAAATCCTTCCTCCACAGTCAGTTTAAACTCAAGGATCTCGATCGTTTGAGGTATTTTCTTAGCCTTGAAATTGCTCGATTTTCCAAGGGTATTTTTTTTTCTCAAAGACAATATACCTTACAATTACTTGAGGACACAGGGTTTTTATCTAGTAAACCAGCTACCTTACCAATGATACCTAATGTAAAATTGAGTTTATTTAAGGGTGAAATTCTTCATGATGCTTCTGTCTATAAAAGACTTGTTGGTCGTTTACTATACTTGACTATCTCTCACCTAGACATTACCTTTGTTGTTCAAAAACTAAGTTAATTTGTCTCTTAGCCTAGAAGATCTCATCTTGATGCAACTCATCATCTATTACAATATCTTAAGGCAACTCCAGACCAAGGGTTTTATTTTTCTACTGCTTCATCTTTGTAGTTCTGGGTCATTTCAAATGCTGATTGGGGTGCTTTCTTGGATTCTAAGAGGTCAATCATAGGGTTTTGAATCTTTCTTGGGGATTCTCTAATATTTTAAAGGGCTAAAAAGCAAGGCACGGTCTCTCGTTCATTAGCTGAAGTTGAGTACCAAGCCTTGGCATCCACTACTAGTGAGATTGTATGGTTGAATCAATTGCTAGCTAATTTTCCAATCACTCCTCCAACTCCGGCTTTACTCTTTTGTGACAACCAAGTTGCAGTTCACATAGCTTCCAACCCGGTGTTTCATAAACACACCAAACATATTGAGTTGGATTGCCATTTTGTTCGGGATAAACTTACTGATGGGGTCATTGAACTACTTCCTATCCGCTCACAACATCAGCTAGCGGATGTACTCACTAAGACATTGCTAGCTTCCCAACTATATCCATTGCTAGCCAAGATGGTCATTCTCAATGTTCATGGTCCATCTTGAGGGGGAGTATTACATGTTGTTGCATTTTTCTGTATTTTTAGTATAATTGGAAGTAGTAGTTTTTGATTGTGGTAGTTTGTTTGATGTTAGTTTTGCTGTTATATTGGCTCAACATATTTAAACTATGTTTTTAGGCTATTATTCATAAATGAGAATTAAAGGTATTTTTCCATACTTTCCTTCTCAACAAAACCCGATCCCTCTTTTTTCGCTAAAAATTCGTTGGCTTTCTAGAATCATTTCTAGTTTTCATTTTCCTTCAACAAGTTTCTCAAAATCTCTTAAATCTAAGTTTTGTTCTTGAAGAGTTTCATTTTCATTTTTCAAAATTTCTTTTTCTTCTTTGAAACCTTTTAGCTCTTGTTCAAGACCTTTGACTTCCTTTTTCAAAAAACTATTTTTCAAGCTAATTTTTTCAAAATCTTCAACTCATTAAAGGCATCATACAACTCTTCTAATGTAAATATTGAATTATGAGAACTTAGGTGAGTGGAGGATAACTCATCTTTTTCTTCTTTGGCCATTAGGCAAATTGACCACTTCTTGATCTCTTGAATTTCCACTTGAAGAATCCTCATCTCTCCATCTAGCTAATGTCTTATTTTTCCCTTTCTTGGCTTGCTTCTTGAACATGTGCCCTCCAATTTTATATGACTTGTTTTTTTACCGTCATAACATCTAATATCATTAATAATATGTTTATTTTTGTTTATTTCCTTCTTCTTTCTAAAATTTGTCTTTTGATTGAATTTTACTTTTCTTAAAAATCTATTAAATCTTTTTGTTAAGTAAAGTGATGTTTTTATTATCACTATTAATTGCTTACTCACTTTGTTCTTTTTCAATTTTGAAAGCTAGATTTTTCATCTATTTAGATTCTTCTATATCTCTTTTCAATATAATCTCTTGAGACATAAAAAATTAAGTAATTCATCAAAAGTTAAAGTATTCAAATCTTTGGCTTCTTTAATAGCCGTTACCTTAGGATCCCAACATCTAGAAAGACTCATCTAGAAAGACTCTTTAGGATCTTTCTTACCTTCTTTTCATTTGTGTATGTCTTTCCCAAGGGCTTTTAAGACAGTGACTATGTCGTTGGATTGTCATCTTTCTCTGAAGATAGGCTAAATTTGGTTAGCCCTAGTGCCATTGGAATTGAGGGGTGTGTTGGGTGATTGGGCTTAATTATATACATATTTTTATTTATTTTTTATTTTAATCTTGTACTATTTTTTTTTACATAAAATTTGTATTTATATGAATTTTATATTATTTTAATCTTTTTTTGTAGAAACCCATCAAATGATATTATTTCGAAGATTTGAGCGTAAAAAGAAAAAGAAATTATAAAGTTAATTTTAAAAATAATATTTTAATATAAATAAAAAATAAAAATATTTTATATAATAATAATTATTATTATCATATAATTAAAGTTATTATAATTAATAGTATATTAAATATATTATCTTATATTATTTATATATATGTAATATTATTAAGTGATAAATAAAATATATATAATAATTGGAAGTCCACGTTGAGGGAGATTTGGGGGCTAGGACTCCATACACATATATATATATATATATATATTATAATATATAAAAGGCTTGGCGAAGAGGAATGGAGGAGAAAAGGCTTGGCGAAGAGGAATGGAGGAGAAGAGTCAGAAGACGAATGGAGGATATATATATATATATATAATAGGTGAAGGCAATTAAGGGGGAGACTCGGCGGCACAGCACGGAAGGAAATTGGAGATTGGAGGTTGGGCCGCGGAAGTAAGGGAGGCGCACGCAGCAGGAAGCGCAGAAATTCTTTCTTCTTTCTTTTTATTTAATTAATACTCGTATGCTTTTATTGTTATTTTAGATTTTCATTAATTTTATCATGAACTAATTTTATTTAACAAAGGTTTGAGATGAAACTTATTATGAATTCTTGATTTTTATTAATTAGGTTTCTTTATGTGATTTCAATTATATATTACTCGTTCTTAATGTGATTAAGTGATCTAACTATTATTTAATTGATTTTGTATTATTATTTGAGACCGAGAATTGATTTTTATAATAGATTGAAGTAAAAAATTTCATAAGATAGATAGTTGATAAGAGATTTTGATGAGGAGAACGCCCTCGGTCCCATAATTACGCCAGGACGGATACCTAACGGCGGTCAAAAGATACACAGCAGACAAGCATCGCCACGTCAATCAGATAAGCACTCAATAGAGAAACCCCCGAGACCTCAGGAACAGGCTAACCCACCGAAGATCACGGAGGCAACAGTTATCCCGAACTCCTCGGAGACGGAGGCTATCGCGAAACCCTTATCGGGAAAGTCCCGAAGAAGGCGGAAGGAAGATCCCGAAGATCCCTCATGATCCTTATCCCGAAAAAAGGTAAGAGAAAAAGGTGGGGGGATTCTTCTTATCTTTTTCAAGAGAACATAGTTTAAAAGGGACAAGGAACCCTAGATCAAAGGACTAACTTAATCATCGGAGATCGACCGGGGGAGCAAGCCCCGTCTCCATTGCAGGTACATTCAGAGAGGCAAGAAGGGAACGTGCGGCTACCACTTCCGAAAATCCTTCATCAATTGGCGCCCACCGTGGGGCCGACATTCTTCCCTTCTGTCTTTCAAGTGCAGCGGACAATCTTGCCTTTTTCTCAACCGTGAATGGCAACCAGAAGACAGCTGTCTAGGGCCGCGGGGGGCAACCCCGTTCCAGAACCGAGTCAGCAGAACCCTCCCCGAAGCCCGCCGGGGAGGGCTCGGAGTCCGGAGGGCCCTCCGCCTCCTCCTGATCGGATAGCACTTCTGGAGGGTCAAGTGCAACGATTGACGGAGTTACTCATGGGTTTTCTAGACGGCCAGCATCAACAAGCCCAGCACTCTCGGGCGGAAGAAAGGCGCGAGCCCCCAAGAGAAGAGGAATCCTATCGACGGGACGAGAATCCGCAGAGGCCAGGGCCAGATGACGGCGAGGCGGCCGAGTCTCTTGACTTGTCGTTTGTGCAGCAACGGCAGGAAAGAAGATTGCGGCAGTTGGAGGAGGAGATGGCCGCCCTAAAGCCAAGGACCGGAGAGGCTCAGGGACCAAGGATAAATCAGCCCCTTAGCCCAGAGATCATGGCGGCCATACCACCAGAACGTCTCCGTATCCCGGCCATTAAGCCCTACGCAGGGACCTCCGACCCGATGGATCACCTGGATCTCTTTACCTCGCATATGATGGTACAGGACGCCTCAGACGCGATGTGGTGTAGAGTTTTCTTGGCCACCCTGGAGGGGCACGCACGGGCGTGGTACTCAAACCTGGCTCATCATTCCATCGTAAGTTTTGCGCAACTCCGGAGCAGCTTTCTGGCGCACTTTGCACCTCTCCGAAGACACCGAAGGTCCACCATGGCCTTGGTGAGTATGAAGCAAAACCAAGGAGAGCCCTTGAAGGATTTCGTTTCACGATTTAATATGGAAGCCCTGAGCATTGAGAACTTTGACCACAATGTTCCTATGGTGGCATTCCAGAACGCCCTGAGGCCCGGCCCTTTCGCCCAATCATTAGCCAAAACGCATCCGAGCGCGTTCACGAACATATTGGGCCGGGCCACGAAGTACATAAATGCCGAAGAGGTCATGCAGGCTAAGAGGGCGGAGCATGTGGAGAAGAAGGATAAAAAGAAGCATCCCGAGGAAATGAGGAGTGACGACCGAAGGGAAAAACATCGCCCTCGGTGGGATTCGGCGGGTTTCACTCCTCTGAACGCCCCGAGGGCAGAAATCCTGGCTACTATTGAGGGAAAAGATTATTTGAAAAAGCCTCGACCGATGAAGGCACCATCTGACAAAAGGAACAGAAGTAAATATTGCCGATTCCACCGAGATCATGGTCATGACACGGAGGAGTGTCACCAATTAAAGGAGGAGATTCAGGAACTTATCAATCGGGGTTTCCTGAGGAGCTACGTGGCAAAAACAGGTGATTCTTAGGGGAGAAAGGATCGACGGTCGCGATCAAGAAGCCCCCCCAAGAGAGACCGCACGGAGGATCGAAATCGGGCCCAGCGGGAGAGATCACATCGAAGAGAAGATGATCATCCTCAGCCTCCGATATTCCACACACTCGCGGCAGGGGAGGTCCCAGTCATGAAGGACGAAAAAAGTAATGCGACCCGGCTGAAAAGATCGAGGAACGTGGATCCAATCTCTTTTTCAGATAGCGACCTCCCGGGGTACCCGACTCGAAATGACCCACTGGTGATAACAGCTGAACTCGGGAAGTGAGAACTTCGGCGGATCCTTGTGGATCCAGGAAGCTCTTCAGAAATCTTATATCGGCAAGCCTTCTTAGGCATGGGGTATGAAATGACACAGTTAAGGGCAGCGAGGGTCCCTTTGGTGGGATTTGATGGTGAAGCCGTATATTCAGAAGGGATTATTCAACTCCCGTTGACGGTAGGGAGAGGTTCCCGAACTTCTCGTGTTATGCTAGATATCCTGGTAGCAGACGTGCCTTCGGCTTACAACATGATTCTGGGAAGATCGGGTCTCAATGCCCTTCGAGCCATCCCAAGCACATATCATATGATGATGAAGTTTCCCACGGATAGGGGGACGGGCGAAGTGCGGGGAGATTTGCGCTTAGCCCGTGAATGTTACATGGCCTCTGTAGGCATGGCGAAGAGTAAAGAAGCAGGGTTGCAGAAGGATGCTGACCCCCCGAAGGAGGTCAGTTTTCTACTAGAAGGACCTGAAGATCCCAAAACAGCGGAGCCGGTGGATGAATTGGAAGAAGTACCTCTGGAAGAAAATTGCCCAAGTCGATGTGTAAGAGTGAGTATGGAGTTAAAAGATCCGCTAAGGAGTCGAATAATATCACTCCTTAGACAGTATGCAGACATCTTCGCGTGGACAGCCCGGGATATGCCAGGAGTAAATCCAGAAGTAATGACACACAGGCTGGGGGTCCGATCAGGCTTTCAGCCTGTCAGGCAGAAAAAACGAAGCTTCGCCCCTGATAGGGCACGGGCAATCGAGGAGGAGATCGCAAAGTTAGCAGCTGCGCGCCACATTCGGGAGGTGGATTATCCAGATTGGTTAGCGAATGTCGTGCTGGTGCCCAAAGGGCAGAGCAAGTGGAGACTTTGCATCGATTTCACCGATCTTAACAAAGCCTGCCCAAAGGATAGCTACCCACTCCCGAGGATTGACGCCCTAATTGATGGAACTGCTGGATGTTCGCTCATGAGTTTCCTAGATGCTTTTCAGGGATATCACCAGATTCCATTGCACCCGGAGGACCAGGAGAAGACGGCATTCATCACCAACAAGGCAACCTACTGCTACACCGTAATGCCTTTCGGATTAAAGAACGCAGGAGCCACTTACCAGCACTTGGTAAATAAGCTTTTTCACCAACAACTCGGGAGAAATATGGAGGCATACGTCGACGACATGCTGGTAAAAAGTATGGTAGCCGAATGTCATCCAGAGGATCTGGAGGAATGCTTCAAAACCCTTCGTAAGTTCCATATGAAACTTAATCCTGTCAAATGTGCTTTCGGCGTTTCTGCAGGAAAGTTCCTAGGCTACATAGTACACCACTGAGGGATCGAGGTAAACCCTGCGAAGGTCAAAGCTATCATGGATATGCCGGCCCTGAGGAATGTGAAAGAGGTACAGAGCCTTACGGGTAGGATGACAGCCCTTGGCAGATTCCTTTCTCGTTTGGCAGAAAAAGGCCTTCCTTTCTACAAGGTCTTATCGAAAGCAAATAACTTCGAATGGAATTCTGAATGCCAGCGAGCTTTCGAAAAGCTGAAGGAGCACCTAGCCACGCCTCCGGTTCTTACCAAACCGAAGCCCAGAGAACCATTATACATATATCTGGCGGTGGCCAATGAGGCCGTAAGCTCGGTATTGATTCGAGAAGAAAATAGGATCCAGAGGCCCGTTTATTATGCAAGTAAACGATTATCGGGAGCCGAGGTTCGGTATCTTCCTATGGAAAAACTGGCTTTCGCCTTAATAACATCGGCGAGGAAACTCCGACCCTACTTTCAAGCTCATACGATTATAGTGCTTACTAACCAATCCTTGAAGCAGGTTCTTAGCAAGCCAGAGCTTTCAGGCCGGATGTTGAAGTGGGCAGTAGAGCTCACCGCCTTCGACATTGAGTATAGGCCGCGATCGGCCATTAAGGCGCAGTCGCTAGCAGACTTCATTGCCGAAGGGATAGGAGCTCCCGAAGGTCCCGAAGAAAATCAGAAACCATGGTTAGTGGCGGTAGACGGAAGCTCGACCTCGGGCGGCGGTGGAGCAGGATTAATGATAAAGAGTCCCGAAGGGCAAATATGGCCTTATGCACTGCATTTTGAATTCCGAGCATCTAACAACGAAGCAGAATATGAGGCCTTATTGGCTGGGCTGAGGTTGGCTGAACAGTTGGGAGCTCAAAACGTTGAGGTGAGTTCAGATTCTAACTTAGTGGTGCAGCAGGTGAATGGAGAATATGAAGTCCGAGAAAGTCACATGGCGCAATACTTGACCCTAGCCAAAGAGCTGATGGCGTGTTTCCAACACGTAAAGGTGGAATACGTCCCTCGAGCCATGAATACAGAGGCGGACTTGCTGTCCCGAATCGCCTCTTCCTCTTTCCCTACAAGCTCTCGGGAAATTCGGATCGAATCTCTTCCGCAAAAGAGTATCGAAGAAGCCGCAGACCAATTTTGTATCGATGACGAGCCTAGCTGGATGGACCCCCTGTTGTCATATTTGAGAGAGGAAAAGCTCCCCGAAGACGACTCGGAGGCACGGGAGGTCAAACGAAAAGCCCAAAATTTCGTGTTAGTCGGTGAGGAACTATACAGAAGGTTTTTTTCACAACCATTGCTCAAATGTATCCGACCTCGCGAAGCAGACTACATCCTACGGGAGATTCATGAAGGAATATGTGGAAACCACATCGGAGCTCGGGCGCTTAGTCAAAAGGCCCTGCGGCAGGGGTATTATTGGCCAACGATGGTGTGAGATTCCGAGCAGCTAGTTAGAACTTGCGATCGGTGCCAGAAAACGTCTAACTTGGTCCATGTGCCGGCAGTCGCGCTAACTCATCTCGCCACACCATGCCTCTTCGCTCAATGGGGTATAGACATCCTGGGGCCTTTTCCCCCAGCAGCTGGACAGGTCAAGTATATCATGGCTGCTATCGATTACTTCACAAAGTGGGTTGAAGCTGAAGCAGTGGCCTCTATTACTTCTCGGCGGGTGAAACAATTTCTATGGAAGAATTTAGTCTGTCGCTTCGGAGTTCCTCGGGTGCTGATCTCAGACAACGGCACTCAATTTTCTGACCGGTCCGTTCGGGAATGGTGCCAGGAGTTGGGAATCAAGCAACAATTCACCTCGGTAGCTCACCCCCAAGCTAATGGCCAAATCGAACTCGCTAACAGAACTCTGTTGCGCGGTTTAAAAACAAGAGTAGATAAGGCGAAGGGTAGCTGGGTAGAAGAACTGTCGAGCATTCTGTGGTCTTACCGAACTACGGCGAAGGTCTCCATGGGAGAGACTCCTTTCAGTCTATGCTACGGCTCGGAAGCATTAATCCCAGTTGAAATTGGGGTGCCTACGCTACGAGTAGAGCTGTTCGACCCTGAATCCAATGAGCAGAGTTTGAGGGACAACCTAGACTTCCTTGATGAATTTCGTGATCAGGCGAGGATTCGACAAGCTGCTTATAATCAGCGCATAGAGAGATACTACAATCGACGAGTAAGAACACGAAACTTTCTACCAGGAGATTTGGTACTAAGGCGAGCAGACGTTCAGGGAGCCCGAGAAACAGATAAGTTAACACCAAATTGGGAAGGTCCTTACAAAGTGACAGAAGTCCTCAGCCCGGGGGCATACAAACTACAGACCCTCGAGGGTACAACGGTGAAAAACGCATGGAATGTGCAGAACTTGAGGAAGTTCTATCAGTGATAGCTCTTTATTATCTTCATATGATCTGTTAGTAATAATTTTACATTATATGTCTTGGCATCTTTTCTTTTTGTTGCCTTATGCTATCCAGGAATAAATTCATTTTTTCTCCTATGCGTAAAAACTCATCATTTCCAAAGATCTGGGAAGGCACATCAGCGCGAAGGGAAAGAATTGACATACCTTCAACGGGGCTAGACCCCTCAACTATAACAAAGGGTCAAATATGATCCTCGGGGGGCCCGAATCCCCGACGAAAGCAAAGGATCAGATATGATCCTCGGGGGGCCCGAACCCCCGACGAAAACAAAGGATCAGATATGATCCTCGGGGGGCCCGAACCCCCGACAAAAACAAAGGATCAGATATGATCCTCGGGAGGCCCGAACCTCCGTCAAAAGCAAAGGATCAGATGTGATCCTTGGAGGGTCCGAACCCCCGGAAAAGGCAAGGAATCAGATATGATCCTCGAAAAGCTTAAGATTGCGAGGATCAGGCGCGATCCTTGGGGGGCCGGAGCCGAACCCTTTTGAGCAAGCGACGAAGACCAAGTCTTGCGATGAGCAGGAGTGGTAAAAAATGAAGAATCAAGCCTGATCCCAAGCGGCCTTCTTTTTCTTGTTTTCAAAAGAAAATTGTGTGAAAAATCTAAACACTTTTATTATTACAACAACAGGTTTTAATACAAAAAATGTCTACTCTAAAAAAGACAAGGCGGCGACAACATCGAAGGGGATGGAGTCTACATCCAGGTTCGGGAAGCGCTCTTTGATGAGTTTTCTCATATGCTCAAACCCACCCCGAAGAACTCCTTCTAATTCCGCGGCATAAGCTTCAGAGCTTCAGAAATCTTCGTGACCATTCTGAAAAGCCACTTGGGCATCCTTGAGGGCAGATTGAAGTTGGGCATGAGTGGTACGAAGGTCTTCTTTGCACCGGGAATAAGACTCCAACGCTTCGACCTGTCCCTTCTTGGCTTCCTTCAGCTCTAGAGTAAGTCTTTTTATATCCTCCTGAAGCTGGCGATTAACAACCTTAGTGGAATCTAGCTCCTCCCCAAGTCGGGAATTGGCCTGATTAGCCTCAAGCATGTTCTTCTGGACCAACTCCAAATCCTCGCGAACTTGAGCTTCGGCTTCGTTGGCAAGTCAGGCATCTTCTTGCGCCAGCTCCACAGACTTAGTTAAAATATGAACACGGTGCTCGAGACTCGACAGTTGGGAAGAAAGAGATTCCAACCCCCGAAGCCTTTCGACCTCAGACTCTAGGGAGATGATCCGGGTTTGAAGTTCGGATTCTCGTCGAGAGACCAGACCTTGGAACTCTGTAAGGTTCTGAGGAAGTAAAAACAGAGTATAGATTAAGACCTACTCGCATAGAAAAAGCGAAAAGTCAAAAGAGGAAGGAGTACGGTCGCACCCTTAGAATTTCGGCGCAATAGTCGATTTCGTTCGGAGTTCGTAGAGTCTCCGGTAAGACTAAAGCGGTTGAAGGAGCATTGGTGGCTTCAGGAGCCGAAGGCTCGGAGGGAGTAGCAGCTGAGGAGGCGGCCTCCATTCTGCGACGCTTCGTCCGGCGCGCTAAAATCTCCTTCGTCGACAACACCGAAGCCTCCTCCAGCGAAGCCTCTCCCGTCAGCTCCGCTGGTGCCAATGGCGTTAAAATTCGTTTAAAAATCGAACTGATAGGGATGCTGGGAGGCGTAGCACTGGACTCCGTACCTGCCATGGTTTGCCTTTTCTGGGCCTCTGCGCGAGCTACAGCAAGCACCTGTGCGATGGTCGCCGAATCGTCTTCGTGAGAGATTGGCAAGGGCGCAGGCATGGTGGAGGCTTCTCGCCGCACGGTCGGAGAGTCTCTGGTTTGAGAAGGGAGAAGCTGGGAAGATGGGTCCCCCGAACCCCCAACAACGCTCCTCTTGGAAGCCTCTTGGAAGGTCCCGGGGTCTTCCTCCACCGCTCTTCGCGACCTGGACGGTAATGAGTTCTTCTTATTATTCTTCTTGCTCTTTGGAATTCGCTCGGGAGGCGCAGTCCTCTCCAACACCCTCGGGTTGCCGGAAGGTGCCGAAGGGCCCGTACTCCCAAGGAAGTCCAAAATCATTCCTTTGGTGATAGCAGAATAAGATATTTCCCAGACCTCTTCAACTAAGAAAGAGATAGCAACGAAAATCAAATACAGACAAAGGAAAAAGAGAGAGTAAAAGAAAAAGATGAAGGAAAAAGAGCTCACAGTTCTCGCCGTCCAAACCCGCTCGGGAAAGGCTGGGATTAGAGAGCCATCCTTCTTCCCAGTTCCGACTGTTCTTCATAAGTCGGCAGGCGAAATCTTCAATGGTCTCGACACTCGGACGCTTGTGCTTAGTGTCCAGAGTCCACTCGTTGCTGACAGACCAGATCTCTTGAGAAGAGCCGGATGGCCTAGGGCGGACGAAGACAAAACGCTCCTTCCAATCATCAGAATCTTTCGACCCGCCGGATTGCATGAGAGTCGAGGCAGAAATCTCAAGATTGGAGTACCCCTTGCAAGCGAGGAGACGGCTATCTTTCACGATCTGAGGGGAGATGGAGATCCACCCTCCGGGGTCGCGGTTGGTCGTGAAGAAATAGTCGAAGAGGTCTCCAGTTGGCTCAATTTTGCCAGAATGACAAATAAGGAGGAACCCCATCAAGTATCGCCATCCGAAGGGAGACAGTTGGGCGGGAGCGATAGTAAGATGTTGAAGTAAGGTCGTCACTCTTCTCCGGGGAGGGAGCCGAAAGCCCCTGTCAAAAGCACACTTATAAATGCAAAGGCAGCCGGCGACGGGATGACATGCTCGTAGATGGCTGTTGAACTCTACCTCCCACTCTTCGGGGACGTTGTACTTTTCTCTGAACTGTTGACATTCCGCTTGGCTCATCCATTGACATGGAATCGACGCAACAGGATGTTTTTCCCACTCAATAAGCTCTGCGCCGGCGGGATTAAACCTCCCAGAACCAATTATCGCCATGGCAAAGAGCTAGAAGAAAGAGAGGCGGAAGAGGTGGAAAACGCTTGCGGGCACAAGAAAAGCTAAAACTGAAGGAAAGTCGCACGGAAAGAGAAGTAGAGGGACTGAAGGGTTCCCATTTTAAAAGATCGAACTGCGGGGATAAGAGACCAAAAGGACGAGCAATAATGAGCATTGATCATCCCGCACTGACAGAGCTCGAAAGACGAAAAGGCCTCGGACAGCACATAGGGAAGGGGTACCGCCGTCAAAATCGATTGATTTTCGCGTCTGCCAGACGCGCAAAAAAAAAAAAAAAGGAGTTAAAGTGAAGAGCCTCAGGAGCCTTACTACTCCTCAGGCCCTTCAAGCCGAAGAGCTCAAGGAGTGGGGGGGCAAGTGATGAGGAGAACGCCCTCGGTCCCATAATTACGCCAGGACGGATACCTAACGGCGGTCAAAAGATACACAGCAGACAAGCATCGCCACGTCAATCAGATAAGCACTCAATAGAGAAACCCCCGAGACCTCAGGAACAGGCTAACCCACCGAAGATCACGGAGGCAACAGTTATCCCGAACTCCTCGGAGACGGAGGCTATCGCGAAACCCTTATCGGGAAAGTCCCGAAGAAGGCGGAAGGAAGATCCCGAAGATCCCTCATGATCCCTATCCCGAAAAAAGGTAAGAGAAAAAGGTGGGGGGGATTCTTCTTATCTTTTTCAAGAGAACATAGTTTAAAAGGGACAAGGAACCCTAGATCAAAGGACTAACTTAATCATCGGAGATCGATCGGGGGAGCAAGCCCCGTCTCCATTGCAGGTACATTCAGAGAGGCAAGAAGGGAACGTGCAGCTACCACTTCCGAAAATCCTTCATCAGATTTGATATTTGAATCTTATGAGGGATAATAAATTGGAACTTAATAATGAATTTTGATTTGTTATAATTATTGGGAAATAGATTGATTGTTAATAAATTGAGATTTAATTAGGTTAGCAAATCTTGGAAAATAAGTTAACCAATTTAGTTATTCACCCCATTGAATTGATATAAATCCAATTGATTAAAAATTAAGACAGATTAATAAGGAAATTCGAAACACCCTAGTTGATTCCATTTTATCCAAGTTAAGTTATTTTTAAATTTGAGTTTAATTTTAGTTCTTATTAGTTTAATTTATTCAAATTCATCTCCTTTTTATAGTCTAAATATTATTAAAGTTAATCCAATTCTCGTGGGATCGACACTCTACTCATTCATTATATTACTTGTGCGATTCGTACGCTTGCGAATTAGCCTAACATTGGGCCTCTAGAAGATGGAACGGCAAGCATCCATGGCAAGTGGGCAACCAATTTGTTATTCCTGGGATGGTCTACTACATCTAGTATGAGCGTAATAACCAGTGTTTTCGTGGTCAAGAGCATTCGATGGACCAACTGACTTATCTACTCCAAAAAGATGTTTGGATATGCCTTTCTATTATTTAGTTCCCCTGATCTTTTTAAGGGTTGACCTTGGTCCACTTATGATGCCTTCCCCTAGGTTGTCTTAGATAGCCTGTAGCTTCTTTGGGGCTTTTGCCTTTTGAGTCCTTATATCTCCGGTCTATATTTAGTTTTTCCTAACTTTTGTTTCTTGCTCGAGGTATGCCTTAACATTGTTTATGTGCATGTTAAGCTCAAGGGTAAGTAAATATGATTTTGATGATAACAAAAATATTTTTATGATGTAAACGTATTTTTTTTTCATACAAAAAGTAAATTTATTTTGAATTAAAAATAGGTACAAAGAGTAAATTTATTTTAAATTAAAGATAGATTGTCTTTAGACATGTTTTCTTATTTTGATCATTTATGTCTCAAAAGTTTATGTTTGAATTTTCATTTCTTGATAAATGCATTTCTTATGTATGCAAAAAGTATATTTATTTTGAATTAAAGGAGAATTATTTTTAAACATGTTTTCTCTTTCTCATATAAAAAATAAATTTATTTTAAATTAAAGAGAATTGGTTTTAAACATGTGTTTTCTTACTCATGCAAAAAATAAATTTATTTTGAATTAACGGAGAATTGTTTTTAGACATGTTTTCCTATTTTAATCATTTATGTCTCAAAATGTTACATTTGAATTTTCAAATTTTGAATTAAAGGAGAATTATTTTTAGACATGTTTTCTCTTACTCATGCAAAAGTAAATTTATTTTGAATTAAAAGAGAATTATTTTTAGACATGTTTTCTTGTTTTAATTATTTATATCTCAAAAACTTATATTTGAATTTTCAAATATTGATTTCTCATGCAAAAAGTAAATTTATTTTGAATTAAATGTGAGATATATTTTTTTATTGTTTGAGAAAGTCTAAATATTTTTTGAATTTCAAATTTCATATTAATCTTTTCATTAATGGCTAGTGTGTTTGGAAGATGTATATATATATGGTAAGTATGAAGGCTTAAGGTAGAACAAACTTGATAGAGCATTCAAACAAGAATGAGAAAGTTCGAAATGCTGGAAGTGTGCTGGCTGGTGGAATTCTCAACCGTTGATGACTTGTTTGTAATTATTTCTGGTTGTAAGTTTATTATTTTTACTCACTTGTTGTGTAAGGGGATTGCATTTGCTAGTAGTGTGCTAGTAGTTCTTGCTTAGACAATGGATTGTATGTTGGTTCTAGCTCCAATTAAAAGCTAATGTTGATTCTCCCTAGTGGAACCTCAAGTTAAGTCTTGAGAGTCTCAAGCTAAGTTTTGAGAGAGAGGATTAGACTCTTTAGAGCTGAATCTCTATAAATTTCTCTTACTCTGTGTGATTGTGTGATTTTATTGATTTCAATCCTACTACAATCACCACATATTAATATCACAAATTTAAGAGTTTTTAAAAAAGATAAAATTATTAATTTTTTTAAAAAACTCAATTCACTCTTTTATTGGGTATTTTTTTGGGCAACAGTACAGTTTCTCTATTTTCATATTATGAATTTCTTAGTTAAAAAAAAAAAAAAATCTATGTCAATGAATCTCGTGAGCATTTCTTTGATAGTTTCCTCTCCTTCATAGAAAATAGTTCATATTCATAGGTTAGAAAATTGATCTTAGTTTCTTTTATCTATTTTGTATCTTCATGTGTGACTTCCAGCTTATTTTATATTTCTTTGGCAGTTTTACATGTAGACATGCAATTGAATTTCTTAGAACTTAGTGCACAAAAGAGAATACTCATGTCCTTGGTATTGATTTCAACATTTTTTTTCTCATCTTTAGTTCACTTGCTCACTTTCTCCATTGAAGGGACTGTGACTCCTTCATGATGGTTTTCATGATGCTAATATCCTACATCAGGTAATAAGATATCATTTTCTTCCAATACCTATAGTTTGTTTTGTCAAATAATTGTGGCTTTGTGGTGCTTTGTCCCTCAGCTCGTTAAGCAGTACTAAAATGTAATATCCCAAAATTTTGAAAAAAAAATAATAATAATAATGATAACAATAATATCAATAAAAGATTACATTAAATTAATTAATTAAATCAATTAATTTGATTAAACGAGTGGCTGTGCGTGTAAGCTTGGAGGCCAAGCTTTGCACAGTACCACTCTCTGAAAAATTAAATAGAGGAGAGAGAGAGAGCTGGGAGATTGGGGAGGGGGTGCGGCCGAGTGAAGAAAAAGCCACGAGAGGAAGAGATCGAGCTTGAGAGAGAAGGAGAGCAGCATGAGAGAGAGAGCTCGAGAGGGAGAGAAGCTGGCCGAGCGAAGCAGCAGCGACCAGCGGCGGCCATGGCCGATTGCAGTGTGCGCGTGGGGAAGATGATGAACAGCAGTGGCCGCTGGAAGAAAAGAAGGAGAAAGGAAAAAGAAGAGAAGAAGAAGAAGAAGAAGAAGAAGAAGAAGAGGAAGAGAAGAAGAAAGGAAAGAAGAAGAGAAGAAGAAGAAGGAAAAGGCGTGTTGGAGCAGTGGGCGCGGAGGAGGAGGAGGAGAAGAAGAAGAAGAAGAAGAAGAAAAAAAGGAGAAGAAAAAGAAGAAAGGGAAGAAAAGAAAAATAAGTGAAAAATAAATGAATTTTAGAATTATTTTGGCGTGGAAAGTGATCAGGTACGTGGGTAAAAATTAGTAGAAGCATGTTATGTTTAAATTATAAATTTTTCGCGATTAAAATTAATTAATTTGGGTTCCGGTTGTGTTATTTGTTAGGAAATGATTTAATTTGTATCGGGAGCTCGAGTGAGGTCAGAATCAGCCGATTTCAGGCAAGATCCTAATCCTTTCCTCGTATTCTTTAATTCCCGGGAGAAACCCTGTGATTTCTCATATTTTATACCCTCCCTTCGTCTGTTTCAATTCGTTTATTAATTATGGACATTTGAGTTAAATTTAATTTATTAAGCTGGCTTTGAGGATTTTATTAGTGTGATTTAATTTAAAATAAATATGAGACTCGTTGAGATATTAATTGTGGTGCGCTTACGTGGGATTTTAGACTGCTAAATTAATTATATTACTCGGTAGATTTATTTAATTAAAGCTGCGATTTTATTTATTGCTAGCGAACGTTTTACTTCGCAGCGGGTGCGTAAGAAAAGCAAGGAACGGCCGTGTAAAGGCAAGCTCCTAACCCTCTTCTCATGTTCTTTAATTCCCGTGAAAGACCCCGTGATTTCCTGTATTTTATCACCTCCCTTACTTTAATGCGGCACATTGCCTTATTGGTTGAACTATTATTCATTTGTTTTAATTAAATTAAATTCGAGACTTCTAGCATTTTATTTGTTGTGAGCCTATGGGGGTTTGTACCGCCCCCACTCCTTTTGGGAATGATGCCGGACCCAGCTTGGGAACTAGGTTCCTAGACGGGCGAGTTTATTTATGATTTTATCGGGCTTATTTCCAATTTTTCTCGGATTTATTTATGGTTCGATTAGAGCTATTGAGCAGTGGGGCAGGGGTCGGTTGTTGGTGACGTTGGGGTAGACTATGGTACGGCCCTGAAGTGGACCGTCGGGTGGACACCCCTAGTCACTGGCCGTTGACCGGTGCCGGGCACTGCTGACTAGCTCTGCCGGTATGTGAATTACTGCATGATTAGATACCTTGTATTACTGTTCATGATTTGATATGCACATGGGTACGGGATGCATGTTGGGTTATTCATTTATTGAGTATGCTTGAACACGGACATTCTAGTTTGGTTAGGTTGCATCCAACGCGAGCATATGCATGGCGTGTGGTTTACTATGTGGGCGGAGCATGGCCTGATGCCTGGATGTATGGGCGCCTTGTATCACGTTGATGCTCACTACGCCATTGCATTTCTATGTGCATTGCATGGATACTGGTAGTATTTAGTTCTCGGACGGGAGTACCGTTCCGAGGGAGCCTATGGCTCGGTTGTCGGGAGTACCGACGGATACAGGTGACGGGAGTACCGGCCTGGGACAGCGCGCGCAAGTTTGTTGCAGATATTTGTTGCCTTTCAGGGCAGTTGCAGGTTGGTATGGGACTTGGGTGCTGTGTGTCTTGTGTGGGCCCCAAGGACCGGTATGTGCTTTTATTTTGTTATGCTATTGAGCTGTTGTGTTGTAGTGTCTCATGGCTTGTGTGTACCTGGGGGTTTATTCTGGGGTGAGATTTCTGGTTTTGAGTAGCCTTATGCCTTTTCTTCCTTGTGCTTGCTGAGTCTCTCGACTCACCTTGCTTTCCATCATTCCAGGTAGTGGCGGCGTGAGCCACGGCAAGGGAGTCAGCTTTAACGGCAGAGTCGGTGTGGTGTACAGGCAGTCTCGTCAATCCCTATCCACTCTGATGTCTAAGTAGAATTTACTCTATTATTTCGTACTGTGCCAGGTGTTTTCTCGAGTCTTGTGTATGTCGGCACAGGAGTTTGTGTTTATTTATTTATCTTGTGACCGCTGTGTTAGCGGGGTACCCATAGTGCATGCATGTCTTGAGCTTTGCTTCCGCTGTTCTTATTTTTTTTGTGTATGCATGCCGGGGTGGTCTTTGTCTGGTGTTTATTACTTTTCTCCTCCCGTAGGTGCTCCCGTTCGGGTAGTCCGGATGATTGGGGATATCCGGGCGGGGGTGCTTACAGAAAATGCGTGCCATTTTAAGGATCTTCCTTTGGTGGTTGAACTTGTAAAGCAAGGAAATCTACTCTAATATTAATAATTAGAATGATACAACAATATGACAACACACACTCAAGAAGTGGGTGACTTGGGTGTTTAAGAAAAAATATTTATAAAAAAAATTCTAAAAAGTATCAAACTTTTGTTATTTAAATAGTAATCTTTGAAGTGAGATAAATAATGCTAAGATAGAAAAGATGAAAATGCACAGAGACAACAATTTTAGAGTAGTTCGACTGAATACAGCCTATATCCTTAGCTAAAGATTTTAAAATACTATATAAGCTTCAAGTTGCAAACCACAACCTATTATACCAAGTAACACACAAGCTAGTTCTTCTAACAAAACTCGTTAGAAAGTATACAATACAAGAAAAATAATGACAATAACAACTCTCGAAAGCACATCACTCTCTCAAAAATCTAGCTAGTGTAAGATTTTGAAAAGAATTTACAATGAAAGAAAGAATCTTGATAGAGAATGAGAGTGAAAGATTGAAGCACAATGTCTCCTAAGAATATATGATTTGAAAATTGAAAGCCCAATGATTAACTTCTCTATCTTGAGCTTCAAATCTTCTCATATTAATAGGCTTCTTATCCATTTGAAAGTTCTAGCCATCAGAGTCAAATACTAAGTTAACATGACCTACAGAGATTAAATATAATTAACCATTTAAATTTTTACGACAAAAATGATCAAATGATTTGGATAATTGGTTGATAGATTTTAAATTTTTGGTTCAATTGATCGAAAAAGTGGTAAAATTAGTTAACAATTTAATAAAAATATTGACCGAAAAATTTTGAGAAATGGTTGATAGCTAACAACCAAGAGCATGTATTTTGTATGGTCAACAGTTTTGAAGATTTGTCTATAGAATGCAAAAATTGGTCAATAGTTTTAGCTAGAAAAACTTTGTCGAAGAGATAATACAACAATTGAGCGATAGGTAAAATCATTCAATCAACAGTTTTGACATTTTTTTTTGAAATGCAAGATTAGAATGAATGTCTCAAGCCTATTTTTTAAAGCTTTGTGTAAACAATGTTTATCTTCAAAATACCATCAAAATTGATACAACATTATTTTCTTTATAACATTTCTTTCCAAAAACCTTGATAGCCATTGTGAATATTGAGTTAGACATCCGCACTGATTTAAAGGGACTATTTGTTGTCAAACTCAATATTTTTAAATAAAACTTATTTTACCCCATATTATAGGCATTCTTTAATCACAATAAAAGTTCCATTAAAGTTACAACTGTTAAATCAAAACCGCATCCATCCAACGTCAAATACAACCCAACAAAATAAATGTTTATCCTATCAAAATATGTTACATCATATAAGATAGCATGCTCTCGTAGTCATCTCAAACTAGTGACTACTCTAATGGTCTCCACTAATGGTTAGCTACCCTTGAAACATCTGAAAATGTAGAGAATGTAAGTCATGAACCTATATAACTAAGTAAAGATTTCATGCATACCATGAATGTCTCCTTGTTTCTCATTCTCCCATTTTTAGGGTCCCTTAGCCAAGATTGTAACCTCTTTTTATAAAGGGAGTGACCTGCATGGTTGCCATCTTCAAAGCAACCTCTGTTGCTATGGCAGTGAAAGTCCTTTATGGAAGAGTTCGCCATTCCATAACCTATGCACCCCAAATGTCCATGACAACTATTTTGCACAAAATAAAATGCATCACACACCAAAACCACATGCCATGGATATCATGTAATTGGGCTCTATGCACAACAAAAAAATAAATAAATAAATAAAAATAAATAAAGGTTTGCAGCTTGAATGTAAGAAAAGAAAAGGAAACCCTATTCACCAAGCCTTCTATAACCCCTAACCATTTACTCAATTGCCCTTACTTGGATGCCTAATTTGTCCCTTTTATGGGGGCATTTCAGTCCACAAAGATTAGGAGAGAACTTGTAGATTCACCCCCTCTTTCTTTTGGTTTTCTACATTTCTTTTTCTAGCCTTTTTAGCCTTGCTAGTTGGTCAATTAGGGCAAACATCAACTCTAATCCTTTTTTTTCTAGCTTTGTACCCCATTTTTTAGTGCCCCCCCCCCCCCCCTCTATTTTGGTTGGTTGGCATGTTAATCCTTTAGTTTCTTCTTTTTTCACATCTTAGATTTTGCCCAAACTTTTCAAAGATAAATCTTGGAAGACTTTTTTGTCCAATCTGCTTAATGGTCCTTTAATTTCTCATCAATTTAACCAAATTATGGATCTCCATAATTGGCCAAATTTGATCCTTAAAATTATCCCATTAATTGGTTATTGATGCCAAAGTAACACCTTAAATCCCCAAGATCATGGCCCTAAACCTGACTTTACACTACAACAAATTTTAGATTAAGAGGCATTTAAAAATGCCTTAATAGATAGTTTATTAGGGCATTTTAACTATTAAGGCATTAATAATAATGCCTCATGTAACTGTGCCTCAAAAACGTATTGAGGCACTTACAAATGCCTCAAAAACAACTATAAATTTAAGTTTGTTGCGACACTTAAAAATGCCTCAAAAATCACTATAAATTTATTTTTCATATCCCTCACAAGGCCATCTCTTAACTCTAACTTATTTCTCCCTCAGCTCGAACCTTGAACCTTTCCTTCTTCTTGCACACGCGTGACCACCTAATCTACACATTATCTTATTAATATATATGCCTATGTTTATTTTATAGTATATCTAAGTTTCATTAGAATTATTTTATTGGGGCACTTAAGATTTGTCTATTAGGACACTTTGTTAGAGTGTTTTGTTAGAATTATTTTAATGGGGCATTTCAAAAATTCTGCCCTATTAGATTTATCTATTAAGACACTTATATTTGTTTATTAGGGTATTTCATTGTCGTATCTCATTAGAGTTATTTTATTGGGGCACTTCTTTAAATTGTGCCTTAAAATGATATTTTATAGGGCACTTAATTGTTGTGCCTCAATAAAGTTATTGTATTGGGGCACTTTTTTAGATTATGCCTTAAAATGGTATTTTAGAGGATACTTTTTAAAAAATACCCTAAAAAAAATGTCTCAATAAATCATTTTTGTTGTAGTGTTAGTTTGAGTTACTCATAAAAATTTTCATTAGTTTGGTCGACCAATTTGTCTAGTCTAGTTGACCAAACTAGTCCAGTAAGCTGGAGCAATTTTAGCTTTTTGTTCCAGTTGACTAAACTTTTCAGTTTGGTCATTCTCATTGGACTAGTTCTTTTCCTCCCATTTTAGTCGACTAAAGCTCCTAGGCTTCCATCTTTGGTCAATCAAAAGTGCCTCCCATGGTATTTTTGCCTTCATTTCATCTTCATTTGCTTTCTTAATCTCTTAACCATCTTTTATGCCTACTTTAGGCATGAATTTTCCTTGCAATTACCCCATTTAAAACCTTAACAAAGCCATCTAATTTGATTGGATCTTGCCTGATTAGGCTCGAATATCAAATTTTTCTCTAAATTTTCTATTAAGAGATTTAATTAATTAGAGCAAAAATATGGGTCATTACAGAAGCAACCCCCAAAATCAAGAACTCCAACACCAAGTAGAAATTGGCATTGGAAACCCCATAAGAGAAATCGCAGTCCCTAACATTGAACAAAAATCAACACTCAAAACCCCAATGGAAGATAGCTCTGTGTACCGACAACAATAGAGATGAATAAAGCCTAATGATATTGTTAAGCTGGAGTTTTATAGTCGAAAACAAAGGGGAGAAAAAGAGAAAATGAGGAGGAAGATGATGATAATGAAGAACAACTTACCTTTCAAATCAATTAGCAATGACCTCTTCATTGCCAGAGAAGAAAGTTTTTCACATCTTTTAGTAAGATTACATAAATTGAATAGATAAAAAAGAAAGATCGAGAAAGTATAGGGATATAGATATAAAAAGATAAAGGGTATAGTGATGAGGTCGATGATGGGTTGTGATTGAATATAAGTGGAACAAGAAAGAAAATGAGGGAGAAGAAAAAGACCAATGGTGGCAGATAGGTGGTCAAAAACCAAAGTAGGAGAGAGAGAGAGAGTAATTTTTAAAATACAAGGGTAGTTTGATCATTTTAAAAAAAAGTTAACTAACAATTTATAATTATCTTAAATCTCATAGGTATTGAATGCATTTTTTTACCTTTAAAATTTACCTTCCTACTTGTTCAGGTAGAATCACATTAACAATCCACGTTTTAATATAATTTTGTTCCTTAAAGTATATTTATTAATTAGTCGTAAAAAAGTAGGAATTAGATTATATGAATTATAAGATATCAAATTTTATGATTTCTTTGAAAAATTTTAAAGTTTAAGGGGATTTTGACTCAATTTATCAGATATCTCAAGATTATGTGTGTATTGTGTATTTCAAAAGTAGTTACCAATCACAATGCCTATCCTAGAGAGGTGGGGCACGAGTTATATTGGATCACACTCAAAAAAGCATCTTTTGTTCTCTAGTCCTCTCTTTTTTTTTTTATTAGAAAGAAAAAAAAAAGGGATTAATAAGATTCCTTAAACTTTTTGTTGAATTCTTCAAATTCCTTGGAGAATTAGTTCCTTGTTTTTCATGTGAATATAAATGTCAAATAGTTTGTGATGTGCCAACAAAGCCCGTTTAACTAAGGTAACCTGTACTCTTCGTGTCAGCCGACCTTCAAGAGAGTTTGCCTAACAACAGTCCATAGTGCAGGTCATGTTGGCCCGACAGAGAAGAGAAGCTAAGCCTGTTGAGCTTATTTTGCATTCTTTTTGATATGTTGCCACATAAGTAGCAGAACTTGGTGCAAAACATTTTTTAAGGATTGAGAAAATATTTAGTACACTTAGTTTATGAATGGACTTCTAGGGGGTCAATAATTAGAATTTGATCACTTCACCCATTAATTTTAGATCTGACTAATTGTAGCCTGCCTAAGTAAGTCCGTCTGATAACTATACAACTAATGTGCCACAAAAGACTATCAAAAGACTATACAACTATATTAACAGGTTTCTGCCAATATGGATCAACTCGTGCATCAGATTTAGACACAAAAGACTATCTCAGTCACCATCAAGCTCCCCACTTTGTGAGGGTCGACAAAATCATTTTCACCATCATGAAGAGAATGGTTTACAATTTAAATGTCGCATTAGTCAAAAGGTGCAATTTACTGTTGATATATTTTATAAAACACTGCCCTGTGCATCACAAGTGATTGTTTACAGGCTTTAGACCAAAACTAGAGCATCCGTTCAAAATGAAATTGTACTCTTTGCGGAATTTGGAATCATTTTCCTCGTAATCACTTTGGTCAAGCAGATAACATGTTCGCAATATAATCTGCTTCCATTTCGAAACACCAAGCATTCTAACAATCACAAAGCATAATTCCTAATATTACCTCAACTTTTCCCAAAAGCATGAGGAAACAAGCTTTGCGCAACAACTGTAAGTTCTGTAACAGTAATACCTAATTCATTTGAATGGATAAGTTCCCTGGAGAACGCCCCAGCTGTCGATGTTGCTTCAACTTATAATATCCCTTCTACAATATATAGCATACAAGCTTGCGGGGAAACAAGTTCTACTTGTGTTGTTCGAGATAAAAGATCTGAATCACAATGTGAACCGATCAAATAAAACTAAAAAACCAACTTCGAATTCAATAAATTATATATAGATAGATAGATAAAACCGTTGTGTATCAAAAAGGGGCAGTGATCTGAGAAAACAAAGCTTTGAAATCCTTTGTAGGTGTGCCAGCTCTCTCTGGCTTTGAGGCCAAGTCAAATGCCTTAAATTTGGCCTCCTCAAACTGTAGCGCCTGTTCATAATAAAAAAGGTGATACATTATGAGACATGATCAAAATAATCTTACAAACTAAAAGAGTGAATTCAGGTTAAAGGGTCTGTAGAGAAGAACAAGTGGGGCATATAGTTTCCAGTAAGCACAACTTATTATATATACCTGAATGCAGACTTCAGCAACATCGGCCCTAGTAATGGTCTTTGTTTCAGTCTGAAGAAGCTCATCATCTTTTCCAACTAGCAGTTCTCGGACACCACCTTCTTTGTCTTGCAAACCTCCTGCCCTGTACAATCACAAGATGCAAAGTCAAAAAGTCTAAAAACCGATCTAGAGTAGCAAGATAAACAAAAGCAAATATGAGAATCAGAGATTCAACAGTTTTCATCGTTGCATCAGTGAAATTATCTATCATATAGTTGTATTCATTTGCTTTTGAGAAGATTCAATGGTAAGAGTTTGAGACCACCATTGAAAGCCAAAGATTTCATTCCTCCAGAATCACCTAGATTTAGCAGATATTCCAAAACTTGGCAATCCAATTTTATTGACTCCATAGTAGTTTGTCAATACTACAATATACCTCAGTATCATGCTGCTATAATGGTGCAGAAAAACAAATTTATCGTGCAGGGTGTCACAGCCCCTGGCAATGAAAAAGTACCTTATAGTTCTCATCTATCACCTAAAACGTTTACAGGGACAAGGAAACTCTGGTGCTGAAAAAATATTTAATCTCAATAAGTTATTCTTTTCTTAGAACATAATTCCACACAACATGATTTACGTCTTATCCTTAACCTCTGAAGATATTTAAAATGTTATATGAATGCAACCCAAAAAATCCATTTATTATTTTGTATAATGTCTATTATGAAACAAAAATTGCTTTGTTATGATAAAGAACAGCAACATAGGTTGGACTACCTTATAATTGTGTATGCAACTCCTGAGTCAGCCAGATACTGTTCAGCCTTTCTCTTCCAGATCTGCATATACAGAAAATATAGTACTTAAAGGTGCACCCAGGCCTCAAAAATTTTCACAGGATCATCATGGCTCAAAAATAAAGACTCATTGCATAAAAGTCTTCAGTCAGGCCCAATAAAGCCCTCATGCTGACACTTTCTTTTTTTATTAACCCACATATGCCATTACCTTTATGTTTTCTTTAAATTTTCCAGTGGCCACTAATTCATATGCCTTGTAATATGTTCAGTGTCTTATAAGGCTAGATTATCTTGATTTTTCATTTTTAATATTCTGTATCCTAGAGGAATGAATTTATGCTTTGACTATTTGAAGGAGACACTTGTTAGTGCTTAATTATTTTGTTTTCAGTATTTTACAATATTCCACTCGAAAAGTTAAAACTAGCATTCTGATGATAAACAATTTGGGGTGAATGTTTAAATTAGTGGATGCTTACACCATTTAAAATACTTACACACACATATATTAGCTGGCGAGATATGTTTACCTATTATGATAGAGAAAAAGTGGCATCCTCATTAGTAACACTGCTTCAAGGGCAGTGATATTTTTTTCCCCCTCTTGGATACAAAATTGGCTCCCTCTGGACTGGACATTTCCATACTGGTACAATCAAGCAGGGTGAACTTTATAGTTTTTCATTTCAGGGTAAGGAGCATCAGATCACCTGGATTTGGTAAAAATAATGCAGGTAAACCAAAGGCATTCATGTTTATACAGATTTCATCCTGTTTACATGATGTTCATAGGATAGTTGATATCTTTGGCTTACAGAGGGATGAAGCTCTGCAGATCTTTGGGGGTTTCTTGTTAAGTTCTTGGATCCATTTTTCACCAGGTTGTAAATATGTAAAATGTGGGTCTGGGTTCTATGAGCACCACATGGTGAGGCCAAGAAGCTCTGCACGGCACAATGTTCTCTCCAAGTATGTCTTCAAGAGGCAATGCCAGATTCCTTCATATTCGCACTAGTACATCCTCAGTTAGACCTATCTTCTCAGTAACTCCAAAAGCAAATCTTCTTGGCGTCTTCTCAACAAAGTCTCCTTGTATATTACTTGAATAATCTCCTCAGAATACCCCCTTAGTTTCTCCCCTCAATTGAGAAGGCCCCTCGGCATTTCGCACCAATCATTATACCTCAAGCATCCTGAATCCCAATCAAAATCATAGGTCATCTCCCCTACTCAGCATTCTCAATGACCTCTAGATTGGATGTTAACCAATGTTTCATCAAGGTGCTTTGTCCTATCCAGATTTGACAATGTATGAAGACCCAATTTAACCAATCAGTGGAAGAGAGAAACTATAAGACAAAGAAACATTTTCCCTAAAATCTAACACTGATTGGGTTGTCCCTTGATGGAGGCACCACCTAGTCTACCTAGTGATGATTATGGCCCTTTAGGTTGCAACCCAGCCAGAGGTTACACTGTTCTAAGCAGCAACTGCATCCTACACCTTTTTGTCTAATCTATCAAATACCGCTCAAGGAACCTCTAGAGGGGTCCTCAAGTATCTAGGTGATTCTCATTACTTCCCATCAACCTTTTTGACATAAGCATCTTTGACTCACTTGAAACTTGTTGAAAAGATTACTCAATACGCATTTTAACTGACTTGTTTAAATATCTAGATCATATATTATTTAGAACCTAAATATCTGTACATCCAAAGCTTATGGCTTTGCTTTAATATACAATATTTGGCAACTGATTGTGACATTATGTGTGTTCATTTTTCCATTAAATATCATATAAGTTTTTCATGTTCAGTAGTTGTTGATATATATATATATATATATATGCATATACATGAAATTCATGAAACAGAAAAGCCAATAAAAGGATAGAGAGAAATAAATTACAAAAGAAATAAGGAAGGTACAGACCAAAATATTCCCGTTCCCCAAGCTGTTCAAGGGGTGGTTAGGATTTGTTCCTCCCATTGACCCAACAAGAACAATTTGCTTCACGTTTGCAGCTTTAGCTGTGCATATAGATATTGTATTTCAGCCCCATGCAGAAAGAAATAATAACATGGAGGAATTGAAATGGTATAAGAACCCACCAGCATCTATTTGATTCTTCTGCCCAATCCAGTCAACCTAACATGTAATCATGATCACTCAGTGCAAGGATATTACGAAAGCACACAAGCTAAAACCAGATCAAAAGGTTAGAACATGAAGTACTGTTCAGGATCCTTGAGAACAGGGTTTTTTTTTTTTTTTTTTTTTTTTTGGGGGGGGGGGGGGGGGGGGGGTGAGTTTACCTGTTCAGGGTATGCTCCATCTTCAAAATGGAACTCCGGCCTTCCACCTCTACTCAAATCAAACCCAGGCTTCATTTTTGGCACTGCACTTGTGAGAATTATAAGGGCATCAATTCCTTGGAATGCAGGAACAATGCTATCTGCATTCCTTATATCCCCAACAAAAACATCATCTGCACCCCCAATTTTCTCCTTGCTCTCCTCTGTCCTGACCAAACCTCTAGTAACGTACTGGTCTGTCCTTTCCTTCAACTTCTGATAAACAATTTGTCCTGCCAAAATCATATATAGGGCCAAATCATGGGGTGAGTTGGCCATTTAACAAGTATTCTACCTTGATTTGCACTATCAAGTATCAACAAGTGAATAACGTATGCTTATCTTTAAAGCATTGACATTGATAAACATAACAGGGTATTTCAATATTCTATCACTTAGCAGCAGGTAACAATACCTACCGAAAAACCAAAATTGGAAACAGTCCAACAAATTCCTAATAGAGCAGCAGTTCCAACATTATGTTGGCCCATCTGGTAGTGTTATTGTTGCATCTAATATCAGAACACTAAACATATCCATACAACTATAAATATCCTATTTACTAGCCTGCATGCCATAGCCTATCATTCTTTGTTGATTTAATATGTTCCTAAATATGGTTATACATATGGGTGTTTAAGCACTTTCTGAGTAATAGTATAGAGTCCAGAAATTGCATTGATCATAACTACAAGTTGCCAATTTTAGAGATGTAGAATCCCCACAGGCACAGCCACGCAATCAAAGGGCATAATCTAATGTGTCCAGTCCTGGCACTTTTGGTACATTAATTATAGGTCCAAAAACTTCAGAACAAGAGATTACCCTGCATTTAAGTTTCAATTCAATGTCATAGAAAGCTAGAAGTTAAAAGAGGGAGATGTGAGTGAAGTGTATCATTGTGGAGACGTCAGTAGCTAGAAGGATCTGTCCAGAGTAAGGCATAACAATTCCAGCCTAGAAGCACAAAACATTGTAAAAAGTTTCTCCAACCTTCACCTACATTCCTTGGACAATGTACCCCTTAATTATTTGTTTAAGAACAGAACACTCTTGACAGTTAAATGATACAGGTCAGTTGGGATCGAGCAGAAATTTTATATGGTTGATACCGCTTGTTGGGAAAATTCAGAATATCTAATACTACCTGTTGGGATTTTAGGGAGATAAGAGAAATAAAAAAAGGAATCAGACTTATGAAAGAGAGAAAAAAGAACACAAAAGTTTATTATTTGTTCTCCCAATAGATTTACATCCATATCCCTGAAGGGGATGAACCACTAATCGTCAAAGCTTTTGAATAGAAAAATATATAACCCCTCTCAACTCACACCACCCCAATAACTAAGTTGCATCTTCTATAACTCTAATTAATGAAGTGTGTTACACTATTACCTTATACGAAGAGGTCTATTTATAAATAACAACTCCCTTGGATTTCTTATTCCTACTTGAATTTGCTTTCCTATTTCTATTTTGAATTTGGAGAACTTGAAAAACTAATTTCCATCTGATGTGGGACTTGAAAAGTTATCTAACAAGGACTCCATCAGCATATATATCCATAGCTTAAACATGTGCATGATAAGGGTGTCCCTAGTATTTCTTGGAATGCACGAGGTTCTCCTATTTTGCAAAGGTTAGGAGATGATCATTGTTTACACATCCTTATTCTTATTCCATAAAGATGTTGTTTCCACAACTTGAACAATTGATGTTTTAGTCACAAAGGAGCAATAATATTGTTCTTTCAATAAGTATGATTATACTACTCAAGTCCTAGTGGGGGAGCAACTGAGGCTCACGAGACTCAAACATGAGACTTCTTCTATCTCACCACTGCTTCCACCTACCACTAGGCTACAACACCAGCAGTGAGCAGGGATGTAAATGGGTCCCCAATGAATTCCAATTAATCCCATTTAAAGTAAAAATCAGTATAAATATGAAATATAGCTATAAGGCTCATTTGAAAATTTATCAAAATAAGCATGTAAATAGGATCCCAATCCCATTTACATCCCTAGCGGTGAGCAATCTTATTATTGTTGTCAAGGGTTGTCTTCAAACACAAATAGAAGAAACCAACATCACTTTTAATATTTTTGATGTAAACAAATGCGTTTTTGTTGGAAAAAGAAAAGAGAGAATATCCCTGCTATCATATAGGTATATACCCCTAATATCATTCCTGATCAAACATACTTCATAGCTGTACTATGATCGAGGTTTTACATCAGAAATATCCCATTTTTCAGCAATGCAACCGCAAACTCCTTCCACACCCACATAGCACAGAGTTCTACCGAAACTGAATCTACACACAGACGTCTTCCACCTCCAATTTCATACCACACCTCCGCCAAATAATTCCAAAAACCCACATAAGGGAACACATCAAATTAAGCAAAATGACAAAAAACACGTCTATTTACTGGAATGCAATGAACGAAGAGTGGAGGAAACTGATTTAGTTACCAGTTCTACCACTGGCGCCGGTGAGGAGGACTGTGATTGGGCTGGAGTCCGCCATCGCTGATGAAGCAACTCGATATTTGCCGAAACCTTTTCCTGTAATTGGTGCTTAATTGTGGAGGAAATGGGTCTGAACAGAGGAAGTTGACGTTGGAGTCGGTGGTACCTAATAAATGGGCTTCCGCTTCCACCAAACAACATTTACCTGTATCTTCCTTGGTTGGTGTGCAATAAATAAATAAGTTCAATTTAATACATTGTCCCCTAATTGTTCGGATAATTGCATTTTATCCCGTTTAATTTGTGCAAAGAATTGTTTTAGGCTTTAACTTATTTTTAATATTCACATACTTATAACTACTTTTTAAAGAAATTAGCAACACCTTTTTACAAATTATCAACTACTTTTTTTTAAAATTATAAACTCTTAAAAATTAAAAAAATTTGTAATTTTTTAAAATTACAAACACTTTTTATATAAAAAAGTGTTTCTTTTTTAAAAACTATAAATGCATTTTACACATAGAAAAAATATTTATAATTTTTGAAAAGTCGTAATATTTTTAGAAGAAGTGTTATTAATTTTAAGAGTATTAAAATTGAGTATTAGTCTAACATTACTATTGTGCAAAACTTATTTAATTCTTGAGTCTTAAATGAAAGGTAATTTTTACTTAGATTTTTTTGTCTAGACAATTGTGCCAAATTTCTTGTGATTTAAAAATAGGGTAAATTTCACAAACCATCATTAATATTTCATCTGCTCTATTCTCAACCACTATGAAACCATTCTTTATTTTTTCATATTTATTATCTGATCTAATGACTAACATCTCAATTATTAGGACAATAAAGATGAGGTAGAGTTTACCAACAACCATTATTATTGATGGAAAAATAAAATCCAATGTCTCTTTCATTTTCTTTCTCATTCTTTCTCGAGTTCAAATGATCAAACTTAAGAAGTTTCAATTTATTCGAATCTTTTCTAGGTCCAAATCTTCTCAACCGTTTTGAGTTCAACTTGAACCCATTCTGATGTTTCAAACTTAGAAATGGATTTAATAAGCAATGGCAGAGGTGGCTAGCTAAGCACCATGTTCTATAACTTTTACTTTTTATTTATATTTACATTTTAGAAAGAATGATGGGATTTTAGGGACTTACAAAAAATTAAAAGTTGGTTGTTAACAACAAAAGACAAAATAATTCAGAGTCATAAAACTCAAGAGATATGTGTATTAAGTTAGTTGTAAAAGCAAAATAATTCATGATCATATATAACTCAAGGGAGGCATGTATTCATTTCAAAAATATAAGGAAGATAAGTACAACTTAAACAAATTTCAAAGATGATATATAAAATTTACCCTTAAAAGTATTCTTTTTAAGGGTTTTCTGATGTTTTTTCACAAAGACCCATACCATTACTAATATCATCACTAAAGAGTGAGAAAGTTGCATTCAAACTCTTCCTGTTTGGGTAATTTGCAAAGACACCTTACCATAAATGACTCAAACCACATAATTTAAATACAATTTACCTCTAAATGAACTTTATTTGGCAAACTTAGTGAAAGGTATGTAAAAATAAATAATTATTACCTTCCAATTATTTAATAATGACTATTGAGGTGGTGATGGTAGCTGGTTTGCATCTTGATGATGGGAAATTTGAAGTTCAAGTTCCTTTGTTCCTCAATATTGCACCTTATAAGGTTACTTGATTTAAGTTGAATGGGCTCGTGATGCTGCTATTGAAGGCTAACAAGATATTGTTAGGACTCTTAGATGGTACGTTGGTTGGTGTGGATCATGTTGTTTAAAAGTGTGATACACTTTTGGACACTATTTGATAAGTCGGGGCTAAATGGGCTCCTATAAGTGCATTACTATGAGATTGCCAAAGGTTATGCAAAATTTACACCAACCAGAGTGTCACTTAGATAACTGGCCTTACTTCTTCTTTTTTTTGAAAAAAAAGTATTAATATAAATTATTGAATTATAGCACCAACCCATAATAATTCAATTAGGTCAAATTATAAAGGAATTTGTTGACATTTTTAAATATGAAGTGATTTTTCAATTCCATTAGCTTTACTTTATGATATTTTTATTGTCTACATATACCTATCTTTAGACTGACTCCAACAACCCGTTATTCGGACTACCATTGCTAGATTATAGCGAAGAAACCCAAAATTGCAGCTCCAACAACGGTTGCACATCGCTAATTTGCTTCCCCAAATTTCTAGCAAAGCTCTTTTGAGTCGTCAATAGTGGTGACCCAAATTGCATCGCCATCTCCCCCCCCCCCCCAAAACAACCATCAATGGCGAAAAGAAGGATTGGCTAAAGAAAAGGACGAAATCAGTAAAACTCGACTTCAGGTCAAGCAACGATGACCCAAGTGACAAATGCCAACTCCAAATTGAGCAATAGGACCAGCGAAGGCTGTGGCGGCGATGACGACAACGACGAGCAGCAATGGCGACAAGTAGAAATAGTGACGACAACGACGACGTCTTCTTCGACAACGACAATGAGCAAATTAGGTTGGTTTGTGATTTTGATTTTTTTTTTTTGAATTGGATGAGTAATATTGTGTGTATTTGATTATTTTATATATTTAATTATTAATTTACGTATTTGATCATTGATTATGTATATTTAAAATAAATAAAATGAAAATTTATTAATAAATAAATAAAATAAAGAATTAAATAAAGAAGAGAATAAAGAGAGTCTTGTTGGAGTATACACGAAATTTGAGATAAAATTAAAATAAAATATAAATTATTTATAATATAATAAAGAATAAGATAAAGGATGCTGTGCTATTTGGGGAGTCTGCCTTAGTTCTATAAAATCTATAGAAAGTCAAAGATTCCTTACAACACAACTAAAAAGCACTCGCAAGTACCCTTAACAGGTGTCATGAGTCTTCCTAAATAAAAAGTCTTTTCCATCACAAATATGAAAGATAATATGAGGTATAATTTGTGGGTAATTAGAGAACAACTTTCTCCAATATTACAAGCAAAACTGTGTGATATCTTTATGGTCTAGTCTAGATATACCTATCTCTAGTTTGAAATTGATGAACTTATAAAATGATATAAAGCCCGTAAAAAAATTAGATTAAATTAAAAAAAATAAGGGTTTTGAAACAAAAGTTATATTCCAAGCATAAATTAAAGCAGTTTAGTGTGAAAGAAAATTTAGGACGTTCCTCCAACCAGCCCACCACCTTTGACCAACTCGTCGACACCATAACATCTCTTGAGGAAAGAAAATTAGGAATAGGATGTTTAATAATACTGGAAGCAAGAATATACAAGTCCAGTACGCATTGGAATTTGGACATATGGAGAGTAGTAGATAACAGCGATTTAACCAACTGTAGTCATCCTTCGAATGACAGATGCTTATTTTTGTAAGGCCTGTTTGATTGACATATATTTTGCCACCTTTTGAGTTAATTTCTGCACCTACAACTGAGGAATATTTTCCTAAAACCAATGGGTTCTTGTTCAATATGATCAGCCTTCCGTCCACAGTCCATCCTTCATCCTCTCTTTACCTGGCTGTTGCTGATTTAGCCTCAGCTTCCTGCAAATATATATAAACCAAGAGACATGGCACATGTCCTAATAAGACAATTAATGTGTCATCCAGCTCAATAATTTTGCACCAACCCTCCTCCAAGAAATGTCATCTCCACGGGGCATCAGCAACCTCAATGGATGAGCTCTATGTGGTTCAAGCTTGGTGGATAAACACCACCAAGCAAACCTCCTCCGTTATTTATTTATTTATTTATTTTTTTGTAACTTGATTTGTCATGGACCAACAAAAGGACAGAATTGGCCTAAACAATTATGTCCCTATAAAATATCAAGTTTTTATCTTATTGGGTGAGATCGATTACCTAAATTTTAATTTGTTAGTTATTTTTATTTGTTATTTTATGCTCTGTATAACCCTTATATATTATAATATCAATATTTTCACATAATATTGAACTATTTATTTACGAACTTGAAAGGAAGGCCGAGGGTCATTTTCAAGTTGATCCCACCCAGTTGTTTCTATGCGGAGAAGCATATATAATTGGTGACTAATAAACCCAAACATTTTGATTTAGAACATCATGACAACATCTCAACATCGTTTTGCAAGACAAACAGCATCCAAGTGATAAGGAAGTATGACACCACAGTTCCCTGTTGATGAATCGGCCTGAACATGACTGCAGAGACTAATAAGCCAAAAACAGAGGTAATTTGCAGGTTTACGGGAGACTTTGGCTTAGGAAATGAGATCTTTGATTTATTAATTAATTAATAATCACAAGAAGACATCTACATCAGACAGGAATTTGGGAAGAAGATCCTAACTTCTAAGCTGTCACGGATGTCTCCACCGCGACCTTGCCGGGGTAACTGACTTCAGGCATCTTGTCAGCGTCCCAGAGCTCTGGCAATGCTTCCCTAATATTGTGGATGCTTTCTAAGGCATAATCTGCCCCTTTAGGTCTGTGTGAAGTGCCAACCTGCATATACAATTGAATCAAGGAAAAGAAAAGGCATCGATTAGCTTCCAGATGGGATCATAATTGAATCATTAGTAGTTTGATCAGACAACAGTTTTCTTATTCTAGGAAGAAGTTGTTCAAGAACTTACCAGCACGGTATGCAGGCCAACACGCTTTCCTGATTGTATGTTTCGCACACTATCATCGAAGAATAGCTGAAACAGCAATATGGCAGTGAGTAAGCGAGAATAATATGTTAAGCCTTTATCCCACTATTCTGAGTTGGCCACATGATTTCTAAATCACTAGTTATTTATGGTCTTATCCTCTCTAAAGCCTTTATAACTTGAAATGACGAACTGGATGGGGTCTCACCGTTCTCTGGGGATTGATTTTGGCAATCCTGAGAGCTTGTTCAATGGCATCCTCTGATGGTTTGCAGAAAATTGGTGTTTTTGGCAATGCTGATCCTGGATTAGGCTGAGAAAAGTGGTCAATAATGTCAAAGATTTGGTTGCTACTTTTGGTAGCTGATGTTGGGCCCACAAACTTAACGTCATCTTCATCATCAGATACGGTGGTCTTGTGAATGGGATTCAGAGTTTCAAAGCAGATAATCCCTTCAAAACAGTCTTTCAGCCCAAGTCTACTCAGAACTTTAGCAGCATGCGCCCCGTCTGCATTTGTGAAGATCTAAAACGCAACGATTTTAAACAAAGATAGTAAGAAAACATAAGTCACAACCATATAGTCTTCAAAATGCTTCATGCTTGTCTAGATGACTTACAACTTTACGAATAGGCAAGCTAAGCAGAAGAGTTCTTAGAACAGGGTCGGGTTTTAGATTCTCATAAGGTAGTCTCCCATGAACAAAACTGCAAAAAGCAGGGAAATCGTCTATCAGAAGCAATCCAAAACAAAAAAAGACCTTAAAAAGGTACTGCTCAATGTGGAAATATTAAGGTTTCAAGGGGGACTTCCTCACCTGTGGTATTTATCGTAGTCAAAATCATACCCTATTGCCTGCAAATGACATAGAAAGAGAGCCAAAATTACAAATAATCCTTCCAGCATTATTGATACTTACACAAACAATTGAAGGAATCATATAGCCATACCCTAAGGCCTGCCATTGTTGTCCCATAATTCTTGTACAGTAGATTGCCCAAAGCTGGGATTTTCTCCTGCTCGATGTCAAGCTTCTCAACCATGTAATCTAAGAAAAAGCCACTCAGAAGTCTCAGAATAAACTATGAAAACCATAAATCAGAAAAAGAAGTGGCAACGGGGGAAGAGCGTAACGAATAGGAATTATTCCCCAAAGTTACCTTGAATGTTCTTGAGGCATCCAGCTGCCAAACCAGAACTAAGGGGATAGAGAGTATCATCTAAATCTACATGTTTGAAATTCAGAAAGTTAATTAAGATTGGTTGCAGATTCGTCAGTTTGGGAGTTTAACCATGTTTGTAAATAGAAAGAAAAACTTACCAAATAGAAGGCAGTCATATTTAGGCCTCTGAGCCTGCCTGTAAAGGTTCTCGTACTCCATTTTGTTCTATAAGAACTTCACAAAAGAAAGGAAGGAGGTTAGCATCATGGACCCTGAATTAAACCCACAAAATTCTGATCTGAAAATCAATCTTAATTATGAATCTAAATTTTTTCATTTCATGGCTTAAAATGAAAGGCCTTCGTGAATGGAACATTTATGGCCACCCCAACAAAAACCAGGATAGTGATTTGTTAAATTTGTGGAGGGAAAATCCACACCCACAACTTGCCATTCAACCAAGACAGGTGGACCAGTATCTTGAGATTTGATTTAGTTGAAATTGACAGACAAATTAATTGCAACTTCTTCTCCTTCCATAACATTGTAAAAGAACGCTAGGGTTCCAAAAACCCGCCCGGGGGGGGGGGCAATGAGAACCGCCTGAATTTGAAATGCATACAAATTCATCCATCAAGACACCAAACACCCTCTCCTCGACCTCCGATTAAAACCGTAAATCCTCTCCATTTTCACAAGTCGAACCATAAAAGAGAGGCCCAAAGAAAATTCTCAAATCATAAACATAAGGCGGAATGGAAGAAGAGAAGAAGAGAGGAGAGAGAAGGCAAGCGGAACCTACCAAAATTCAAGAGAAAGAAGGCTCTGGAGAGAGAGAGTTCTCTAGAGAGAGAAAGTGGCGGAATGAGAACGAACAGAGCAGGCGATTTGGGGGGGGGGGGGGGGCGCGGCGGGGGCGAGAGAGAGGGAGAAGGCGCTACGCAATGTAGGATCGCACAACGCAGGGGAGAGGGGGAAGGAAGAAGGGGCTAGCGATTCATTTAAATACACAACCGTTGAGTTCTTTCCTTCCACACAAAATTAAATTAAAAAAAATGAATTTTAATAAATAGTTGGCACTAAAGTGAGTTTTTAGTCCGTGCTTTGAAGGGTTCCCCATCCGCACTTGAATTACGAATTTGCCCCGGGTTAGGATGGCGAGTGCTTGCCAGGGACGTATGGGGGTTCAATAATTTGACCACGTGGCACGATAAAACACTGGCGTGACCATTTTGCCTTCTACAAAGACCGTGATGCCCTTCCCATGGGAATACAAATTTGTCCTCTTCGAAGTTTGAAGCGGGTTTGGATATTGGTTAATTGACATTTTCTCACCATCTAGTATACAATTTAAAATTTATACGTTACTATTGGTTATATTTTTTAATTATATATATATATTTTAAAATTTCAGTTGCTAGAGATGATTGAAGAATTTGAAATATAAATATTTTAAATGACTATCGAATTGTAATACAGTGAGTGATAGATTATAACATGGGTGAACTCAGAATTTTAGTATTGAATCTGGTGAATTTTATTATCTTCTTAGTAAGTCTCGAGAGGCATATATTAATTATAAAAATTAAGAATATTTAATAAAAAGCCCTAGAAGTTTTGAAATTATTTTTTTATTTTTATTGTTGGGGGTTTAATAGGTAAGTGAATTCCTTGGGTGGGTGGGTGCGTCGGTAGGTATATTGGGAGATGGGGCCTTGAGAGAGAGGGAGGGAGGGGGGGGTGTATTGGAGAGGACAGATCCGGATATTCGGTTTGCTAGAGGGAGAGGAAGAGGAGATCAGGTCCGGACGTGTGATGCATGTGCACATGATTTCAACTTGGCGGGTCTTTATTTATTTATTTTTTAGATTACTGTCTCTATCTTGGCGATCTCTACCATCCCTATTTTTAGAGTTATATTAAAAAAATAAATCAAAAATATGTCTGAATACAGGGTGATAAGTCTTGACATCAGTAATGTTACTCCTAATCTCTTCATCTAAAATGAAATATTTTATTTCTTTCAAGAATTGAATTCACATTGAGAGTCCTCAGACAAACAAACTTTCAGGCTGTCATTTTGCCACTTGACTATGCCCATCGGGGCTTGGCAGGTCTTTGTTTTATTTCGTAGAAGAAGAAGCCAATGGCATCTTGCCTTTGTCGTAAAAATGAAATTGGGTTCCAACTTCATTTAGAATAATACCATACTAACAGTCCCTATTTATATATATTCCCCTTTCCAACTTCAACTTCACCTAACCAACCAACCACACCCGTGCCTCTGGTTTATTTTATTATTTTTTTTTTTTTTTTAATATAAAATCACCCTTAATCCCATATTATAATTAGTTTCTGTCTACAAAACCCACAATCACTAGTCGGCCCTAGTTGACGAGGGGACAGTATATATATACCATTGTATCAGCAAGAGCATGAGTTGGCCATCACCATAATGGAAAGGAGGGGTGTGAAAGGACCCTTCAAGTTTAGCTTTAACGAGGGAAAAGGGACTAGTTTGGTTGTGTAGGTGTACTAGCTCACATAACTTTTGCATAGTTTTGTTGTGTTTTGGGGCAGGGAAGGCTGCTTTCCAGCTAAGAAGAATAGGAAGGCAGAGTTGGATGATCCAAATTTACGATTACAGCCGGGGGGGGGGGGGGGGGGGGGGGGAAACGCACCTCACCCATTTATGACAACTATCTTGGCTGGCAGGCAGGCACGCTTGTTGAGAGCGTGGTTGATCTTAGAATAATGTCAAATAATAATAATAATAATTCTATGATGAGAGAGCCAAAGAAAGCAATCATTTACATGGGTACGGGACTGAGACGTCTGTGTCTAAGGCAAGGCTTGTATGATATATATATATATATATATGCAACGGTATCTATCTACCACTTACAAGTTCGGCTTCAATAATTAACAATGAAAAATCTTGCATTATTGGTCCTTCATTCTCATCCCCTTCTTGTTCGCCTCTCCTTTTCTTTTTTTTTTCTTTTTTTAATCATATCAATAAAAATCTCTCCGAAAACATGTGTTTTGAGGTTAGAGATGCATATATAGCTTCGAACATTGTGCATGATTGTCGTCTCTCTCTCTCTCTCTCTTTCTCTATATATGTCGCTGCCACTTCCAGCAGGTACATTGGAACGATTTCATGGAATATAATATGTGATTAATTAATGAACAGATTAATGCGTAGTGTGTGTGAGATGGGTGGCCGTGTACAAATTCTTATTTTTTTTTTTTAATTAAAGTGGGGACAATAATTGGATCGCAAAATTAAATGTATGTATAATATATATATATATGATTGAGGCTAGTACAAATAAACAATCCTTGAAAGAGAGTATCGAATAAAAAAATAAGTATCAAATTGTTATCAAGCAAAGAGAGTTGCGTACTTGAAAGGAACTCACCAATGTTACGTTGGTTGAAAGGATCATCTCCTCGTCCTCCTCCTCAATTATTTCAAAATTTTGAAGCATAGGCTGCCCTTGACCGTGACCCTGACCCCAAATATTAGTATAATTAGCACTACTAATTAACGTGACCTCTATTTTATTTTCCAGCAAGTCAGGTCGGTTGACTGCGAGTGTGACATTAATCCTAATTTTTGAAACATATAATATGTTTAGTAAGCACCGCCTGAATGCAGGAAAATACGATTAATGCCGGAGCGCTTATATCACCCACAGTCAATAACATTAATATACTTTAATATAGAATTAAAGTAAAATACACTTTTATAATTAATTATAAAAAATGCTAGAAAATATCTATCAAAGTAGTGGTTGGCTGAAGAAAATATCTCGTGGCCAAAGTACTTGCAATGCGTGACAATTATTGAAGCGTACATAGTGACACGTGGAACATTTTCGAGCACAATTGCTTAAATTTATATAAAATTCTAGACAGCATATTAAGGACGGTGATTAAAGTGTAACTTTGCCCTAAATTGAATCATCATCCTCTCAAAAACAAATAAATATCTCTTGACGTAATAGTAAAATATTAAGAGAATAATAAAAATATCGAAAGTTCAAATGTTTATGAAGATAGGGTCATGTGTCTTGTCGCCCTTCTAAAAGTTTCGTTCACACTACGTAAAAGGGAATTTATAGAAAGAGCAGTCATCTTTCAAAAATTTACTTCGAATATGTATAAATTGTAACTAGATATGAATTTATTTGGAAGAAAAAATAAATTGTGTTTAGTTTGGGTGCACATCCGGACTCAAGTCACCCAACTTAATCTGCTCTGCACACAAGACATGTATAGGCTGGCCGCTCAGCTGATCTACAAATGAGGTTTCCACTGTTGGGGGATTTGAAGCACCATCATGCTACGGCGCCGCAATCTAAAAGTTCGCCGCCACCAATTGGCGTTGCCCAAAAAGATTTATCAATGTTCAAGTCGTCTAGATATTGAAATGTTCTAACTTTAACCTATTGTCACATGTAGATTCCAACTACTCCATTTAGCTTCGTGTCTATTTCAATGATTTCACCTCAAATCTTTTATAACTTTTATTTATTGATATTTCAAAAAAACAATTATTATTGTGAAGTGGACACGATATGTACAACAACGTCAATATAAAGTTGGTCACGTCAATACTTTAAAGTGTGATTTCTTTGTTAATATAAAGTCTTGATCTTTATGTTATAATTGTGATCTAAAATTTAAATTTGATTATGATTAAGATTTCAACTTTGATTGTAATGAAAACGTCAAATTTAACTATAATTGTAATTTATCTTTAATTGAAAACTTATTTTCGTGGTTAATTTTCTGATCATAATATAATTTCTTGTATTCATCTACAAATAATGTTAGGTCTATAAATAGACGTCTAATATACTAGAATTATAACAGCTATATGATTATCATTGTACTAATATCATCATAGTGATATTTTTTTTTCTCCATAGTTTTTCCTTCTTTGAATTTTTCACATTAAGTTCTATATTTATTTATGTGATTGATAGTTTGATTATGGTTTATTTTCATCCTAAATTCTAATAAACTAGTATTAGAGTTATTAGATCAAACCATTAACTTTTGGCAGATCTGAGCAATTGGATCTACAATCATTTATCATCTTTCACAGCTATGCTTTATAGGTACCATAACCACTATCGTCGTCAACCATCATCACCTCTGCTCTGTTGACCACCCCGTTGCTCGTCGTCATTGACCACCGTTGACCATTTTCTAGTCATCGGCTGCTACAGTTGGTTGTTTGGTTGCCTGTTACCATGTCTTCTCTTTGCTTGCAACCATTAGTCACTTGTACCGCAATCATTGATCATCTCATTCATCATCGTGACCGTCTGACACTGTCGATCGCCTTTGGTTGTCACCTTTAGTGGTCTCGAACGTTTTCCATCACGATTGTCAGTCTTTTCTATCGCTACAGTCTGATTAATGATTCATCTTTTGTCATTTTCAGTTCGCCTTCACCATATCTTCCTTTATCGCAGCCGTCATTCGCCTCTGCCTTCGTTGATAGCCTACCACCATGACCTCTGGCAGCCTACACTTCCGTTGTCGTTGATGATTACCTTGCAACCTACGCCATTGATAAAGCCTTCCAAGCTTTGCCCATATCCAAATTGGATTTGCCTAGATTTGATTCACTCAAGACTAGAATCGACTCACCAGATATGCCCAGCCCAGATCTACAATGCTAATTTGTTTTCCATTAAGTTTTTCACTTATTGGTTTTTTATACAGTTTGGCGTTATTTTATCTTCGCAATGATACTTAGAAATATGATATTCTATTGCTGGACTGAAATATTAGATTTTCAAAGGAAAATGTGAGCAATTTTAACAAATGAATTTAGATAATGTGAGTACTCTTGATTTAAATAGGTAAAAGTACATTAGTGAATGTGGAGTCATTAAGGCCGATAAAAATATGCTGAGATAGATCTTATTGCCTATATTTTGAGTGTGATTGAAGACATCTGAGTGTTATGTGGATTTGGTTAATATTCATCATGAAAATTAATTTTTCATAATTTTGCTAAAAAACAATTATGAATAATTCTATATTTGAATTTCGGTGTCAAGATAAAATTTGTTATAATTATGAATAAAGACCATGTTACTTGTACACTCAACCCTATACTTTGGGTTACACCTAGGCACACAAATGACCAAAATGCCCTCACAAAAATTACAAATTTGCCTCCATTGGGCTTGGTTGCCTTCTCTTTCATGTCTTTCCCCTTCTTTCCACGGTCGTTCGCTGTAATCGCTAGTTGCTGCCTTCTTCTTTCGCCTCGCTTCGCGCCAACTGCTGCCTCGCCTCACCTATAGCGATGATAGGTGCCAAGTGAGGCGACACAACAATCGACGTGAAGCGAGACCAGGAGAGGAAGGCGACAATCGACAATTGCAACATGCAACTGTGAGAAGAAAGGGAAAAAGATAAGAGATGAGGTAACCAAGGGCATGAGAAATAAATTTATAATTTTTGTGAGAGTATTTTGATCATTCGTGCACTTGGATGTAATCTAAGGTGTGACCTTTTCCTATGAATAATTAGAGTTATTTGTGGGTACAATATTTATGAGATGCAAGTGCAATGACATCTTTCCAACCATTTCATTAATTGTCTTGGAAAGTAGCTCTAATTATTGTACTAGAAAGGTGGTTGGTTTGAGATGTGCATATTAATGTTAAAAAAAGAAAAAAAAATTAAAAAAAATTGTTATCTACGCATGATAATTATAGTTTAGTTTTTTTTTAGACAAAATAATAAATAAAATAAGACTTGATGTAATAATAAATAAGATATTCATAATTAATTATAATTTAAGGTCTTAATGTTAAACCTCGTCAACAAAATTTGTTTTGTAGATAAAAATTATATAAAAGAGGATTTTAGGAAAATTAAAAAAGTTTTGGTAACAAAAAAATGCGTTGTTTGCTTAATAATAGTATAGATATTGAATGATAAGTTTTTAAATGAAGATTTATTTGATGACAGTTAGAAGTTGCATAGTAGTTAATTTTTGTAAGCAGAATTCAATGTAGTGACAAAATGAGTTTACTTTAAATTAAAGATTAGGTGGGCCGGTACCAAACATGGTATATCTATATATAAATATAATAAAATAAATATATAAGGATAACATCACAATCTTAGGCTAGATTATCCATGCCAAAATCAAACAAAACGTGACAAGATTTGCAAAAATATATGAAAACCAATGAATGCAAAGGACAATGCCCATAGAATTTACCCAAAAAGTTGGTAAATTTTGTAGGGCTTTCTTCTCTTTTTCTACATAGAAAAGGAAGTCTTTTTTGGCATTGTTATGAACAAGGACAACCACCTCTAAATACATGAAAATTTATGTATGAATTTGTTGTCAAATAAATTTGAACCCAAATAAAAAAAAAATACATTATTATAATCATAACCTTCCGGCCATACCACCACCACCAAGATATCCAAAATTTTGAGAAAACAAACTTTATTTTTTTTGGCCAAATACCATGTACTTATATATATATATTTTTTTATTTAAATACTCAAACTTTTATTGTTTCAAAAATACCCATGACCTATACAATTTTAAGACAATTGCTGGTGCATGGAGACAGGTGCTTAGGGATATGATTTGTTACCCTCGTACCGTTGCTGATGAGGTGAACGTCTTATGTGGTCTATTATTAGTGTGACAACAAAGTCCTTGACTAAGACATAATGATTAATCAAGGAACTGTTTTCTAAGGTGTCATTTGTTGTATCCTGAAAACTACGATAATAGAATTTGTAATGAGGAATATTGGAGCCGAGGCAAAGCAAGGTGGATAGTTGGCAAGAGTCTGCCGATGGAGATGGGCGTCGGGTAAGTTCGGTCCTCGATGTACTGGCTGGGGTCGTAGGTGGACCTCCAAGGTGTAACACCCCCTCTCCTAGAACTGCCCGAGAAGAGGTGCTACTGGGGATAATAAAATAAACTGACTGATAACTGAATTCTGATACCAATATTGTATATATCAATTAACTGTAATAAGACTCTGAGTCAACAAAAACTGAAATCATAATTGCATCTAAGGAAATTCCCTAAACTGGAAAATAAAATGAATCTAAACTGATCAAGCACTAACTAATAAACTAACAACTCCCAGACATCTTTGGTCTTGAGCGGCTCCACGTACACACACTACTGGACACTGCTGCTAGGCCCCACATCTGGTACTCCCCCACTAGGACCTGGAATGGTGAAGAGTACAAGGTGAGCTACAAAGCTTAGCAAGTAATAAACTAGAAAGAATAACTGAAGCTGAATCGAAGAGTATCGATACTGGTAAAAATACTTACTGAACTTGTACTGAGAGATATAATAATCACTGGATGACATTTATAAGATGTAATGCACATAAGCTGTAAACTAAATGCAGGTATGCAACTTTGGCCCATAGGCCCACATAACTATAACACATACCTGACTGATTTGAGTCCTGCAAACATAAAAACTGTAAGCACATACTTTGGGCAATATGCCCCTAGCTCCCTGGTCGACATCAGGCGAGCAACTCATAACTGAGATATAATTGTACTGATACTAGTGGGATTCCCGCGGACAAGCCGCCTGGCGCGCATAATGCAATGCTCATATAAATGCTGGCACACGATATGTAGTGTTCCACATAAGTCATGCTCAATGCTCACACAATGTGTATGCACATAATCTCAAAAAATAATGCTGACCATGTCATAATGAACTGCTAAACATGGTATATGATTTTTACTAGAAATATTGAGATTCAAATATTCTGAAATTTCTAAGTATAGGCTCAGCATATTGGATTTTATCATATCTTGGCATAAAAATTCAATATTTGAATAATTGAATATTCATATTAAATTCAAGACTTGAATCAAGAGTTTATTGGAAACTATTTGGATGCCATTTGATACTATTTGGATGATTGAGAAAGTCTAAGGAAGCAATTTAAATGAAAAGGCAGCCATTTGAATGAAAGAAAAGGATTTCAGCAAGCTCATTCGAATGGTAGAAAACTCATTCGAATGACAGAGACTCATTCGAATGACAGAAGGCTCATTCGAATGATAGATGATATTCAAAGGCTATTCGGATCTGATCTGGGACTCATTCGAATGACTCTCAAATTCATTCGAATGAATTTTGAAAATTTCCAACATTTGAACTGGCAAAACTCGACTCATTCGAATGCAACAGTAACTTTATTCGAATCAATTTGAAGATCATTCGAATGACAAGAAGGCTCATTCGAATGCTAAGCTATACAAAGCAACAACTTACTCACATCTTCAAGGGCTCATTCGAATGACAACAAGGCTCATTCGAATGACAGTCTAAAAACCTCAAAAATTCATACGAATGATACGATATCTCAGGACTCATTCGAATGACAAGGAATTCATTCGAATGACTGATACATTATAAGGGAAAAACATTACGATAACACTGAAACTTATTCGGATGCTTTGAAATTCATTCGAATGACACAAGACTTATTCGAATGACTGGAATCTTAACAGATATAAAGCTTAGGATAACAGAGATCATAACTTGAATCAAAACTTAGCTTCACTACACCATTCCAAAAGAAATCTTGGGAGAACAATCCCAATTGATATATAAACAACTTGAGGGATGTTTTACTGATCATAACCAATGTAAACATTGCAAGGAACATGCATGAACTGGCTGATACTCACTGTTCGCATGTAAATACATATATAAACATGCACTGAACTGATATAACTCACTGTAACGCACATATATATATATACATGCACTGGAACTGATTCAATTCTGGAAATCTAATATCAACTAAATCAAGACCTGTAAGAAAAGATTACAGGGAACTGATACTTGCCTTATGATCTTCTTGATCGACTTAATGATCTCACGAGAGCCCCCTATGCAAAACTTGAACTCACTGATTGCTTCTTGGCTCTCTGCTCTTGCGGCGTGAAGAACATACGACTTATGAAACTATATATACACTGATCTAAGAAGCCCTAACGCCATAACTCATTCTCCTATTATAACTAGGAGTCTTTCAATCCGAATCCTCCTCACGGCTGGGTTAATTAATCCCTTAAACGAAATAACTTTATTTAATAATTAAATGCTAATATCAAATCCTTAAATGACCAACACGTCCTTGGATTTAATCTTCTCAATAATTAAATATAATTAAATGCTATTTTCTCAATTAAATCTCTAAATTGCCACATTAACAATTAATTGGAAAAAATTCTCCAAACAAAACTAATTAAGAAATTCAATAATTTCTAAATAAAAATCTAAACCCTCTAATGGGTCGTTACACAAGGGCACTTTCGGTAGTGGGTTTCTTCATTAGACGGTGGTCTTTAGGGCACCCAAGGCGTAACTGCACTCACAAGAACAAGTAAGAGGCATGAGGGGATTCCTTACTCTCGTATGCCCTCTAATGCTTAAGTTAGTACAAGTAGGAAAGAAGTGCAACAGACAAGTAAAGCATGCTATCATTGAATAGAGAATAATCGTACCTTCTCAGCGAGAAAAGGTTAATCTTGGCATGGTTACAAGTAACTGGGGATGGACATGCACGTTAGTAGCAATCGGACAAGCTTAAGAAGAATCCCCCCGAAGGGTCAGTCAACCTAGGGAGCCCTCTGGGAGAAGATGGGCCTCGCGACGGGCTGTTGAAATAGGTTATTGGCCTATAGGCGGCCTGTCCAGATTACTGGTAAGTACGCGATCATCATATAACACCTTAGCCATGGCCATAACATAAGCTTGTGGTATTACCTACAAAATACTAACGTACGCACATTATACTGTTAGCCACTGGTATCAAAGGGTGATTATGCGCTATGGGGGATAAGATAATACATAGGGGACCCACTGGGGCACTTGGTTAAAACAATAGCAAGCATGGGCCTACCAAGGTTTTATCAAATGATACTCTCTCTGGCCATAATGTGGACCTTGCTTTTATATATATATATGTGTGTGTGTGTGTGTGTGTGTGTGTGTACATTATATACTAGTTGCAGAGGAGAAGAGAAACAGAGAGAGAGTGAAAGATGGCTGGAAATGGCTCTTCCCGAGAGGTTTCAAAGATAACCTTGCCGAGAGGCCTATCGTGAAGAGGCCTCGACCAGAGGTCTTGCGGGAGCTCTTGGGAAGAAGCCTTCCCGAGAGACAGCTTGCCGAGGCGCTTTGGGCTTTTCTAAGAAAACATCAGTGGAGAGAGACTCACGTTGATGGGAGTTCATGCTAAGGAGAGACCCTACCTTGCCGAGAGAAGGCTTGCCTTTCCAAGGGAAGGCTGTTGCCAATAGGGACTTTCGAGGGAGATACTTCACTGCTGAGAAAAGTGCTTGTCTTGCCAAGAGAAGCCTTTATCGTGACTGCTTTGCCGAGAAATTTTGTTACTCCTTATTGAGAGGAGTTGCTACTTCCCGAGAGAAAATGCTGAGAGAAAGAACCTTCTCTGAGAGGCTTTAAGCCTCTCCGAAAGAGGGCGCCGAGATAGTTGTGCCTCTTCGAGAGATGCAAGTCCTCTCAGAGATGACCATTTCGCTACCTTGCTCTTACTATGAGAGAGAGAGAGAGAGAGAGAGCTTTCAGAAGCTAGCTTCCCACATTTGACCATTTGGCTTGGCTTTTATACCCTTCTTTGCCTTGGACCAATTTTCCCCTCAAGCTTAGGTTATTTACCCTTTTGCCATTAGCTTAGTTTTTTTTGGTTATTTGACCACGATTTCTTCTTGGGAAACGTGTCCCGCCTTGGGATCACTTTTGAGATTCGCCCTCCTTGGGCTTATTGACCAAAATACCCCTAGGCGTCTTAATAATCAAAATATCCTTAGGTGGATGCTCAAGATTTCTATGGCACAACATCATCTAATCATGCTGATAAGATTTGACACATAGTTCCTAAATTTATAAGTTTATCACACCATAACTCTCACTCAGTCGGGGCATTAAGTAACGAAATGATTATATAATAATCGTCAACTGTAATAGACTTATTTGAAGTTAGACTTCATTGGTTTCTATATTGTGCTGGACTGCTGTTAGGCGTTTCTTAGGACCTTTCAGATTGTCACCAAAATATAAAGAGATTCTAGTGATAGGTCGAGTTATTTCGGTTGAAGTTAAAAGGGTTTTCTGTTATCTGTTTGCTAACAGGCAGTGAACCTAGAAAGTCATACACAATATAGAGTGCATTTGATTGCACTCATTTTTCAAGGAAATTTGACATTTTTCACTTAAATTCTAGCTTTTGAGTGTTTGATTGGCCAAATTTTCTAGGAAAATTCTTTTCCTACTTTTGATCACGTGATGCCATATTCTTACTTTTGTTGAAAAATATTTTCTCATGGGGAGGGGGAGGATAGATTAAATTTTCAAAGCAATTGAAAATTGAGAAGTAGCCCATCGCAACAAATTTCTCTTCGTCAAAGACAACCTCTGAGATCCCCTTTTAGACCGCCGCAATCTTCTTCTTCGTCTAGGTAAGGTTTTCGACCATGTTTTTTTGTCTGGTTTTCGTAGATTCGGTAATCGATCTTGGTCTTTGCCCACGTCTTTGTCCCCTCACTAGATTTCTCTTCATCATTCGTGTTCATCGTCGGCCCTTCCCCTTCCTGTACGTTGCCAGCCCTTCCCTTTCGTGTTCATCGCTATCTTTACTAATCGTCGTTCATCTTTGTCTTTGTCCAAATTGTTGTTCATCTTCGTCTTTGTCCACGGTTATTTCATGGTATTCGGCCCCCTTTCGAGCTCCCCCGGATTGATGGTGAATGCTTGCTTTAGGAATTTTTAATTTTGCTTTATCCCTATGTTTTCATTTTCCAGCCACATTATTTATTTATGTGAGTTTTTGTCATTTTCATATGTTAAATTTATTTTGTTTTTTTTTTTGCTCATTTTTCAGCCACATTATGTATTTTGAAAAGATGATTAATTTCATGAAAAATAGTTACAATCAAACACTAAAAGTTAGAAAAGTACAACAAATTCTAGGTAAAAAAATTAAACCAATCAAACACCATTAATTGACAATTTCCATGCAAATCATTTCTAGGCAATTCAATTGCCTAGAACTTATTTTCTTTCCATGCAAGTTCCATGTTTGCAATCAAACGCATCCATAGTATAACATCCGGTAATAGCACTGTGCACCTAGTGTATCTTGGATGTCATCTAAGTGTTAATGATTCAGTTCGTTAAAAGTTGGCGAATCGATAGCGGCTTCTTCAAAAATAGGTAGGGATGTCAACTACTTCAACACAACCGGTCGACGTCTTGAAATGTTCAGGCAGTCGACAAGCTGAGGGAAACCGGTCAATAGCCTTAAGAAATCAATTGACCATTTTTTCGCCTAAGCTAATTTTAGTGGATTACATGTGACACAAAATTAAAGGGTGTTGGTGGTAATTACTGGGGGCAAAAATCAAGTAGAGACGGGAGAAATTGGTGAGATACTTGGCTACTTCCTCAGCTTCTCTTCTGCTTCTATTTCTAGATAAATTGACAAGAGCATAACAGTTATGCACATGTGGAAAATCCGAAGAGTCCGAGAGACACATAGATGCTGATGAATCAACATCCTTAGCCTAGCATGGGATGAGGACCGCGACGTGGTACCGGGTAGCTTGCTAGGTGTGAACAGACTAAGCCCACCACAACTTGAGGTGGAATCAGTCTCAATGTAAAAATAGTTTTTACACCTACTTAACATCAGGCTACAGGTATATTATTTATTTATTGTATTTCATATGATGAAATATCATGTTTCTTAAATACCCAATCTGCGTGCAGTGTGTGTATTTATGACTTCCGTTGTTCATGTCTGATATGCAAAATTTTTTAAATTTACTTGCACTGCTATACGTGTATTCCAACATTGCCTTCGTCGACAGCTTGCTGCCATGACCTCTGGCCCTACCTATGCTTCCATTACCATCGATGACAACCTTGCAGCCTATGCCATTGATGGCAGCTTTCTAAGCTTTACCCAGATTTAATTCACTCAAGACTATAATTGACTCACTAAATATGCTCAACCTAGATCCAACAAATCTAGATCTATGTTGCCTAGATTTATTACCCTAGATCTGCTATCCTAGTCTGTTTTCTGTTGAGTTTTTCATTTATTAGTTTTTGATACTATTTGGGGTTATTTGATCTTCGAACTGATTCGAACCAAAATTACAACATATTACAATATATTATATATCTAATTCTTTATTTTTTTTAATAAAAAATGAAAAATGGGCTAGGACTTAATTTATATAAAACAGGTAATTTAATTTACATAAATTATGTTACCTACATATCCTTTTGGCGTTTAATGGAATCAAAATCCACGTAGTTCATTTATCATTTGAATTTGTAACGCCTTTACCTTAATATAAATTATTTTCAAAAATATTGAATATTGTGCATTCGGTTGTAATCTTATATAAATTTTTATTATTATTGTCAACGTTATTTTGTTGTCTAAGTTTTGATTTGGTCTAATCAACCATACAAATTTGTGCCTCAACTGATTCGGGAGTCATACTTGATCGTGTCACATCCAAAATACTCCCTCTTGCACTAAATGTTTGTTCAACCACCACCATTAAGCTAGGAGCTGCTAAAATTTGTTTATAAATTTGTGATAAAATAAAAAAATTGCTTGAATGTTCTTAGCATCATTCTAAGAACATTCAAGCAATTGTTTAACAAAATAATTGCATCATTTTGTTTTTATCAAACTAATTGTTTCTTTTTAACTCTTCATTATTTTCATACTCTTGTTTAACATTTACAATATTAATGCATATCATTAAAAATAATGAAGATGTAGCATAATAAACACCGGACAATGTATATATATAATATCATTAAAACACTTTAATAAATTTAAATTTTTTTCATAATTATTCCATTGTTGAGAATATGAAACAATAGAGCCAACATGATTTGTAATGAAAGGACATAACAATTGTCTATGAGAAAATGATTCATTTAATAATTCATAGGTTGAGTTTCAATGTATTGCAACATCTCTAGGAAATATTTTATGTCTCCTTCCATTTTCTTTACAAAATCTAGCCCATTCTTTCATTATTTGTGGGTGAGTCCACAAATATAAAATAGCTTTTTTAATAGGGATAAGATAAATTTCAAAAGACATCAATCCACCCTAAACATATAAATTTAATACATGGCATAAACATTTTATATGAAAAAATTTACCACCAAAACTTGGCTTACAAATATTTTACAAATCTTTAATGGAAACAGTACTAGTACTAGAGAAGCATTGTCAAAAGCAATAGAATTTTTTTTTTTTTCACTAAATACTATGTTTGCAAAATTGAACTAATAATTTTGTAAATATTTTTGATGATATATATTTTTGAATGTTTCTACTATTGTTAGTCAATTCAATGTCATGTAATGCCCATATATGAATACTTTTGCCAATTATTACTCCAAATATCACTACATATAGAAACTTTATCATTTACATTTTTGATAATTTTTTGTAACTATTTTTTTCTTTTTATAAAGTGAATGAAGTGTACGTCTAAGAGTGGTTCTAGGTACACATTTAGCCGAAGGATTTAAAATATTTTTATAATAATTAAAAAAATAAATGTTCAATAGAAATTATTTTAATTAATTTTTTTTATTTTTTTATCAGAATAAACAAAAAGAGAAGAAAGATTAGAGGTTGCAAACCTTGTTATTTGAGAATGTGTCATGTCAAGACCCACTTGAGTTGCATGCTTGCTATTCAAGTGTTTCTTAAATGTTCCATATCCACCACCATCTTTTTACTTGAATTGTTGTTCACAATAGTTGCAAGTAACTTGTATAGACCCATTTCACAAATAATTTTTTTGAAATGTACCTTGAAAACGTTGGATTTCAAATTTTTTTCGATAGCTTTTGTTGATCATCATCTTCATCATCGCGCTAGGATTCTTGTGTAGAAACATTTTCAAGAAAGAATGGCTCACTTTGAGTAGATTCCCCAACCTTACTCTTGCTTTTGTCACTTGATATTTTTTTTAGATAAAAATTAAATAGAATTAGAAGATTAAGAGAAAAATAATTGCAATGTGAAAAAAAATGAAATTGAAGTAGTATTTATAGAGTTGAAATAAAAATTGAGAGAATGAATTAATAGTAAGAAGTGAGAATTAATTTGTGAATGAAAAAAAAATAAAATTAAAGTGGTATTTATGGAGTGTTATAATTATGACTTGGAATTTAAATTTGACTATATGATTGGGACTTCAAATTTAACTGATACATCTACAATTGAAAATTTATCTTCTTTGTGGGTCATCTTTTTATTAGAATATAGATTTATTTAAATAATTTTTTATATATATCTAGATGAATGGTAGATTTATAAATATGTATTTAATATTCTAGAATCATTACAGTTATATCACTATTATTGTGTAATATCATCTTAGTGATATTTTATTCTTTCTACTCATAGTCTTTCCCAATTTAAGTTTTCACCTTAAATTCTATGTTCATTTGTATGTTTGATAGTTTAATTATAATTTGTTATCAATCCAAAATCATAACATAGAGTTTTTAAATAATTTTTTTTAAAATTATAATTACTAAAAGAAAAAAAACAATGGTCAAATTATTGACAATTGCTTTGTTCTCGTTACACAAATTTAACTGTTGCCCATTTAATTTTTATTATTTTTATAGTTTGAACCACACTGGAATTCAATTACATTTTCAATTTCGATTTCGGTTATTTATTTTTCAGAATAGGAACAGAACCATAAGTTTTCGATTTTAGTTGTTATTTTTGAGCCAAAACCAAAAAGATGATATTTAAAAAAATAATTCCAATTTAGTTCACAATTCAAAGCGCATGCATCGCAGTGAACCCTACACTACAAGTCACCTAATACACCAAAAACTTAAAGTTGAATTTGGCTCCCAAACTCATCCAATTGGAGTTGAGTTGACGCAAAATTAATGTTATAAATCACTAATTTTATTGTGTTTGCCATTAAACTTAATTTAAAATGAGTTAAAACACAATATCAAATTTGGATTGTTCTATTAATTTATAGACTTTCCCTATCTACTAGGGTACGCACCCTTTCCTTTTCACATTTGAAAACCTTTGGAACAATTTTTTATTCTTTTTTTTGTTTTTGATTCTTTCAACTTTCCCAGGTTTCAGTGTAGATTTATCTAACGTTTTTGTTTTACAACACGTTTTTTCTTTTACAACACTACAAGACAAGGCCCAACCCCCCCCATTCATTACACATTCAAAATAATAATGACCACAATAATAAAAAGAAAAAGAAAACATGTTTCAACTTGAGAATTTATTGATTTCTTATACCCATAAATAAGTTTGATTAACAATCTTTCTAAATCAATTGACATAGATTCATAATAATTTTATTTAAAATTAACAATAATTTATAGTAATGAATATATTTATTGTTAATTTTAAATAAAATTATTATGAATTTATATAAAACTATTATAAATCAAAATCAATTTATAAGAGTTGTTTGTTAAACTTACTCGTGGGTATAGTATTCATGAGATGCAAGTGCAATGACATCTTTTCAACCATTTGTCATGGAAAGTAACTTTAATTATTAATCTTGGCTTCCGTGATTTAACTCCTTGTAGAAATTTTGGGATTGAGCTATTAGGGCCTCGAGGGGAGGGATTTTATCTTTTACTCCCAAAATAAACTCTAATTATTGTACGTGAGAGGTGATTGGTTCAAATTATGCATATTAATGTTAAAAAATAAAAAAATTCAAAATAAAAATTTGTTAGGTATGGTTGATGATTATAGTTTAGTTTTTTTTAATTTTTTTTAACAAAATATATATATCTGTATATATATAATAAAATAAATATATGCAGATAACATCACAATCTTAGGCTAGATTATTCATGCCAAAATCAAACAAAACGTGACAAGATTTGCAAAAATATATGAAAACCAATGAATGCAAAGGACAATGCCCATAGAATTTACCCAAAAAGTTGGTAAATTTTGTAGGGCTTTCTTCTCTTTTTCTACATAGAAAAGGAAGTCTTTTTTGGCATTGTTATGACAAGGACAACCACCTCTAAATACATGAAAATTTATGTATGAATTTGTTGTCAAATAAATTTGAACCCAAATAAAAAAAATACATTATTATAATCATAACCTTCAACCATACCACCAACACCAAGATATCCACAATTTTGAGAAAACAAACTTCATTTTTTTGGCCAAATATATATTTTATCCCATGTATTTATACATTTTTTTCATTTAGACACTCAAACTTTTATTATTTCAAAAACACCACTGAATTATGTAATTTCGAAACAATTGTTGGTGCATGGAAGTAGGTGCTCAGGGATAGGATTTGTCACCATCATCGTTGTTGATGAGATGAATGTCCTATGTGTTATATTGTTACAGTGATGGGAAAGTCCTTAGCTAAGGTAAAATGATTAATCAGGGAAGTGTTTCCTGAGATGTCATCTAATCACGTTAATAAGATTTGACATATAGTTACTAAGTTTGTAAGTTTATCACACCATGACTCTCACTCAGTCGAAACGTTAGGTGATAGAATAATTGCACTATATAATAATCGTCAATTGTACTAGGCTTATTTGAAATTAGATTTTATTGGGTTCTATATTGTGCTAGATCGTTACTAAGTGCTTCATAGGACCTTTCAGATTGTCATAAGAATATGAAGAGATTCTTGTGATGCGTCAAGATGTTTCGATTGGGGTTAAAAGGGTTTTGACGTTATCTATTTGCTAGCAGGCAATGAATCTAAAAAGTCACACACCATATAGTGTAGCATCGGTATTGGCACTGTGCACCTAGTGTGTCTTGGATGTCATTAAATGTTAATGACTCGGTTTGTTAAAAGTCGGCAAATTGAATAATGGTTTCTTTAGATTCAACTAGGGATGTCGATTGCTTCAGCACATCAGGTTGATGCCCTAAAATGTTTAGGCGGTTGACAGGTTGAGGGATACCGGTCGACCGTTTTTCCATCTGGTGGAAATCAGTCGCCTTAAGGAACTGGTCGACTGTTTTTTCACCTCAACCAATTTTAGTAGATTACGTGGGGCACGAAATTAGAGGGTGTTGGTGGCAATTGTTGGGGGTAGAAATCAGGCAGAGAAAGGTGAAATTGGTGAGATACTTAGTTGCTTCCTCAACTTGTATTTTGCTTTTATTTCCAGATAAATTCACAAGAGCGTAACAGTTACGCATGTATGGAAAATCCAGAGAGTCTGAGAGATACACGGGTGTTGGTGAATCAACATCCTTAGGCAAGCATGAGATAAGAACCGTGACGTGGTATTGGGTAACTTTCTAGGTGTAGACAAACTATGGCCACCACAACTTAAGTTGGAATCGGTCTCAATGTATAAATAGTTTCTACACCTACCTGATATCGGGCTATATGTATATTATTTATTGTATTTCATATAATAAAATATTATGTTGCTTAAATACCCAAGTAGGGTATGGTGTGTGTATTTATGACTTTTGTTGTATATGTCTGATGTGCAAAATTTTTTAAATTTACTTGCACTACCATATGTATATCCAACATCGCTTTTGTTGATGGCTTGCTGCCATAACCTCTGGCCGCCTATGCTTCCATTGCCATCGATGACAACTTTGCAACCTATGCCATTGACTACAACCTTCCAACTTTTACCCAGATCCAGATTGGATTTGCCTTAGATTTGATTCACTCAAGACTAGAATCGACTCACCAGATATGCCCAACCTAGATATGATAAATCTAGATCTATCTTGCTTAGATTTATTGCCCAGATTTGCTATCCTAGTTTGTTTTCCGTTGAGTTTTTCATTTATTAGTTTTTGATACTATTAGGGGTTATTTAATCTTTGAACTGATTCAAACCAAAATTACAACATAATACAATATATTATTATTATTATATCTGACAAAATATTAGAGCACCATGAAAGTAAATCAAAAAATAGGCAAAAAGAAGAAGCACAACATGGCAACTCGAATATGCGCCACGTGGTGCAGCTCTTGGGTGGGGGTTACTCGGGGGACGCGCTGCTAGGTGTGGCCCCCGTGCCTGGCCTCGCCACACGTTGACAAGGCGGGGGGGCCATCTCTTCGCATGGCCATACAGTCACACCCTCAAGTGGGGTTACTTAGGAGTGAGGCACCCCCGAGTAAAGGCCACTCGAGTGTTGAGCCAACTTGCTCATATTAATTAAGTTTTGATGATTAACAAAAATGTTTTTATGATATAAATGTATTTCTTTCTCATATAAAAAAAATAAATTTATTTTGAATTAAAAGTGGGTACAAAGAGTAAATTTATTTTGAATTAAAGGTGGATTGTCTTTAAAAATATTTCTTTCTTTTGATAATTTATATCTCAAAAGTTTATGTTTGAATTTTCATTTATTGATAAATATTTTTATTACTTATACAAAAAGTATATTTATTTTGAATTAAAGGAGAATTACTTTTAGACATGTTTTCTCTTTCTCATACAAAAAGTAAATTTATTTTGAATTAAAGAGAATTAGTTTTAAACATATTTTCTCTTACTCATGCAAAAAAATAAATTTATTTTGAATTAAAAGAGATTGTTTTTAGACATGTTTTCTTATTTTAATCATTTATGTCTCAAAAGTTTATATTTGAATTTTCAAATCTTAATTTCTCATGCAAAAAGTAAATTTATTTTGAATTAAATGTGAGACATATTTTCTTATTGTTTGAGAAAACCTAAACATTTTTTGAATTTCAAACTTCATATTAACCCTTTCTTTAATGGCTAAAATACTTATAAATACCCCATAAACTTATTTTTTGAGTATTCATTGCACATATTGTACATCCAAATCTCCTAAAAGCTCTCAAGCTAATTTCCAAGGATTCTAAGGCTCTCAAATATTCATTGTTCATCTACCGAAGAGCCACGAGACAAGAGGAGAAAAATAGATCGCAAAGCCGAATCCGATCTTCTCTATTCAAATTGAGGTCACCGCTTATTTATTTATTTAAATATTATTGCCTTGTATAATTTGTTCTTAATTGCTTATTTGTGTCCAAGTGTGGACAAATTGTTTGTAATATTTAAATTACTATTGTGAATTACATAGGTTTTCTAGAATCGTTAAAATCTAGATGAATGTAGTTTTCAAGGTAAGTTAGGGAGAAACTTTGGTGTTAATTAGTGGTTTTCCTAGAACTCATTGTAATCTAGGAGTGTATCTAGTTTCCAAGGTGAGCTAGTGTGAAAATCTTGGTGAGATTCGTGGAACCCTAAGGGTGGTTGAGATCTCGGGAGAGTGGAGTAGGTGTGTGTGGAGACATCGAACCACTATAAATTGTCTTATGCCTCATTTATTTATTCTTTCTATATCTCGTGGCTTGGAATTTATTAATCTCAAACTTATATATACATAGTTATAAAATCTTAATTTGTTTAAAATTAAATAACAAGAATTTAATTAAAAGAAAATAATTTTTATATATTCTTAGATAAAATAATTAATCGATTATATTTATTAAAAGGGAGAAAAATTTTAAACACTCAATTCACCTCCCCTCTTGAGTAAACATACCTTAAGAGACCAACATTGAGGATGTCGCCTTAGTGCTTGGTCCTACGTAGTAGCACGCTGGTACGCCTGCCTACCCTCGCGTTTGCATGCCCACGCCCTTGTCCGCTTACACTTGCATTCGTCGTGCCTGTGCTCGCGTTCATATCTGCCTATGCCTGCGTTCGTGCCTACACTCACACATGCCAATACCACCAACACCCCTGAGTAAGGGTCACCAGGGATGCCACGATCACGTACCCATGGACCCGCGTGCCAATGCCTTTGAGAGACTCGATCAAAACTACTCCTGCGAGACTCGGTTAAAACGACCCATGTGAGACCCGGTCAAAACCTCATCCGAGGTTCTCGTCGAGAAGATCAGGTCACCCAACATCTGGTAGCCTTTTTCATCGCTATAAATAGGGGAGGTCCTCCCCCCATATGGTATGCAAATCTCACTCACACTTACTTCTTGCTTTCAAGCATTTCACTTCTACGAGAGGCTGATTTAAGCATCGAAGGGTCTGTGTGAGGATTCTCACCTACGCCCCTAACTAATTTTCTTTCCATGCAGGTCATCCATCACTCGAATGAGTCATCCATCCCTATGGAGGAGTCACCCATAGTTGTCATTCCACTAATAGAGTCACCCATTGCTCAGATAAGCTGCACGTGAATCTTTCTTTGATAGTTTTCCACCTATAAAATCATTGTTGTAGTTGGGCAATAATAATTATATATCTAATTCTTTATTTTTTAAATAGAAAAAATAAAAAATGGGCTTGGACTTAATTTATATAAATCAGGTAATTTAATTTACATAAATTATGTTACTTACATATCCTTTCGGGGTTTAAAGGAATCAAAATCCAGGTAATTCATTTATCATTTGAATTTGTAACATCTTTACCTTAATTGGAATTATTTTCAAAAATATTGATTATTGTGTATTCAGTTGTAATCTCATATAAATGTTCATTATTATTGCCAACAATCTTTTGTTGTTTAAGTTCTACTTCGGTCTAATCATCCATACAAACTTGTGCCTCAACTGATTCAAGAGTCATATTTGATCGTGTCTTATCGAAAATACTCCTTCTTGCACTAAATGTTTGTTCAACTGCCACCATTAAGACATGAGTTGCTAAAATTTGTTTATCAATTTGTCATAAAATAGGAAAATTGATTGCATGTTCTTTCCATCATTTTAAAATTGGAAAATCTTACAAAGATAGATAGACATTAAACTCAAAATAAGTTGTTAGATATAAATCAATTTCAGAAATAGAACTTGATAAACTCCTTGGTTTCTTTTGCCTTTGAAATAATAGTTGTTCTGGTTTACTCATGTTAGAAAATTTCTCCATATTTAAAGATTAAGAAGATTGTTAAACAACATTATTAAAATTAACACTAAACTCAATATACATATCAAAAATTAACTTCCTAATGTAATTTACTTTTTGTGCAACATCATAATCATTTTTCATAAACATTCAATATACAAAGTCAAATAGTCAAACAAACCATCTAATTTACATCTAGGATAAAAAACAATATCACCAAGATAAATTTTAGGAATTTCATCAACATAATTGCATCATTTTATTTTTATCAAACTAATTGTTTCTTTTAAGTATTCATCATGTTCATACTCTTGCATAACATTTACATTATTAATGCATACCATTAAAAATAATGAATATGTAGCATAATAAACATCGGACCATGTATATATAGTTTCATTAAAACACTTTTAATAAATTTAAATTTTTTCATAAATATTCTGTTGTTGGGAGTATAAAACAATAGAGTCAACATTATTTGCAATAAAAAGTCATAATAATTTGTTGGCTGTGAAGCTCTAAACGGCGTCGTTATTTTGTTAGCTGATTGGAAGGCCACGTGCAGCAACCGCGTGCTGCCATTTGGCAGCCGTTGGATGGCTGCACGTGGCAACCATCAGCTCCCTTCAGCTGGCGCCTGATTATTCCCTCTCGCCTTTGCCCGATCATCTCCTGCTCTCCTACTCCTCTGCCGTTTTCTATTGGGATTATAATCGTGCTTGCACGATGTGATCTGATCCATCCATCTACACTTTATGAGGCGCAATCTCAGCCGCTCTTCATTGCTTTTATTCATGCCTCGAGATGTGAACCAGGGTGGGAGAGAAAAATCGAAAGGGGAGAAGATAATCAGAAAAGGGTTCGGGTTGCTCTTGGGGTTTGAAGGCTCTCGCCTTTCGGCTAGGGTTTCGTTCTGGTTTGTTCCCGATTTCTTTTCTGTAAATGCTTGTATAGTTTTATGGTTCGATAGGGTTGCCTTTAATCTGTATTAAGTGATTGATTGTAGTTTTGTTTCCTCGAACCATTATTTGTATTGAGGGTTTTGTTTGCGAGGGCTTATGAGGGTATAATCTGGTTATTCATCTCATAGTGCAGTGAGCTCTTCTCTCTCGAGCTCAACGTGGATGTAGCCTCGGTTTGAGGTGAACCACGGTAAAACTCTTGTGCCTCCTTTCATTTCGTTTTCTTGTTTCATTTTGTTTTCATCTCTGTGTATGATTGCTTCCTATTCAGTCTATCGATAGTCTGTGATTGATAAAGTAAAACCCTAAGGTCTTTGTGTCGAGTCTCAACATAATTGTCTATGAGAAAATGATTCATTTAATAATTCATAAGTTGAGTTCCAATGTGTTGCAACATCTCTAAGAAATCTTTTAGGTCTCCTTCCATTTTCTTTACAAAATTTAGCCAATTCTTTCATTACTTATGGGTGAGCCCACAAATATAAAATAATTTTTTTAATAGGGATAAGATAAATTTCAAGAGACCTCAATCTATCTTGAACACATAAATTTAATACATGGCATGAACATTTAATTATATGAAAATATTTACCATTAAAACCTTATTTACAACTATTTTACAAATCTTTAATAGAAATAGTATTAGCAGAAGCATTGTCAAAACCAATAGAATTTTTTTTTCACTAAATAATATGTTAGCAAAATTGAACTAATAACTTTTTAAATATTTTTGGCGGCATATATTTTATCAAAAACTCTAAATGCAATAATGTGTTTTTGAATGTTTCAACTATCATCAATCCAATGCCATGTAATGCCCATATATGAATATATTTGTCAATAATCACTCCAAATATCACTATATATAGAAACTTGACCATTTACATTTTTGATAATTTTTTGAAATTATTTTTTTTCTTTTTATAAAGTGAATGAAGTGTATGTGTAAAAGTGGTTATAGGCACACATTTAGCCAAAGGATTTAAAACATTTTTACAATAATTAACAAATCCTATTCTTTTACTAAAATTAAAGAAATAAATGTTCAATAAAAATAATTTTAACTAATTCTTTCTAATTTTTTTATCAGAATAAACAAAAAGAGAAGAAGGATTAGAAGTTACAAATCTGGTTATTTGAGAATGTGTCATGTCAAGACCCACTTGAGTTACATGCTTGCTATTCAAGTGTTTTCTAAATATCTCATATCTACCACCATCTTTTTACTTGAATTGTTATTTACAATAGTTACAAGTAATTTGTATAGACCTATTTCCCAAATAATTTTTCTTGAAATGTACCCTAAAAATGTTGGATTTCAAGATTTTTTTTATGCCAAAATCAAACAAAACGTGACAAGATTTGCAAAAATATATGAAAACCAATTAATGCAAAGGACAATGCCCATAGAATTTACCCCAAAAAGTTGGTAAATTTTGTTGGGCTTTCTTCTCTTTTTCTACATAGAAAAGGAAGTCTTTTTTTGGCATTGTTATGAATAAGAACTCACAGGACAGCCGCCTCTAAACACATGAAATTTTATGTATGAATTTGTTGTCAAATAAATTTGAACCCAAATAAAAAAATACATTATTATTATCACAATCTTCGACCATGCCAACACCACCAAGATAACCGAATCGATTAGTTTGGTTCGATTATGTAAGTGTCGGTTAGTGGTTCGGTTATTTTTGCCAAAAAATTCGATTAATCCTTATCGGCTCGATTTTTGTGGTTTGGTTAATCGAACTAATCAAACAACTATTCTTTCAATCGATAGGCTTTCAACTGAAAAGAAATGGTACTGAGCGTTAAGGCGTGGAGGTGGAGCCCACAAAAAGGGAATAACTTAATTTTCTGAATGCATCCTCTCCTATCCATCCAACTTTCGACAAAAAAGAAATAGTGTTGAGGCATGGAAGTGGAGATGGAGCCCAGAGGAAGGGAATAACTTTAACTTTCTAGGGGCATCATCCTTCATTCAATTTCTCTTTCAAAAAGGCGAATACAGAGAGAATGGTAGTTATATCTTCTTATTTTCTGTCGTCCAACCCTGATCACTTCCCACCACCACCTTTACCCCTTGTCACCACTACCATCCATCAGAGATGAAGATGAAGAGGAAAGGCCGAGACGAAGACTTGGAGAGGTCGGAGAGTAAGAGACGAAGGGTCAAAGCCGAAGCGCTAGCTCTTCGTCTTCGTCTCTAATTCGCTCGACCATTTGTCTCTTGCCCTTCATCTCCCTTTAACGCCGACCCAACATCTCTCTCTCTCCAATTTGCACCATCGTGCTCACCCATCGACGTCGATAAGTTTTCTAGCAACTTCTTCAGTAAGTTTTTCGTCGACACTGATGCCCCTTTAATGAGTTTGGTTTTTGGTTTGGTTTAGTTTTTACAAATTTTGGTCGGTTAGTTTGGTTTCAATTAGCTCAATTATTTGGGATTTGTCGGTCAGTTTGATTCAATTTTTACATGCGATTATGTTCGGTTAGGTTAGTGATTTTTGGGCGATTCAATTCAATTATAACCGATTGTACATCCCTAGTTGTTTTAAAAACACTCTTGAACTATGCAATTTCGAGTCAATTGTATCTCTAATATAAATTTTTTATTATTTTAATTATACTTCTAAATTCATTATTTTCAATAAATTTGTTAAGGTGTGTAATTGACTCGAAATTACATAATTAAGGGGTTTAATTGAAATAACAAAAAAATTCAAACTTCAATTGATTCGAAATTATATGTTCAGGGTTATTTTTCAAATAACAAAAGTTTAAATGCCTAAATAAAAAAATCTACAATTACAAGTGTTAAAATATATATTTTGTCTCATTTTTTCCCTCACTATCTCCCGGTTGCCGAAGCTCCTCCGGTCAGCCAAACCACCCTCAACTGGTAGATGACTTTCCCAGATATCGAAGGCAACAAGCGTCGCCGCCGCCGTACGATCGCCATAGCCACCAATATATACAGGGGCGGAGCTAAAAGATATTTTCAGTGAGGGCAAAATTTAATGGAGGGACAAGGCTTAGTGAGGGCCAAATTAATGGAGGGCCAAGGTTAATGGAGGGCCAAGGCCTAGTGTGGGCCAAATTAATGGAGGGCAAAGGCCCAGTGAGGGCCATGGCCTGCACTGGGCCTATGCTGGCTCCGCCCCTGAATATATATATATATATATATATCAAAAAAAATCCCAAAATGCTGCCCTATTTTTCGGCCGGAAAAAGAAGGCAACTTTGTCGTTGCTTTCCGGAGACGCCGGCGATTCTCCAACTCGGTCACCAGTGTCATAACGCTCTCTGTAACGTCCTCTTTCAATCTCGACTAGCCTTACCTCCATTGGACCTCTTGTTTGATAGCTACAAGGCCAGAAAGTCTCAATTTTGTCGAGAAAATGGTTATTCTAGCAGACAATCTGCCTATGCTTTTTGGTGGTCAATTCTCCTCTCCTGTTATAAAGTGTTTTATTTTTATATATTGAGACGGTGATTCTCGCAAAGTTTTCTCCCTGATCGACAAAATAGTCGGTTAAAGATGTAGACACCTTGTGATAAAAAGAAAAAAAAAAGACTATCATAGGCCATAGATGATCAGTAAAGAAGATTTATGATGCTGGAGAGGAAGTTTACTTACCCTAAAGCTTTCCAAGGTGGAGGCCATTAATGTCAAAACAATCCAAGAATTCTGGCTTTTGCCCTTCATGTCATTCTGAAAGGGTCCAATTCCAATGCAATCCAACAAGGTTTTCATTAGGAGACAGGCAGACGCAACAAAACATTAGACATAGGCCAGTAGTAATGCCAAGCATTGTTCAATTCCTTTATGTTAGGGGAAAGGGACAATTCCGCAGCCAAGGATAAATTAAAAATATAGTACCAGAATTTGAAACCAAAGCAAGCTCCATCAAGAAGAGGTTGAGTTGAGAATGAGAATGCAGCTTGAAATTGAATGGTCCATGGTGATTGGTGAATGAATTTGCTGGCAATTGGGTTGTAGCTTTGCTTTGGGGCATTTGGATTGCATTAGAGATTGAGTGGTACCACATCAAGCACTGACTGGGCTGTGGACCCACATCAACGTGAGCCATTTGTGAGAGCAGATTGAGCCAAATCCATTCCATTCAATTGACAAGAGAGTTTTGTGATCTCACAGCAACACAAGCATCATTCAAAGCTGTCGATCGCCAAGGAACAAGAGCACCACCATCCATTTGGAATCTGATTAGGCAGAAACCAGCTCAACTCATTATCCCATGTGAATTCTGTCCCAATCTATTTAAATTGGTTAAAATAGATTTTCTATTTTGATTCGGCTCTTCTCAATAAATTTGATTCGGTTGGATTTTGAATCTTTGAGCTTTTATGCTGTCTCTCAAACTTAGTCGACAAGTATGATGACCCAGCAGCATCACATCTATGGATCCTCACTCGCTTGTCTTCTTTAATTCTCTGTCATTTTGTTCAACCACCATAATTTTTGATTCACTGCACTCAGATGTCCAATGGGCCATCGCCCAAAATACTCTTAACCAAGTCCTCTTCATGCAGAGCCCCCCTCAAGCTACATGTCAAAGTCTCACATCGACTCAGAGATAAAAATGTCCCACTATTTGTAAGATTTTGGGTAAACCACTCTTCACGATATGTTATTATTAAAGTGACGAGTTCGTCACTCTAATCCGTCAACATATATCCAATAACAGACTCCACGTCTTACACTGTAATTAAGATATGCTCTTATAAATATATTTTAAATTTAAAATTCAATTATTACTTGACTTAAGGAAGTAAGAGAGACTTGGTTATCGGTAGGCTACTATCTTGGTGATATTATTCTTAGGTAACTTCTCAAATTCACACGGAGAAATGGAGTTTTTATATAAAATCTAATTTGATTGTAAATATCAAGCAAGGATAGATATAGAAAATTTAATTCAATTAGAGTACTTGCTTATGAATATTATCCTGAGTTCACTCACTTGTTGACTGACTCTGTTAATAATTGATGAAATGATAGGGTTAGGTTATTAACGCTATGTGTCTAATCTGTTTGCCTTAGCTAGATGTACAAGTAAAGTCCCTTAGCCTTCTTCGTGCAAAACGTGTTGCAAGAGATTTTATAGTTTCTTTGTACAAAATTATTATATTTAGTGGATTATTCTGAGAGCTGATTTTTGGGAATCGTATTAATCACCCATAAAAAAAACAATGCCATTTATCAAGGATGCCATTGTGGTTGTGGGTGGGCGGGCGATGGGGTCGGTCCATAGCGATGAAAGCTGCTTGGTATTGGAGGACATCCTCCGTTAAATAATAGTAGTCCCTTTTGTTTTGCTTTTCGTTGCTATAATAGTAATAGGCCCACGCCATGCCCCAATTGGGACAAAAGAAATCAAGTAGTGGCGGAATGGTGGCTCCCCTGATTGTGGCGGTGCAAAAAGCTATCTCCAACTCAAGGGCAAGTTTATGTGTGAGCTGCTTTTGGGCCGAAGCCCAGGACAGCCCACAATATTTTAAATTTATAAAATAATTTTTTGAATTATTTAGCAATAGTCCAGTTCAAATTGAGTCCAGTCTACCTCATTTTTTTTCAACCCAACCCATTTGCCTGCAAACCCTTCTCCTTCCTTTCTCAACCTCGCTCTCGCTCACCCTTGTTGCCTCTTGCTCTCTGCATCCTTTCTTTTGCTCGTCCACTCGTGCTCGCCCTTGTTCTCTGTCTCTCTCTCGCTCTCGCTCGACCTCTATCACTCTCGTTCGCCCTCGTTGCCTCTCACCCTTGGCCCCTCACTCTCTGCCTGACTGCCTCTCTCTTGCTCTCACTCACCCTTGCCCTCTCCCCACGCTCGCTCCGCCAATCAGCCTCGTCTTCGCTCTCGCTCACCCTCTTGCTCGCTGTCTCTAATTCAGGTTTTCATTTTACCCCCTAAACTTTTAGTCTCCAAATCTGCTTTATTCGAGCCCGAATCTGTATTATTGGTATGTTTTCTCTTATTTGATTCTCTCGATTGGCAACTAAATCTAAATAGTTTTTCTGTTTTTCGGCCATATTTTTTTTTATCTATTTATGCTTGATTTGTTGTTGAAGTCTCTACTTTTTTTCAACAAGTTTTAAGTAAGTGATTTTTCTAACTTTGTGTCTACTTGCCTATTTGACTATTGCATTTAGTTAGGAATAAAACACATATATACAATGTCATTTTTTTGGTTGTATCTTTTATTTTAATTTTGTTAGAGACTAGGACCTCGGGGTTTTAGGTTTTCCCTTCATCTCTTTGGGATTGTCTGGGTTTGCCCGATATATATGTACATTTTTTGATTTATATATTAACTAGTGTATACCCTGTGCCAGTATAAATAATATTAAGATTAAAATGTAGTTATAATTTATACGTATTATGTTGTAATAATTTTGCTTGTATTAAATACTCTACAAAACTCAAACATATAAGATTTATAATGTTCACTAATATTGCAAATCAAAATATAAGAGCAAGTAAATTTTTTTTTGTAAACATTGAACAAAAAATAAAAATTAAAGTTATTATATACTTGTTGACGTTTTATAATAAAAAAATTAATAAATCTATATAATAAAACATATCAGTACATGCTCTACAATCCGAACAAATTAAATTGAAAATTAAATATCAAACAATACATACTAGTTGTCGCCGATCGCCATAGCCGTAGCCATCAACTCGTGGGGGGACCTCGATTCGGGGTTGGAGAACCTTGGATTCTCGATCGTGAGTGGTCGATAACCCCTTGTGTTCCCAAACCTTGGGTTCTCCGACCATGCATGGTCAAGTACTCTTAAATTTTTATATTATTTTAATTTAAAAAAATTAAAAAAATAATAAAATAAAAATAGAATTAAAAAAATGAATTCTTTTTGAATATTTGCATCTTTAAATAACTCAATAGGATAGATTAACCTATTTCACATTTCTTTAAATATCAAATATTCAACATCTAAAGATAAAAATATTAAATTTTGAATTAAGCTTCCTACTTTAAATAAAATTTTACACTAAAAACAACATTTGATCATCAATGATTTAAAAAAAATATTTTTATTTCTTTTAAATCATCCATGTCAAATTCTTATACATTAAAACTTACAGTGTTGGTATTTTTTTATTTAAACTTACATGATACTTCAAAACTTACACTGTTGATATTTAGAATACTTAAAAATTAAGTATTAAATACTTTTAAAATTAGACTATTTAGAATGATACTCTTTAAGAAAAATTAAAAAAAAATCGTAGTCTATGATACTCTTTATTTTATAGTGGTCGAGTAGACACAAATTATAATTATAATTTTATCTTATTAACAGGCATACATAAATAGACACAAATTTTAAGTGTAATGTTTCTAATTTTAAATATTGATTAAGGTAATTTTATCTTCTTTTTTTTTTTTTACTTTCTATTAATGTTTCTAACTTTAAATATTTTATCTAAAAATATTTTAAGTGTAATGTTTTTAATTTTACTGTAAACTTTAAATATTGATTAATGTTTCTAACTTTAAATATTTTATCTAAAAATATTTTCACAAAAAAAAAAAAAACAACGGGAAGGGCCCGACCCGTAAAACCCGCCCATCAACAATGCCATTTCCCCCAATTTTTTTTCATATTTTATAATTTTTTTTTCTTTTTTTTTCCTTTCTTTATTTTATTTTTTCGGACCCATCTTTTTCTTCTTCTTGCTTCTCCTTCACGCATGGCCAAAACCCTTTTTTTTCCTTATATTTTATGTATTTTTCTTTTCTTTTCTTTCTTTATTTTATTTTTTCCTTCCCATCTTCTTCTTCCTCCTACTCCTCATTTCTTTTTTCTGTGTGTGTATGTGCGTATATGCCTGTATATATATATATATATGTATGTGTGTGTTGGGGGTGACGGGGGCAGGCAATGGTGTGGGTGGGGGTCTGTGAGAGAGAGAAAGAGAAAGGGAGAGAGAGAGGGACAGCGAGTGAGAGAATGAGTGGGTGGGTCTATGTGAGAAAGAGAAAGAAAAAAAAAAAAAGGCACAATAAGGGAGGATGAGATGGTTTTGGGAAGGGAAAAATATGTAGGTATTTGATCTCAGTCATTCATTAACATTCAAAATTCATCTCAACTATAGGATCAAAATGTATGTTAGACATTTTCAAAAATCGTTTTGTTTTATTATATACATTTTTTACTGATAAAAAAAAATAATGGGATGCAATTTTTGTGAAGATCTCTCAAATTAGCGGATCTAAATGATTGAACTTAGGATAGATCGCAAAATAGATTTGATTTATGGGGAAAGTCAATGGGTTAAAAATGGGTCGGTCTTTTTTATTTCTTAAGGAAAAAATCAAAAACCACCTTTGAAATTTTAAGAAACTGTAAAAACACCCTTGTATTATTGAAAATTCATATTTTTCCCATTATAAATTAACCAATGTAGTACAAAGACCCTTATAAATTAACAGATGTTAGTCTTGAAATCTGGTGACTACAGAATGTACCAAAGTACCCCTATAAAACTCACGTGAATGACTAAAACAATTAGTTAGAACAAACAAAATTAATGAAATAAAAAAATTAATTAATAAAATTTTAGAATAATATATATTTAACATCCAAATATCAATGCACACGCAAATGTAGAATGAAATAAAAAAATAAAAAAAATTAATTAATAAAATTTCAGAATAATATATACTTAACAGCCAAATATCAATGCAAATTTAGAATAAAAAAATCAGAAACAAAAAAGAAATCAAGTAAACAACTTTATAATTATATAAAAATATTTTGACAAGAAAGAATTAAATTTAGTATACATACTAAATCAAGTAACGAAGAAATAGAGTTACATTTAATCATATATTAGTAATTGGTGTAGTAAAACAAATGTTTTAGGAAAAAAATACAAGTATTTAGACCTAAAACAAAAACCCTACCTTTTTTTCAAAAAGAAAAGAAAAAATGTCAACACTAAGATCAACATACATACACTCACAGTGTGATTAGCTCAATTCTTATTATATTATAAATAATTCACTCCTTATTTTTATTGTCTCAAAAATTATGTGTGCTCCAACTATACTTCTTATTCTTTTTTTTATTTTACTCCTTATTTCATTTATTTATTAATAAACTTCAATTCTATATATTTTATCTTATTTATAATTTTCACTACAAATGTACAAAATTAATAATTAAATATACAAAATAGCTAGATACCTGCATAAATAAAATTAATAATTAAATACACACAATAATTAAATACACACGTACACAAAAGCAATAATTAAACTCAAAAATTAATAATCAAATACACAATATCAATAATTCAATACAAAAAAAAAAAATTAGAAAAATATCCAAAATCACAAAAAAACTGTGCTTCATTTGCTCCTCTTTCCAAAAAGACAATTTTGTCATCGCTCTCTTATATTTAATGCCAACAATCTTTCAATAGAGTGGAAAACATAAATTTTCAATAATACAAGGGTATCCTTGCAATTTCGTATAACTTCGGGGAGATTTTTGATTTTTGTCCTATGTCAGATCATGAACCAATCAAATCAGGTTGGTTCTTCTGGATGATTAGATTAAGTTTTTTTTTTTTTAAATTGTATTTTATTTTTAAATTTTAAAAAATATAATAAAATTTAATGTAGAAAGGAGTTAATATTTATTATTTGAATATTATATATCATTTTGTTAATAATTCTAATTTATGATTTAAAAATTTGGCATTGAGTTTTGTTTGTTTTTATCATAAATTTGTGTTAAATTACTGTATAGAGTTTTTTAGTTGATGGATAAAATTCCTTAACATACTTTTAACATTAAGTACTACACGATAAATTTATTAATAGAAAAATATATTAAGTATTTTGTAAAAAAATAAAATTATTTTTTATATTTTATAAAAATATAACCAAATTTAATTATAATTTAATCTCGACCCAACCGTTCAATCACAAAATTCTACGGATACCAGGAAACAATTTTTTGTATTTTTCATATTGCAGTGGTTGGTTTCACTATGTTAATTAAGTGATGAAACATAATTATATCAATTATCTTTATTCATTATCATTTCATAAATTTTTTCAAATAAAGATGATGTTGAAATTTCATTTTATTATTATTCTACCAGAGAATATTATCTATTGTCGGCTCCAAACACGAATAAAGGAGGAAAATTGCGTTAGGTAGCCGATAATCTGCGTAAAATCTAATCGAAGCCAAATATGAATTCTGGATGGATAAATGTTATATATGTTGTATATGTTAAATGTTATACATTCATATATTATTCAATAATATTTTACTTAGGGGCCAGCACAGCTTTTGTTGATGTAACAATTAACAAATTGCAGAATTCGCAAGCACGAAAACGAAAGTAGCCTCCAATTTCATTCCGAGCATCAATGGCACTCAATCTTCGGCTAAGACAAACTGGTAACTCTCCAGATCTCTCTGTATCTTTGGATCTGACTTTGGCTGCATACAAACATTGACGCACCAGTACGCGTATGAGTAAATGGTGAATTTTCTCATTTTCTATATGGGTTTTGGATTCATTTGCAGAGTGCATAACTCGGATGCTGAATCTGGACCAACCGGTGAATTCAAATGGGACGGCCAATGAAGAAGTGTACAAGATCTTGATCTACGACAGGTTCTGTCAAGATATTCTGTCTCCTCTGATCCATGTCAAGGACCTTCGCAAGCACGGCGTAACCCTATACTTCCTGGTTGACAAGGACCGCAAGCCTGTCCACGACGTCCCGGTAGTGTATTTTGTCCAGCCGACTCAAATCAACGTCCAGCGCATCGTCGCCGACGCCTCCAGATCCCTCTACGACTCCTTCCTCCTTAATTTCTCGTCCTCGATCCCTCGGTCGCTGCTCGAAGATCTCGCTTCGGGGACTCTTCATTCCGACTCCACTCAGCGGATTTCCAAGGTACACGATCAGTACTTGGAGTTTGTAACCCTAGAGCATAACTTGTTTTCACTGTCCAATAAACCTTGTTATGTTCAATTAAATGATCCATCGGCCGGAGACCGTGAAATTGAGGACATTGTTGAGAAAATTGTCAGTGGGTTGTTCTGTGTGCTGGCCACACTTGCTGTGGTTCCTATTATCAGGTGCCCTCGGGGTGGGCCTGCAGAAATGGTTGCTTCATTGCTGGATCAGAAATTGCGTGACCATTTACTGGCGAAAAATAATTTGTTTTCAGAAGGTGGGAATTTTGCAAGTTCTTTTCAGAGGCCCATTCTATGTATATTTGATAGGAATTTTGAATTGTCAGTTGCAATACAGCATGATTTCAGGTATAGGCCGCTTGTTCATGATGTGCTAGGTTTGAAGCTGAATAGATTGAGTGTGCAAGGAGAGAAGGGTGGGATGAAATCTTATGAACTGGATAGGTCAGATCCGTTTTGGGTGGCAAATGGATACTTGGAATTTCCTGAAGTAGCTGTGGAGATTGAGACTCAATTGAACAAATATAAGAAGGATGTCGACGAGGTCAACAGGAGAACTAGGGGAAATGAGGGGGCTGAGTTTAATGGGACAGACTTGATTGGCAATACCAAGCATTTGATGAATGCCGTTAATTCTCTGCCTGAGTTGACTGAGCGGAAGCAGGTGATTGATAAGCATACTAACATCGCCACTGTTTTGTTGGGTGAGATCAAGGAGAGGTCACTTGATTCTTTTGCCAAGAAGGAGAGTGACATGATGGTTAGAGGTGGCATCGATAGGAGTGAGCTTCTCAGTGTGCTAAAGGGTAAAGGAACGAAGTTAGATAAGCTGCGGTTTGCAATCATGTATCTTATTTCTTCTGAAAGCATTCCTCAAGCCGAAGTGGAAATGGTTGAATCAGCTCTGAGGGAGTCTGAAGTTGATACCAGCGCATTTCAGTATGTTAAAAAGATCAAGTCACTGAATGTTTCATTGGCTTCTGCAAATTCAGCTAGTAGGAGTAACATCGTGGATTGGGCTGAGAAGCTCTATGGGCAGTCAATTAGTGCTGTCACTGCTGGTATGAAGAATCTCTTGTCTAGTGATCATCAACTGGCACTGACAAGGACAGTTGAAGTCTTGATGGAAGGTAAACCAAATCCTGAAATTGATTCTTATCTCATATTTGATCCTCGCGCTCCAAAGTCAAGCTCTGGCACAAGTAGTAGCCATCTGAAAGGACCATTTAAAGAAGCTATTGTTTTTATGATTGGTGGTGGCAATTATGTGGAGTATGGGAGCTTGCAGGAGCTTGCTCACCATCATCAGCCAGCCAAACATGTAATATATGGAACAACAGAAATTCTGACTGGCAGTGAGTTTGTTGAGCAGCTTGCACTTCTGGGAAAGAAGATGGGTTTAGGCAGCAGTGGTTCTCCATCAGCCCATTAAGATGATATGTTATATTTTAGTTCAAAACATACTGTTTTTTGGTCCGTATGTGCAAAAAGAATGTGCTCTGTAACACATAATGCAACGTGGTCATTGTACACTTGAAGCTGTTGAAATGGAAGCACTGGACAGGAACTATCGCCATATAATTCCTCATAACTTCAAGTGCAAATGATGGAACTTAGTAATGATGAATCCTGATCTTTAAGGGAAGTAGTAGATTTCTACGCTTGTGTTTTCCATCTTTTTTGCTGTTTTTTGACATGCATAAAATGATTCTTAATATTTCCCCCTTCTCATATATAAGATTTTGTGGAATGTCTACTACCTACTTGTTTCAATTATTTGTAATGCATCTTATTGGTAACTATTGGAAATCATGAAATAGGATCATTTTCTCTGTTCAAGAAATCATGGACCTCTGAATTCTAGGAGTAACTACTTTAAGATGCTGAAAGAGAGTTTCATGATTTCACTGCAACACAAGCATCATTCAAAGCTGTTGATCGCCAAGGAACAAGAGCACCACCATCCATTTGGAATCTGATTAGGCAGAAACCAGCTCAACTCATTATCCCATGTGAATTCTGTCCCAATCTTTTATTTAAATCGGTTAAAATCGATTTTCTATTTTGATTTAGCTCTTCTCAATAAATTTGATTTGGTTGGATTTTGAATCTTTGAGCGTTTATGCTGTCTCTCAAACTTAGTCGACAAATATGATGACCCAGCAGCATCTCATCTATGGATCCTCACTTGCTTGTCTTCTTTAATTCTTTGTCATTTTGTTCAACCCACCATAATTTTTGATTCAGTGCACTCAGATGTCAAATGGGCCATCACCCAAAATGCTCTTAACCAAGTCCTCTTCATGCAGAGCCTCCTCAAGCTATATGTCAAAGTCTCACATCGTTTGGAGATAAAAGTGTCCCACTATTTGTAAGATTTTGGGTAAACCACTCTTCATTATATGTTATTATTAAAGAGGTGAGTTCGTCACTCTAGTCCGTCAACATATACAGTAACGGACTCCACGTCTTACACTGTAATTAAGATCTACTTCTTATAAGCATATTTTAAATTTAAAATTTAATTATTACTTGACTTAAGGAAGTATGAGGGATCTGGTTATCGCTAGGCTACTATCTTGGTGGTATTATTTTTAGGTAACTTCTCAAATTCACACAGAGATATGGAGTTTTTATATAAAATCTAATTTGATTGTAAATATCAAACAAGGATAGATATAGAAAATTTAATTCAATTAGAGTAGTTGCTTATAAATATTATCCTGAGTTCACTCACTTGTTGACTGACTCTGTTAATAATTTATGAAATGATAGGGTTAGGTTATTATCGCTATGTGTCTAATCTGTTTGCCTTAGCTAGATATATACAAGTAAAGTCCCTTAGCCTTCTTCGTGCAAAACGTGTTGCAAGAGATTTTATAGTTTCTTTGTACAAAATTATATTTAGTGGATTATTCCACTAAGGGATCGTGCACGTAAGCATTTAGATTGAATCGTATTAATTTTCTATGTTCTGTTTTCTCTTTATTTTTGTTTGTTTTTGATCGTGCACAATCTGATCCACTGCAAACATAAATGTTAAAAGCTAATTAATAAAGGGTCTTGAGATCAACTAAAGAAAATTCATGTGGCTAAAATAACTCAACATAATAGTGCTGTAAATTTGTAATTTGTGTAACCAAACACGTATTGGAAGAGTTAAAGGATATGAATGAACGAACGTGGCGTCACTATGGGTCTAATATTAATTTGGTTGGAAGATAAATCATAACAACTTTAAACGAAATAATACAAAAATTGTATCATTGAAGAATGCTAAGATACATGAAACCACAAGGAAACGAGGTTATGAGTAAAAAACAGTAGAAATAGAGCAAATGCAATGACAATATAAAGCTAAGATTAGCAGATTAGAGCAAAGTTGCCTTTTACCTGTCAACACTAGAGCTGTCATTTTATATCCTTCTTTCTCACAGTCAAGATATTAGCTTTTACTGATCCAGCTGTTATAGTTTGTTGTAGTTGTAGTGTTTTATGGTTGAGATATAAGTACTTTATGTGACCAATTTTTTAGTATGAGAATTATTTTTCGATTCTTCCTTCTCCCTTCTCTGCAATTACTTGAATACTATGGTGATTTTTTAGTTTTTACATAGTGTCCGAGCAGTCGAATTAATCTGACGTCATGGAAGGAGTCGACACAGCTTTTGCAGAAATCATTCCAAGCAGAAGCAGTAGCTTGTCCAATGATGATTTGTTTAATCTCCAAAGTTATGATCTTCCAGGATTATCTCTTGTAATAGCGCCATTGACTTGGATGAATTACAGATCATGGCATCGTGCTATGCAAATCACATTGAGAGCCAAATGTAAATTAGGTTTTGTGGATGGAGGAGAGGACTCAGAACATTATGCTGCATTGAAAAGGTACGATTATATGATCATTTCGTCGAAAAGGTATGATTATATGATCATTTCATAGATTGCTAGAAATTTCATTTACACTACCACAACTAGGAAATTATGGCTAGAAATTACAGAACGACTTGGTGAAACTAACAGATTGCTAGAAATTACAATTTCAAAAGATTTGGTAGATGCTTTCATTTACATTACCACAACTAGGAAATTATGGCAAGAAATTACAGAGCGACTTGGTGAAAGTAACAGATTGCTAGTTTATCAAATTCAACAAAAGATCCCTTCAATAACACAAGAAAATGCATTTGTCTCTGTATGCTATACACAACTTAAAAGGCTTTGGGATGAATTGGCATCAGTTGATCTAGTTCTTGCATGTACATGTGGTGTGGCAAAATCTATTGTCGATATTTCAAACAAAATAAACTCATGCAGTTTCTTATGGGTCTTCATGATGGGTATGACCATGTGAGGAATCAAATTCTTCTTCTAGATCCACTTCCTACCGTGAACAAGGCTTATGCAATGGTACTAAAGGTGGAGGCTCAAAGGGAAGTGTTTTCTTCTTTTATAGAAGTAGAGGGTTCTGCACTATCTTCTAAACCCTATAGTTCTAAGCAAGAATCAAAGAGAAAAAAGACATCAAATGGTTATTGTGTCTATTGCAAAGGTAACGGACACACTAGAGATCAATGCTTCCAGCTCGTCGGCTATCCTTGTTGGGTTGGCCTCCCTTCCTATGTGGAGAAAGAAAAGCCCAAACTTGGTGGACAAAAGCCCATTTTTAGAAGCTTTTCTTGGCCCAATTGTTTGCTATATATAGCCCCCTTTGATACAATTAGGGTTTGTGAGAGAAAAGGAGGAAGAGAGAAGAAAAATAGAGAAAAACATAGTTGTGATCAAACACCCGATCTGAAGTATCCCGTGGTTTGATCTTCGTGATTTTTGGACTGTGTGCTCTGCTCTCATGGAAATTTAATATGTATGGTTAGATTTTGTTTTTGATTTTTGTGGACATAATATTTCCACTCGGAATAGAAGCTATTTTGCAGGCGTTTTAAGTTTTGCATAGTTATGATCAACTGCTGATTCAATGTATCCTATGGTCTGATCTTCGTGATTTTTGGAATGTGTGTTATAATCTCGTGGAACTTTGATCTGAAGGGTTAGATCTTGTTTTTGAGTTCTGTAGACATACTATTTTTACTCGGAACATTAGCTGTTTTGCAGTTGTTTCCAGCTTTGTGCAGTTGTGATCATTTTGACAATCTGAAGCGATCCATAGTCTGATCGATCTCATTTTTGGAAAGGAGCTTCCAGACTCATAGTTATTCAATCTCAGTGGTGGGATTTAAATTTGGAGACTTGGAAGTATTATATGCTTGGTTGGAACAAAAATTGTGTATTTTGGTGATATCTTCTCCCTTTCATTCTATTATTTTGTTGATTGTTGATATTGGATCCCTTTTGTAGGTGAAGTATTGGTGCTGGTTTGAAAAAGTTTTAAGAGGAATATTTGTAGACAATCGATTAATTATAGTGAAGTTTCTTTGATGGACCTTTGTCTCGTGACTTTTGCTCTTCAATTTGAAGAGATTTTTCACATAAAAATTTTGTCTCGTGTGTGATTGGTTTTGGTCGGAACAGTAGCTGTTTTGCAGTTGTTTCCAGCTTCGTGCCATTGAGATCATTTTGACGAAGAGATCCATAGTCTGATCGATCTCATTTTTGGAAAGGAGCTTCCAGACTCATAGTTATTCAATCTCAGTGGTGAGATTTGAATTTGGAGACTTGCAAGTATTGTATGTTCTGTTGGAATAGAAATTGTGTATTTTGGCAATATATCTTCTCCTTTTCATTCTATTATTTTGTTCATTGTTGATATTCGATCCCTTTTGTAGGTGAAGTATTGGTGTTGGTTTGAAAAAGTTTAAGAGGGATATTTGTAAACAATCGATTGATTATGGTGAAGTTTTTTTGATGGACAATTTGAAGAGATTTTACATGTAAAAATTTTATTTTTTGTGTGATTGGTTTTGGTTGGTTTGAATGGTTATTTACATATTTAGCTTCCTCACAACTTTGTTCATTCACCGAAATTGATGGAATATTATTGTAGAAGTTTTGACAGGTACAAAGGAAACAGAAACAAAAAAATCTAATCAAAGCTTTGCTAACGTCAACACAACAGCAGAAACAATTACAGGAACTCCTTCAGAAGAATCCAATTATGGACAAGAGGATTTCAATGCGTCAGCAAATGCCCACTGCCAATGTCACCACAAACTATATATGCTGGTAATGTCAATTCCATTAAACATTGTCTATATACAAATTTGACCAGTCTTGCGCTTTGTAATTGGGTAGTGCCATCCATTCAAGCTATTTTATCTACTGGGCCTCAAAAATCAAGTAGCCTAATGATATTGGATGGCACTTAGGGCCCGTCTAGTTTGCTGAAACAGAAGGAGATGGGAAAGTAATGGGAACTAGTAATGTTTGGCATCACCAGTAATGGAATGGCTATTTTATTCTTTTGTTATGTTAGATCCTACATAGAATGGACCAAAAGAAACTTTATGACCAAAAAACCCTCTAATTAAAAAATAATCAAATATATATTTTTGGGTATTAATAAAATATGATTTTTGTTTTTGGGTATTTTTTATGCATATTTTGGGTGTTGATGATTATTTTTTGTTCGTTCGGTGCTCATAAAATTTTTTACTTTCATTTTTTGGTGGTTAGTAAAATATTTATTTTTTTTATGTGCTAATAAAATATTACTTATATTTTTTGTTGTTAATTACATAGTAAAATATTATTTTCAATTTTCCTGTGTTAATAAAATATTATTTATTTTTTTTGTTTTTAATAATATTAATTTCATTTTTGGGTGTTAATAAAATATTATTTTTGCTTTCTGGTGCTAATATAATACAATTTTATTTTTTTTAAGGAAATTTTGTATTTATATGGAGAGAGAGTTATGCAACAGAGGAGAGAGAAAAAAAAAAGTGAATTCAAAAATTAAGAGAATGAAAAGAATATTTGCCAGAGGAGTATGATTGTTCTATAATCTAATTCCACTTAAGAATATATATATATAGTTGATGGATCTATCAATTTCTCGAAGAGAAAGTTATTACTTAACTGATCAAGAACAAAACAAACAGATCAACCCCACAAGAAAAGAAAACCAAACAACACACACCTACAATAGAACACAAGTATTTATGTGTTTGAATTCTTCAGATGAATCTTACCCACGACAAAGAGGTTCTCCTAGTCAATCTACTATTGAAATTGAGAACACAATTTACAGGAAAAATTACAGGAAAAACTCTTACAATCCACAAGACTTATAGAGTACAAGCTCGAAGATCCCACGAGCACCCAACACACAGAGCCCTTTCTCTCATACCCTAATTCTATGATTTATACACATTACGGGTGTGTTTGATTGTATTTAGATAGAAAATAAAATATTTTTTAACTTGCATAGAAAACAAAAGCCATCACGCCCTAGAATCATTTTTTTGTGGAAAAAAGGCCAAAACATGCTTTAAAGAGTTGTACCATGAAATTCAATTCTATGAAAAATGTAATGTGTCAAACAGCAAAGATGAAATTTAATTTGTCGGATGTGATATTTTTCATGGAATTTCCATACTATCAAACACACCCTTAGAGTGTAATGAACATTAAAGTTTTTTCTTATCCGTTTTTCTCAACTACCACCTTACTATTATATAGATAGAGGAACTTGATATTATCAAGGAAATTTGTTAAGTGGTTAACTATCGTTAGAGAGATTAATTGAGAACGGCCATTGGAGCTCCAATCTCTAACGGCCATGGTTAAATATCAATTCATCCTAAACGATCGGTAGACTTCTTCTATATTAACTGTCGAGACTCAATTAATTTTGAGTTACACACTTAACAATATATTATATATCTTTCTTTAAAATATAAAAATAATAATAGCGTATAAAATATTGGAGAGTGAAGGGTCATGTATTAAAACATATATAAAGCAATAGGATTGTCTGAACTTGGTTAGAAGTGTCCCATATCTACCTCTCTATTGTCTTATAATCAGTAACAAGAGTTTTAGTCTAGAATTTGACCCAAATAGTCACTACTTTTGAATCCACACTGAATTTGTGCCCTGCAAAACATTGCAATAGCTAGAATTTTCCTATAACTGATCTCTGATACAAATTCATGAACTAAATATTGTTAACATGGAGCAAGAGCAAGGGCAACAAAGCAATGGTTTAAAAAGTGTTAGCATGGAACAAAATATAGCAGGGAGATAAATTTGAATAACGTATTTATTTTTCCTCAAATGGTCTATTAATTAGGGTCAACCAGATCCTTAGGCAAGGTGTGCTGATGACAGGGATGATCATAGGTATGACCAACAGGTATTGTTATTTATTTATTTATTTATTTTTATGATGTGTAACAGTAGTGTAAGTTTTGGTAAATATTTTTGTTGTAGAACAGATGTAAGTTTTGGTGGATGTTTGTATGGTTATTTTTGTTGATGTGTAATAGTGTAAATTCATCACTCAAGACTCCTAGCCATTCAAGCTAAACAAAGCAAATTTCATTACTTTAGTTCACAACATTGAAAGTAGAACTAAATATATATATATATACATTATTGAATCAAATAATATATATAGGGAACCTCACTTCCTGTCCAAACAACACAACCTAATTAAGCCAAAGAATAAGATTCAAATAATTTTCTTCTTCTTGCCTAAGAAAAAAAACTCCCTATCTAATAAGGTCGGTTTGATTTTTTGCATCAGTCAATGATCATTATTTCCAAACAAAAACATCAAAGCTCTAAAACCCAAATACCAATACAATTCAACAATCAAACCAAGCCACAATAAAACACTCTAAATTGATAATTTTTACTTCGGTGTTGTTTTAGAAATTTTAGTCAATTAGACATCATGTTATATATAACTCAGAACAAAGATTGGAAGTTGGAGTAGCTAAGCAAAGATGTAGAACTTTCATGGCAGGAATATAACTAGATTTTAGGAGAAAGATACAATGATTCAAGCTCATCCTCCTCTCAAATTAATAATCAAGTTGCTCGGTTGCCCTCATCACTATATTGGGTTGAAGTCAATATGGATGCAAGCTTCAAGAAAGAGAAAATCTATGGAGGGTATCTTACTAGAAATCATTTAAAGGAAGGGATCTGGGCATCTACAATGTACAGAGACTCTTCTTCCCCTTTGATGACTGAGATTGAAATTCCTAGACATGCTTTAAAAGTTGTAGTTACGTTTGGTTGGAGACAAGTAAGCTTTGAACCAGACTCTCAAATTTTGGTTTTGGATAGCTCTAAAAAGCATGAATCCTCACTTGGCAAACTCATATAGGTTATTGGAGGATATTCATCACCTCGATGGACTTTTAATCACATATCCATATCAACCAACAACTCGGCTCATTTACTTCCAGGCTAGATGGGAACCATAAGAATTTCATCTATTATTAATCCACTTCATCTGCCTTCAATTGTTTAGGAAGCTTGTAATACGTACTGACGTTGGAGTGGACAAATCTCATTTTGGGTTTGGTAATGACATTAACCCTCCTTATGCCATTGGATGTAACTGTGTTGTGGTTGATATTGGTAAAGATAGGTTATCCTTTCCTAGGCTTGCAGGGGCTGTTTTCTTCTTGTAAGTTTATATATAGTTGTTTTTGTGCCATGCTTTATACTTAACAAAAAAAATGAATAGTCTTACCAAAAAAGAAAGAAAGAAAGAAAACACAAAAAATAAACACCACCTTCGAAAATTTTCAAGGTTTGAAAGCAAATTCAAGAGAGGTCACCAACTTATGGCATTGGAGGAGTCAGACTAGCTAGCTCCATTAAAAGAGGAACCAACTTCTAGCACGATCCTTGGATAAGGACAAATACAATGTGTCTTGACGAGGGGGAGAGACCAAAATATTAAAGGTTTATGCTTCTTAACTAGGAAACTGCAATGTTTTAGAGGTTTAATAAAGCAAGAATTGACTACCAGAATAGAAAAAAATGATAATATCCAATGATTAATTTTATCTTTTAACTCCTTCCCATTAAAAATCACATTATCCCATTCGTGCTAAATGGACCAAACTAGGGAAAAAAAAAAGGAATGCTAAGTCTTCAATGCAAGAAGATTATATTTAGAAAATCTCAATGGTTTAATCATGCTTTAAGAGTTTTCGAACAAACTCAATAAAGGCGTCACTACCTAAGAATCTTGGACCACAATACAAGAGATATTACAGAGATGATAATTTGTCTCAATTGTAGTATGCGAGAGGAAACAAATCACATTTTATATAGGAATTATCCTTCTAATTAATTTTTTTTTTTGGATTATTGTTCTTGTGTGATTCCCCGTTGCTTGTGTCATAGATTTCGACAAAAAAATAAATCGCAGATGAAGACTTTGTTTCACTATGCAGAGTAAGAAATCGAACTTACGACCTATTGGTACGAATTTTAATTTATCATCACACAATACTTTGACTTTTCTTGATTTTTAATTTTGCAACACAACAAGCCAAACACGCAGGGACACCTCGATGGGAACAAAGTTCCAAATATTTCAAGGAAATCGAATGTATAATCTAGGATAACTAAGCATAAGACTAGAGTTTCTTACCTTAGAATTGTTGTAAGACCTTACTTTTTTACACGTGTTATAATCTCAAGAATTTGGGAATTATTTTATTTTCTTTAATTACACTTTGATCATATTTTTTTCAAAATTCTCTTTTTACCCCTTAAAATAGCAAGATCCATAAAATAAGGTTAATTAAGTTAAGTCAGGTAATCAGAATCTAGTAAGGAACATAGTCTGGATTGGATCCAAGAAAAAGCATAGACTTCCAATGAACAATTTTTGTATATACATTCGAGTTGGTTTCAATTTATTGTTTAAATTGATTCAAGATACATAACATAAAAGTTCAAATCCAAAGCATCGAGTATAAATATGCAAGCGAGTTTCAAATGTTAAGGAACAAATTTGTTATTTTCATGACTCATTCATCAACCAATACATTTTTTTTTTTCTAAATCATTCGTCACATTTACATATATATACATTTTATAGAAAAAATACATTTGGGGTGTAAAATATATGTTCAAAGACATTTTTACACGATATATGACATGAATAACTAAATTCAACAGATGGATAGCATCAGAATATCACATATTGTATATTTGCATAAACTTTTCAAAAATAATAACTGATATATGTAAGACTATTTTCCATACTTTATCGCATATTGTTTAACATAATGTTGTACAATTATACGAACATAAATATTATATTCGTATTCATTCTAAGGGTTCAAGCCTTAGTCACCTTTAATTATGTGTTATACAAATACCCAACAAGTTTCTGTTTATGTATTTTTTATTTTTTATTCTACTTTTACTGAGGATTGTTATATATAAATATATATTAATATTATTTAATAATAACAACATTGATAGTTTTATGATACATATTACAATCTATTTTTTTATTTACTTTATTTAAAGAAAGTGATAGTTATGAGACGAAAAGACATGTACCATCAACACTTACAACGATCAGGTACGTGCCTATGTACGAAACTGATGAGAGGCAGAAGGCACATAAATTTGCGGGTGGATTGAAGGTGGATCTACAACAAGCTCTTAGCTCATGTACCATCAACACTTACAACGAGGCGCTGGATAGGGCTCTGACCACTGAAATGAACTTACTGCGTGTAGGACTCATAAGATCTGATTAAAAGAAAAGAGATTCGAAAGCCCCGGAGCATAAGTCCGGAGGGAAAAATTTCAAAGATAGCAAACCGTGTCCTCGATGCAATAAAGAACACCCATGAAGAAATTATTCGCAAGGACATATCACATGTTTTTCATGCGGCGAAAAAGGACATAAGGAGAAGGACTGCCCTAAGAAGAAAGATGTACCTCCAACTGGGAATCGAACAGGGATCACATGCTACTCGTGCAATCAACTCGGTCATTACGCTAGCGAATGTCCGAAAAGACAAAAGGTGGATCAACCCGGGAAGATAAACATGACGCCAGGATCTCGTACCGAACAAGTCTATTGTCTAGAAAAAGCAAATGAAGAGGTTTACCCTGGCTTGGCGAGAGATGACGAAAAGACCCATCCGATAATGACCAAAGGTATGTCAGTTTAATTCAGATTGATTTATAATCATAGTAGCCAAGTTAAGGTTCAATATTATCAATTTCTGTGCAATCATGGCATATGCATTAGTATAGGAATGGGTTGGGAGAATTATTTGTCAAATAAAATGAGTTTTGAGGACACGATTGGGAATGATATTGGGATTTGTGTAGCCGCCTGTTTAGAGCTACAATGAGATATTCTGGAAAATAAAAGACGTGTCTAGTAAGCTCGGATCATATGGAGATATAAGTTATGAATAATTTCTAAGGATTATGAATGGTACTTAGGACATTTTAATTGGGAGTCATTAGCAATAGTAGTGATACAATTATCATGGACCAAATTTCGAGGACGAAATTTATTTAAGGGGGGAGAATGTAATACCCGGGAATAATTTGAGGATAAAAATGATATTTGATAAAGGGCATAAATGGAATTTTGGAAAAAATAAGACTATAGGGTACACTAACACAGCTTTGAACGACCGAATTAGTCAGAGGGAGTACCCCGGACCCTAGATAGCTAAGAAAAATGGTATAATATCGACGAGTGATTTAAATTATGATTTTTAGTGATAAAAGAAATGAGATCGGGAACAATTTTTGGTACAGCAAAAATACATCTACCAATTAGGTCGTATTACCGAATTGTTATAGACGATGTCCGAAAAATCAACGAAGTGTGTCTAGGACTAATATTTGATGTATAGAACAACCCTTAAGTGGTTTCAGGTTGAATCGAGTGGATTTGAGGTCAAAACGATCAATCGGGGCCTAAGTGTAATTTTCTAAATTTTCCCGAGGGAGGTCAAAACGGTAATTTTTCAGAAGTTTCCAAGGAGAAATGAGAAGTACTAATCTTGAGGGTCTTGGTGATGGTGTTGGAAAGATCAGGGGCTTGAGAATAAGGGCCAAAATGTAAAAGAAAATTTCAAGAGGGCCAAATTGTAATTTTCAGAAAATCTGCTTAGAAATGGCAGATCTGGCCGCGATTTGTGGCTGAAAAATCTGGAGATTTGCAGTGTTCTTCGACAAGGCATGGCCAAGGTCGCGTAAGGGCGAAGCTTTGGCCTTTGATTGGTCGGAAAAACAGACAAATTTGGCTATAAATAGTCGAGTTTTGGTGAGGGTTTGCATAAAAAATTTTACTTCGGATTTCTCACTTTTGGGAGCGAATTAGAGGTCGGGGATAGGGGGCTTTTGTTCCCTAGGTTGTGAAGAGCAATTCTGGGAATTTTGAGGGGTTTTGGAGTAGTATAGTGAGTGTTTTCGCATATATATATATATTCGGCCATATATATATACATATTACGTGAGTATTAAATTGGGTTGTAGAGAGATCGATCGAAGGATCTATTAAGGGGCTTTTGGTCGCAAAGCTATGGGTAGCAAATCTAGAAATTTTTGTGTCAATCGGAGTTCGAATCGAAGGCCAATTTGACTCGCTGGAGTTCGGTGGCGGGATAGCTTCGGCGGACTGTTTTTGGTCAAATCAGAAGGCTTCCAATGGTTTTTTCCGAGCAAGATGGGTACCATTGGGATCGACTAAGGGAGAGGAACAGCCTGGTATCATCGCTTCAATTTTCCGGTGTGCCGTCACCGGAGAAGATGACCGAAGATATTTTTTTGTATTTTTTTAAATGTTGAAAATATAGAAAATTCAATAAAAAATAGAATTAAAGGAATTAAAATTATATAAAAATATCCATAAATTCAAGGAAAAGGAATAGTTTATTTTGATAAATTTTTATCTTGAAAATTTCTTGAGGAGATAATTATTTTGGATTTTTGAAAGGAAAGGTAAATAGAAAATAAATAGGAAATTTTTTTATAAAATTATTATAAAATTACAGAAGGATAAGAAATTTATTTTATGAATTTTGGTGATTTTTCTTGAAGTAGATTCGAAGGAAATCAATGAGAAATAAATTTTCTCAAGGAAAAGTAATTATGGAAATTTGAGAAAATAGGAGAAAAATCTGGAAATTTTTCATAAAATTCCATAGGCTTATAAATATTGTTTTATGAATTTTTTTGGAGAAAAATTTAGAAAACAATGCTTGAAGAGGTATTTACTTGAAATTATCGAGAGAAAAATAGGAAGAAATTAGAGAAAAATAATGAGAAAGTTGGGAAAATAGATATTGATTTCTCTTTGAATGCATATGATGTCTAGGGTATTGTTGATGCTCGAATTTGAACTAGAGAGCGCATGGCACGAGAATCGAGGTCGATCGGGCATGCATTTCGAGGAATCTTGAATTTAGCCCAAGGTGAGTGGTTCTATCAAAAAAAAAAAAACTCGTTTATGGTTTACTGTGAGTGTTCATCCTCATGGCTAGGTTTATTGATGGTTTTACAAATGATTACTTACACTGTGTTATATTTCGTACGGTAAATTGCATACATTGAGGTGTTGATTTCATGCATGTTATGATTTTTCAGCATTGGCATGTTGTGTTGTCCATGTGGGACGTGGGTTGTTAACCTGCGATGTAGCTCTCGAGTGTCAGCACTCGGAATGTGTGCCAAGGGTTAATGCTATGTGACCTACGTGGGACGGGGTTGAAACGGACTTCACCCTACGGTACTCAAGTGGTAGGACTGAGAGTGGACACCGCCCCGATTGTTGGCTCAAGTGGCGGGGCTGAAAGTGGACACCACCCCAGGTTCTTTTGAGCAATAGCATTAAGGCCAAGGTGTCGTTGATTCCGGGGATAGTGCTGATGTGACACTCTTGGGACTAGGGTTGCATTGGGTTTTGGAATATTTTTGAGTAGGAGCGTAATGCCTAACAATAATAATGGGGTGATTCCCGAGTTCACATGTCGAGGTTGTCCCTCTTAAGCATGATTGGTTTGCCAATGGGTCGGTGTGGTCATGTCGCCTTTAGAGAGATTGCATTTTCCCCGGTTAGGGCTAAGTGTTATGTGGGATTCTCTTAGGTTGGGGTATGTCGGGATTTATTGATTTTATGTATGGTTTTGCATATCTTCATGAAAATGTTTTTGAACTCTCACTTAGATGATTCAGCATCTAATTTGGACTATGTCCCTGGAATATTCAAACGTTCCAAGTGAATGTAGTGGCGCCAAGGGAAAGAATGTCATCGAGATGTAGCTGCTATGTTTAGTTTTCGTAAGTTTTTGTCTATGATTACTATGTTTAGAGGTTATGTAATATTTTGATATTTTCATGTGAAACATCGATTGGGTTATTGTAAAAGGAATTGTCGGTTATATATATCATTAAGGTTTCGATCTTGCTTCCGCTGATGTGATTGAAAATACATGTCTTAGTCTATTAATTATTAAATCTTGATATGCTAAGAAGGTACGATCGGGATTGTCGGGAAATGATTATGATGAAGGTATGTGGATCGAGAGACTTATGTTGTGTGTTTGATGTTGAATATATATATATATATTCCCGAAATCTCGAGGTAATGCTCGTTCTGAGAAAACGGGGGGTTACATAAGTCATTTCTCAAAGGGATATGATCTTTCAAAAGGTTGTGTTCTTTAATTTTGTGTCTATTGGTAAAAAGAAACGCGAGCCCAAAGCCAAAACACCATCCATTGGTGGATTAGTGCAAGGCTTTTACATTTTCAACACAGACAATAGCACAGCAGAAGCATAAAACAAAAAATAGCAAATTGAAAATGACCTTGCAAGACTTGGTATTCATCATCCATATGCATTCAAAATAAAACCATGCCATAAGGGGTTTTATTGGTATACCTTTCGGTGAATGTTAGTATACCAATTGTCCAAAAGATGTTCCTTTTCCTTACTGTCTGATCTACTCTCCATGAACCTACAACGTCGGGTGACCAACTCGCCTCCCCAAATGCCAAAGACCTAGTCGATCCATGCTTGAGATACTTTTAAAACCTTCCAATGGAGTTATGTTAGGACCCTCTTGATAGATGTGACTCGAAGCTACATTGCGGTCCCTTCTTAGTTGCATCGTGGCTGTCCAACAGCCTGACTATGTGGGAAAAGATAAAGAGGAAGTTGCACCAACCAAGCTTGGAGCAAGAAGAAGCCTTGGCAACAGCTAGAAGAAGAAACAACTAGCAAGAGTAAAAGAAGAACAAGGAAGAAAAAGAAACAACTAGCAAAAGTAGAAGAAAAACAAAGAAAAAGAAGAAGAGAGGGGAGCAACTCGTGCGACTATCACCTACCTCCTCAAACTTTCTCAATTTCCCTCTAAATTCGATCTTTCTTTCGTTTGCTTCTCGTGCATGCATCATCCCTCCCCATACATCTTTTCATCATTTTTCATCAAAGCATTTAATGTTGTGATGAGACAAATCAGTCGAGCATTTATGAGGCAATCGGTCGATCGCATGAGGCACCTGGTCGACCGCTTCAAGTAGTCAACCTTCCTCATGCACTAGTCAACAGCACACGATTAGTCGATGGCATGAGAGCATCGATAGACTGCACAAGAGGGTCTACCGCTCTATGCATCAGTCGATCGGTTCTGCTAGCAATGCTTCAACTTTGATCAACTATACTTGGGGCCCGCTAACTATTAGTAGTCTCCCATATCCATATATTCATGTGTCTAGCACATAGAGGCAACCAACATTACTAACCATTAGTGACGAGAAACACACAAATAGCAACAAATTACTAATCCGATACATTGCTCAGTATACGTGTGATTTTTTAGGTTTATGGTCATGTAGCAATTAGGACGTGTCAACTCCTTGACGTTGGCCAAACCATTCGATTTGTTAAAAGAATCTCTCTAAATCCCCAAAACACCTTAAAAGATCTTGATTGTCCTCTAGTTAGGACTCAAGATGGTCCTAATGGCAATGAAGTCCAACTTCATATGAATCTATTAAGGCTCATCAATTACTGTATATTATAGTCCATCTACTAACTAACATCCTGACCGAGTGAGAGTCATGGACTGATTAAACTCACAAGACTCTGTAACTATGACAGGTCTAGTACAGTGTGATCGAGGTAACATGTTGGATCTAATTCGACACAAAAAACACCTTTCTGATTAAGCTCACCTTAGCTAATGGATTTTCAGTCACCACCAACATAGACCACATATGATGTTTACCCCCATCTAATGGAGGCCAATGAATCCCATCAACAAATATCTACCTTCATACACTATTGCACAAAGACCACACAAAGAGCATCCCCAACTCTTATACTAGATGGTTCCGCTTAATGGCAAATCCTTAATACTAGTGCACAAGACAACTTTGTCACCTTTGGTATAAGGACCAGATATACAATCGAGAGACAGCGACAAATCATTAATCATCAAGCCATGTGATTTGTCGCAGGCCTCACATTTAATGGATGCTCAACTAACACCTACGCACATGTTTACTATATGCATCCCATGCAATGTGGCGTGTGACTCACTGCCCCATTCCCATTAGCATCCCATGCTAACAATGGTATTAGCTCACGTGTCGGTCCACTAATCAATAAATCATATTTCTTTTCTGATAAATCTAAGGATAGTGAATACCTTTAAAAAATTTTGAACTAAAAATCCACGTCATACAATCTTAACTCTTTAAGAATATGACTTCTAGCAGAAAATCTAGGGACTCATTCATAAAGATTAGATAAAGAAATATGAATGAAGATATGATCTTATATTAATATTAAGAATACATCACAAGTGCCAATCATGAAGTATAAATCTAGCATTTTAGACACTATCACTAATAATTGGGAGGCACCCTTTTATAGTCTATAAATAGATTTGGACAAACATGGTGCAAAAATGTGTAAAAATAATTTTTCTTTCTTTTTTTTTAATAATTATTATCTCTTTTCTTTACTCTCTTATTGCTTTTAATTAGTGGGTTTTGAGTTCTTGGTAATAGAAAGTTTAAAAAGTGTAATTTTGATTTTTTATTTAAGCATTGTATCGTGGGGTTAGAATTTTCATGAACATTTCCATCTACTTGGAGATACTATCCTAAAGATAATTTCTTCAAAGCGTCTTCCCTAACACAATTATTTTCCCACTTCTAATTTGTTGTCTTTTCTTAATTTTATTTGATTGTTTTTTCTGTATTACTGCATCATCATGATCATAAGATGAATACCTAGCCAGTTTTAAATAGCTTCCTTGATTTCAAAGACTTCTGGAAGATCTGCATTGGGGGGGGGGGGGGGGGGGGGGGGGGGGGGGGGGTAGAGAGACTTCCTTTTACAGTTTTACGTTGGAGTAAAAGAAAATCCTGCAACTACTCACCTAATTAATTAGCTTCACCATTATCAATTATTATTATTTTTTTAATTTCTACCACTTGAATTGTCCTAAGTACTCTTCATTTTCATTTTCTTGTGGATCTCCTATACTTTCACACCGATATATCGTATAAACCTTTTACTGTGTTAATGGAACATGTTAAAATATTTAAATAGAATTTAAATTAGATTTGATTATTGTGTCATAAGAGTAAAAATAAAAATTAGGACAAACAAAGAAATTCTTTTTATTAAAGGTGTTCGTTTATTTTGACTACTTTTATCATATTAATTTATAGTTTACCTTCCTCGAGTTCATTATCTGGGAACTCTCTTTAAATCATTCTGCTAGATTTTTTACAATCTAATTATTTTATGATATCATTGAAAATTATATAAAGACAATTCTTATTTAATTAATATAGTTATTTGTGCGAGTATTTTATGATTCTTGTACAAATTGTGTATTAATCTACTATAGCTAATAGTGGATGCATCTTATAATTTAGATGTACACAATTTATTACACCGTTAATACATTAAAATTAAGCTTAAAAAATATCCATTTTAATTTTTTTACTTTTACATAAGTTAATGAACCTGAATCCCTTTTTGTTTTATTTTCCCTTGTTTTTCTTGAAAGATAATGTAGAGATTCATTAATAAATTAACCTGAATCCTAATGCTAGAGAAGAGGGTTTCTTTTATTTGATCGCATATATATGCTTAATTCTACGTTAAAATTTCATACTTTTACAATTAAGCATAATTAAAAAATTATTACTCTTAATTAATTTCCTCCGGGCAAAGTCCACCGGCCAGATCTTCAAAAACCACATTCATTGTTTCTGAATCTGCTGTGGATAGCCAACGCTCCTGATGGACAAATATATATATTCCCTAGCTAATTAAGAAGATTAGTTAGAGAGTAACTTGATTTTCCACTTTATAATGTTTAATTACTAGGTTCGAATCTTTCAGTGATGGGAATCGAAATGATAGTTTTTACAGATTTTTTTTTTTTTATAAAGAATATTATCTAAACAGTAATAGCATTATTAATCCTATAATCCAGGACAATATGGTAATTCTAATCCACTCCTACTAGCTGAACATGTAAGGAAAACTAGCAGGTCCTTGAGGTAATCAAATATTAATTGAAGAGTTATATCACTCTTACTGTATTAACACTCTAAAATTAAGCTTGACCAAAATCGAAGAGGATCGCTCAAGCTCACCACCTCAACCATGAAAATGATATTTCCTTCTCTTTTCCCTCCGCTGGCCACATGGCTTGTCTCATTACCTAATTTTCAGCTATATATATACACATAATTTTAGCCTCCCAACTCGTTAATTAGCATTCCACATCGATCAAATTGTTCCTGAACAACACACAGAGAGAGAGAGAGAGAGATGGGCTCTCCTTCCATGGCATCTCTACTATGTAGTTTTTGTCTCCTTTTCCTATTGCCAGAATTTGCATTCTGCAAAACAAGGCATTACACGTTCAATGTAATTACTTGCTAGCTATATAGAGCCTAGGACTAAGAACTTTACGTACTTTGACAAATTTCTTTCATTCAACAATTACTTCTCATTTTAATTAGTCAATATTTTCCCATTTCATGCATCAGATTGTATCACAAAACATGACAAGATTATGCACCACAAAGAGCATCGTAAGCGTGAACGGGAGGTTTCCGGGGCCGCGGCTGGTGGCGCGGGAAGGCGATCAAGTCCTTGTTAAGGTGGTTAACCATGTCTCTCACAACATAACCCTTCATTGGTATGGAACCACACCTAAACCAACCCAATTCAACATTCTATTTATCTTTTTTGTTGTTTTTTTGTAAGTAGCATCCGGTGTTTGAGTCTTCGGTCTGAATAATTCACATATTTTTATTGAAGGCATGGGGTCCGGCAACTTAGAAGTGGTTGGTTTGACGGGCCGGCCTATATAACACAGTGCCCTATCCAAACCGGGCAGACATATACATACAACTTCACGATCACCGGCCAGAGGGGGACGCTTTTCTGGCATGCTCATATCTCCTGGCTAAGAGCAACCCTTCATGGGCCTCTCATCATCTTGCCCAGGCGAAACGAGAGCTACCCATTTGAAAAACCCTACAAAGAAGTCACTGTGATTTTTGGTAATGATTTATACCACAAACTAAAGCCTACCTTGATGCAGAGAAGTAGTGTTAAATATATACGGTGCTATATATATATATATATATATTGAGCTTTTGTTTTTGGGGTTTTTGAGGATTGCAGGAGAGTGGTGGAATGTAGACCCTGAGGCTGTGATCAACCAGGCTCTTCAAACTGGAGCCGGACCCAATGTTTCAGATGCTTACACCATCAATGGCTTCCCCGGTCCCCTCTACAACTGTTCCTCTAAAGGTAAACTATGAGCTCAGTGGCGGAGCCACGTTTTGGTCAGTTAGAGTCTTGGCTCAGTTGATTTTTTTATTATTTATTATTTTTTATATATATTACTATAAATAATTATAATTCTTATAATTTAACCCAAACAAAAATTCTGTTTTAACTCTGCCACTATATGAGTTTTTAAGCATTTGTCATTTCAGATATATATATATATAGATGTCTGTATGTATGTATGTATTATCGCAGTATTATTTAATTTTAAAAAAAATTCTCGTAAAGAAAAAGAATAGTTTTTTTATTTTTAAATCACAACTTTCCCTAATCAAATAAATAAAGAATTCACTTTCCATATAAAAATCTATAATCTAAAACGTTGTGTATTATTGGTAAGTAACAATCTTTTTTTAAGAGAATTCTTTTGAGGACCAAATGTTTGTGTTAGCCAAACATAGATTTTCTCATTTTTTTTTTTTTTTTTTGGTATATGTAAGAGGCTAAAACTGTAACCATATTTATTAAAAGGGCGTTTGTTAAAATAAGTAAGATAAGAGTTATCAAGATAATGTTGAAATATATTTTGGATCAAGATATGGAATGATCAAAATAAAACAGGAAAATATTTTAAAATTTTTATCAAGTTAGTTAATTTTTTTAAAATGTATTAGAGAATATAAATGTCTTTTTTTTTTTGTCATTAATAATTTTTCTAAAATTTTTTAAATAAACTTAACAAATATGTCATAAGAATAGAAGTAAAAGAAGCATTCTATAACTTGGCTTTACCATCCCATTTCTTGATCAAGGAACGCCACTAAGTCTTTAATTTCTCATGTTTGTTGCAGATACATTTAGGCTGAAGGTGAAGCCAGGCAAGACATATATGCTTCGCCTGATCAACGCCGCCATGAACGACGAGCTCTTCTTCAGCATCGCCGACCACACCGTCACCGTCGTGGGATCCGACGCCGTCTACGTAAAACCCTTCACCACAGACATGATACTGATGACACCAGGCCAGACCAAAAACGTGCTTCTCAAAACCAAGCCCTTCTTCCCCAACGCCACCTTCTTCATGATGGCCCGGCCGTACTTCACCGGCCAGGGCACCTTCGACAACTCCACGGTGGCCGGAATACTCGAATACTCGAACCCACATAACCACTCTTCTGTTAACAAACTTCTCCTTCTCAAACCAATTCTTCCGCCCATCAACGCCACCGCCATTGTAGCCAACTACACGAGCAGGTTTCGAAGCCTAGCCACTGCCGAATTCCCGGCAAACGTTCCACAAACTGTGGACAAACATTTCTTTTTCACTGTTGGACTGGGCTCCAGTCCTTGTCCGGGAAACATGACTTGCCAGGGCCCGAACGGCACAAAATTTGCAAGCTCGGTTAACAATGTTTCATTTAATCTTCCATCGACGGCTATGCTGCAAGCTCACTTCTTCGGGCAATCCAACGGGGTCTACACCACTGATTTTCCCACGAAGCCGCCGTTTCCGTTCAACTACACGGGAAGTTCGCCACCGAACAACACGGCGGTGAGCAATGGGACTAAGGCGGTGGTGCTGCCGTTTAATAGCAGTGTGGAGTTGGTGATGCAGGACACTACAATTCTTGGAGCTGAGAGCCACCCTCTTCATCTCCATGGCTTCAATTTCTTTGTGGTTGGGGAAGGGTTCGGGAACTTTGACCTGAAGAAGGACCCGGGAAAGTTCAACCTGGTGGATCCCATGGAGAGGAACACAGTTGGAATTCCCTCTGGTGGATGGGTTGCAATTCGCTTCCTTGCAGATAATCCAGGTTTGAATTTGCCTTTCCTAAACCTAACTCGCATTTAATTTTCATTGGGGATAATTAAGGACCAGCGGTCAAACAAGCAATCACCCACAGAACACACTGCAACCTTGATGATAAAAAAAACATAATTAATTATAAAGCTCTCAGTGATTATTTACTGACCGTGATTATTCACTAGTGTGTCAAAACTCAGACATTCCAAAACCAGGGAAAGAGCGCTTTTAATTAATTAAATTAAACATTGGTATAGCTACATCATTGTGTAGGAAAATGATATATTGGTTGCATGGAATTACAGGGGTATGGCTGATGCACTGCCACTTCGATGTGCACACAAGCTGGGGGTTGAGGATGGCATGGATCGTCCTGGATGGCCCCCATCCGAACCAGAAGCTGCCCCCTCCGCCGCCTGATCTTCCCAAGTGCTAAATTTGACCAGCTGGGTCCGGATCCCCCCCACCCTATTAAATGTCGCAATTTCAGAGCACCCACTTTTGCCGTTTGATTTCCTTCTGCGCAACAGTACTTCATTTGGTGAAGAGTGAATTCCGCGTTCAGTGACCTCACTGTTTGATGTTAAACTCTATTTTGACTCATTTGTTATAACTTGGAATTGTTTCCTTGTTATGATTTTGCTTGGGATCCAAGCGGTGATTCTCGAGCTAATTGAAGACTTTTGGATGATAGCAACCGCAGCTTAAGACAGCGAAATAAGACTGGATTGTCTCAATCTTCTGTTGGTAGGTGATGTTTTTCACGTAAACGTAGATCTTAATTTACAGTTCTACTGGCCTTCACTGCAAGCAACTGGCACGATAGGTGTTTGAGAAAATCACGCAGAGTGGGTCTCCACTCCTTCCTGGGAACCAATCCGTACCTATAATTTTTTTTTTCTTTTTTTAACATAGGAATTGAGGAAGCCCCAATACACACTAGACCATCACCTTCTCCTTATAACCTACCGTCCCCCACATTGGGTCAAAATGGTGGACGGATAAGTCCGAGTCATAACCCGTGCCCTCGCCCCTTGATTAGACATAAATAATACACAATCTGCACGGATTTAGTCTTGAACGCGAAACCTTGCGGCACCCAAGTTGCCGAACATGTGCAAAAAACTCTGTGCAACCCAAGGGATTCCGTATCTATAATTTTGTGGACCAGCATTAAGAACCAAGATTAAAGGCAGATCAGATGAACTGGAGGTGTACAAACCCCATAGACATAATACAAGCCCTAAGCCAGATAATGTAGCATTTGTCAGAAAATAATCAACTCTGTTTACATTCTCATGTCGGGCACAAAAGCTTGCATATATACAACAGATATCTTTTTAAAGGTACAGCGTGTTTCAGTGGTTATGTATGAGTAATCTCTGTTACAGCATAAGCATGGAGAAGTACTGCTCGAACTCTTTGTCAATGGTCAGATTCTTGGTGCTTGATTGATCCTCTGCACTCAAAACAATGGCAATATCATAAGGACAGAAGATATGATGATGGATAAAAGAAAAAAAAGAGGATTGATGAACTAAATTACATATAGCTGACCCCATATGGTGAGATAAATGCTTGATACGTGGTCGTGGTTAGTGAGATGAAAGAAAATGAAAAGACAGAGAAGGCAAGATCATGAATTGGTATAGTAATCCTCCTATGCTTGGAGATTTAAGTAAAATATTACATTACCTTGGTTGACATTCCATCTTCCAGATGAAAGAACACAATTATTTGGTGCTGTCCCATTGGAATAGAGCATATCCTCAAGTTCCTTATCTGTAGATTGGTCAATGATGTCATTTCCATATTCTAAACAGCTACTATCTATGTGATTCCCAACTTCTAAGAGGTGCTCATCAAAATTCAGGCATGAGTGCAGTCCAAAATCATTATGAGGAAGATTATGGCCTCGACCAGTATATGGTGATTGGTCTTTCTCAGCCCCCAATTTTGTAATTGATCTGCTGTCAAAAGAATAAAGGCTGTTTATATAACTGCTACTGCCCCAATTAACAGATGAAGTTGAGGGCTTGTCAGAAGGATATGCCTTTGGATACTCTGACTGAGTCTTAACTTCACAAGATTCTGATGTGGAAGAGTCAGTATCTCCACCGAAACTATTGCTGTCTTTTGCCGAGAGTTGTTCTGATCCGTCATCACTTGCACCAGCAATAATTTTATCTTTCATTGCATGCACACTGAAGTCCTGTACTATCAGGTTTTTATTGTATGGAGGATCATACTCCGCACCGAAGCTTGGATCCCAGCATTGATGCTTTGATAAAGGCAAGCCCAACTGCTCTGATTGAAATTTTCTCTTCTTGTTCAGGTAAGCAATGCTGGATTGCAACACTTTGTTGACACTAATACTGCGGTTACAACAAACATGTCGGGAAAACATCTAAATTATTGATAACATATGTTGGCAATAGTAATTTTGGAAATGTATTTAAATATTTAATAAAAGATTGCCAAATAATACGAACAGCTTATTATGGCAGATGCAGACTTAAAACCAAAACAGATAAAAGAACAAGAACATGAGAAGGACATGAAGTTCTTAACTCTATTCACAGATTGATCATTGATCAATTCCATCCAATTTGAGTACAGTAGTTATAAAGGTAAGAATGTCATTCAAGTATTGAAACATTTACCTGCAAGCATCTTACAAAGATGACAATAACAATTGCAAGACTTTATCCCACTAGATGGGGTTGGCTACGTAAATTCTACCTTACCTGCAAGCATATTAAAATTGAAAAAAGGGACATTTGGATAAGGAAAAGAATTCAGGGTGGTTAATAGATAAAACTGGAATGTCACTGTAACCCATGAGCCAGTGAAAGGTTAATTTTTGATTGGGAAAATATAGGCAGCAAATATTAGTGCTGACCTGTTCTATGGATTTTCTGGTTGTGTTTCACGTGCACAACATGTGGATTAGGAGTTGATTGAGTCTCTAAATCTTAGGACACAGTGATACAAAAATTTTCTAGTGCCAATGCCACACTGCTGTTTGTTGCTTATTTAAAGCATCAAATGTGAGGAGAACACAGAGCCCCACACTCTTTCTCACTGTTCCTATTTGAATTTCCCTCCATATAGTCTATTTCCAGCTTTTCATGTCTATGGAAAATATTTTCCACGAAGAGGATGAATTTCTTACTGCTGGTAAAGTAGGGTTGCTCCTTAGTGACAGAAAGTTCATGGGTTTGAGTTGTAGAAACTGACTCGCTATAAAATAAAAGTAAGGATGCAAACGAATAGACTCTCATAAAGTACGGAGTTTCTTGCACTGGAAATGTATTGTTACCCTGTATAACTGCAACTTACTTCCTTTTGTAAGTTCAGTTCCAAATTTAGAACTATACAGACCAACCATCACTGCACTGCTCCCTCCAATAATCAAAGCTTTTTGCACTGCAAATGACATCAGCGCATCCTTGACCTCAACTGACCTTTTTAATCTGTAACGTGAGGTAGTTCAATGTTTCCGGACTCTCACTAGTGGCGGGGTTTTTGAAATTTCAAATAAACAACCTACCCTGCATGCAAAGATGTTGTTTCAGTTAAGTCTAGATTAGCTAACTTGTGAGTTAAATAGTGCAAGAAATTATCCTTTTCAAACATAGTTTGTAGCGCTTGTATAAATGTTGTAAATAATTAAAATAATGTTAAGGAATGCTAAGGTACTATTTTTGAGTCTTTTTTTTTTTGGAGGGGGGGGGGGGGGTGTCAGATTCTCTGCATAGTAGTACTTGACACTAGAAGGACGCTAGAACAGTGTTCCAATGCATCAAAAACAGAAGCCACCACTAAAAGAGGAGCTTAAGGCAGTTTTAATTCCTCCTCAATAATAGCCACTGCTAGAAGAGTGCTCAATAGCTCTCCGAATGACTCCTCTGCCAAAGCAATCGCAAGAAGACCATTGAAATGTGTTCAGAGATTTTAGATTAAAAAAAAAAAAAGAAAACCCAAACAAGCTCTGGTCAATCATCCTTAGCATATCATATCTGCAAAATTTTGGAGGTCGATCAAGTCCTGATTCCCATTAAAGTACAAGTTTCGCTTTTGCCCCATATCAAAGTAGAGATTTTTCTTGCTATTGAGTTTTACAGAAGGGATTTATCATAAAAAGTGTCTGGTCCAGGAAGAAATCCTAGGCCATTATCTAGAGCAGCTCTATGGCATATTCATAATCTAGGGCTCCTAGAATTTTCAGATTCTATGTTCCAACTTATCACATATAGACTACAATAGTACAAGGTCAATGCTGCACTAAATGCTTGTTCTTGTTGTGCTTATCTTTCAACTGATGTAGTGATATCCTTGGGACTTCAATGAACCCCTAACTAGTTAGGCCATCGAGATGCTATGCTACCAAAATTCCCTTTCCAAAGCAACCACAAGGTGAGATTTATCTTCTTTTAGATCTACAATTAGCTCTATGAAAGCAAGATATACTAACCCTACAAGGAATGCCAATTCCTCATTATTTAGTTCCCATCCAAAGCCGAGCTAAATCTAAATGAAATCTCAGCTGATTGTTATTTATTAACCACAGAAACTGAAATGAATACAGTTCCTCTCTTGAGGACTGAGAAGCATAAGAAAGTTAAAACATTTTTACACGAGACATAAATTATTGCCTGAATATCATGGGGAGTGTAAGAAACCAGGATGGGTGGATCATTAGGAATCGGCAATCATATTTGCACTGTTGTGCCGTCAGCTCCCAAACTTGAGTGGATGTATTCCAACTTAATCTCACCCGCGTCGACTAGATTTTTAGCAATTAATTAAGCAGCAGCAAGAGTATATGATCATAGATTCTCTTCGTTGTTTTGAACGGAGAGGGGTGGGTAGTAGATTCAAGGAAACAAATAATTAGATGGATTTTAGGTACCCCCACAGAAATCCTAGACAGAAAAGTAAGAACCCGTACTCAGCCAAGACTTACTAATCAAAAGGACAAAGACCCTCAGTCTCAGATCCAACCTTCCTATGTTTTAATCCAATATCATAGCTTGAAACGAAGAACCACGATAAGGTCAAGAGCAAACGTGAAGAATTTGAATGAACAAAACCGAGAAGAATACCGAGCCAGAACAGGGAGAAACGGGAAAAAACCCAGAACCCAAACCTGTTTTTGTGAGAAGGGCAGGTGTTGTGTTCGTCCATGGCCACCGTGAGAAGAAGGGTTTGTATCTATGAATCAGACAAAATAATAAGTGAGCTCCAAAAACACGATCCAGCTGAGTTCATCAACCAGTTCCCTGGTTTCGGGTTCTTCCCCACGTTATCCCATTCCTGCCTTCCCCACTCCTATAATTTCTGTCTCTCTCTCTCTCCCCCCACTCTTCTTCCATCCTTTTACTGCCACACTCTCTCTCTCTCTCTCTCTCTCTCTCTCTAAATCGACTTTGATCAAAGCTCCAAGAACCAATCTCATTTGAGCGCGTGCATTCTATACCAATCCGGTTTTAACATTTGCCGAAACCTTACAAGTCAAATTTCTTTCCTGTTATTTTTAGGAAGGAAAATGATTCTTTCCCCTTCAGATTGGAGAAAATCATGGATTGGGTGAAATATCTTATTTATTTATTTTTTTATAATTTAATTTTTCTTTGGTTTGTTTGTTTTTAAGTGAAAATAAGTAAAAAAGGTGCAAGAAAAAAAAGGTGATAAAAATCACCAAAAACTTCATCCATTACAATTTATACATCTTTATTATTAATAAAAGAGTAAATTATTTTTATGATCGACTCTCCTAAACTACAAAAATACACGTTTGTGTATATATATATAATTAATAATTGATTCTCAACATGGTCAGATCTATCAATGAGGTGTCTTGGGCTCAGAAGAGCTCACTATCAATTTTTTGGTACAAAAACAAATTTAATAATAGCTCAATTCAAAAAAAATTATAATTTAGGATTATCGTCCTTATAAAATCTTTTATAGCTCGTGTTCTCGATTTTAACAGAAAAGCTAAATCGTAGGCAGGTCTTTAGTCTTTGTATAAGTCAAGTATTAAACTCGTAATCTATTACTTATCCGTCACTTAACTTATGTTTTAGAGATAAAAAAAAAAAATTACAACTTTTATGATATGCACTTTTTAATTCCTGCCCATAATCCATTTATAAGTAAAAAATTATAAGTTTAACATCAAACCCACACAAATCTTATCATTAGTTTCAAACAAGTTCAAATAATAATTTTTAAAAATTAAATTTTATCATTAATTACATAAGAATTTTATTATATTTAATTTTTTAAATTTGAGCTTTTCCTAACATAGATTCCTAGATCCAGATCTGCTCTGATTCTCGATAAACATTACATCCATGTAAATTTGCTACCTCTCCCCAAAAACAATTTATAGAAAGTAGAAGATAGAAATAAATTGTTGATCACTTTGCCACTTAATAATAGAGAATGAAGGAAGGATAGAGAATGGAAGATGAATTGAATTGAATGATTGATACTTATCCCAAAAGATGAATCGCTCACCCCAGGCGCCTTCACACCCGGCCCGACAGAATATGAGGGGATGAATGATTGATACTTATCCCACTTATGAATAGAGAATGAAGAAATGATGGAAGGACAGAAAGAGAGAGAAATGGAGGTAAAGGCCAGTGAGATTTAGCTTGAATCCCAATAGCCCAAAGATGAACCCTAAGTTATCCCCAAGGATGTTGGGTTCAATCGCTACAAATGAACCCAACATTGCCGAAAAATGGGTGAAAAGGGAGGGAAGAGATGATGATGAGCTAGTGGAAACAAAGTCACCGTTGTTGTCACTCATGCTATAAGGAGGCGTTTGGTACGAGAGAAGTTTTTAAATTTCTGAAATTCATGATTGTTGGGAATGCTCTTGAAAATCTTTAATTCTTAGGATTTATGAAATTCTATATTTGGTTAGATTTAAATATTCTCAGGAATGTTAAGTATTCTTGTCTAAGAATCTTACATTCCTGTGTTTGGTTTAAATATAACATTCTTGAAAATTCATATTCTTTTTCCAAAATTACCCTTATTTAATTTTTTATATAAAAATGATAAATTTTCTCTACTATATAAAATATTGGGACCCACAATATCTTAAGAAAGTCAAAAAAATATCTTTTTTTTTTATACATTATGTATATATATGCATGTGTATATATATATAATATATATGTTTGTATGAATATCTATTTTAATATATATAATATTTTATAATAAATAATATAAATATATTATAATATATAATATATTTAATAAAAATATATTATATATATACATATATATATAATATGTTTGTATAGGGTTATAAAAGAGTAAGGAGTGGTTTAGTCTTTTTATTTGTTAAAAATATTTTAAGTCCATGAGAAACTTGGATTCCCAACCCCATGAAAATTTTTTTGTGGAAAAGTTACTTAAAAATCATTTCCCAGAATCATATTTTTCAAGATTCTTTTTATAAAAAAATTGTACCAAATATAAGAATACAGATTCCTAACCTAACATTCTCAAGAATCTTAAAATTTCTCCTATGCCGAACGCCTCTTGGGTTTGTATTCACGTGGATTTTTATTATTTAAAACTGATTACAGATAGACACATGATTTTATAGTGTCTTTTCCTTATTATTAGTTAAAATTACTAAGTTACCTTATCAAATCAATCTTAACAGATTCTTAAAATAGTAATAACGAAGTAAAAGAGCAAGACATCCAAGAATTGATGGGCTCGACTGTTTATGCCACCACCGTTGGATAATATATGTAGAAGATGAGTCTTTTTCTCTCTCATGTTGACACCTCACCTCTCTATCACTAGGGTTATATATATATATATATATATATATTGGGTAAAAATCAAATTATTAAGTTTGGAAGACAAGAAGAGAGTGATAAAAAGAATTCCATTAACAAAGGAAGCCATGGAGTTGCATATCCTAGAATTTCCAAAATTAGACAAAACAAGGAAGGTGACTGAATGGGGTTGGGTATTGGAACAATTTACATTGCCATAGTAACATTGTCAATTCTGCCCAAGTTACAAGAGGTAGAGATTACAGCTACATGTTTATAAAGAAGAAGAAGAAGTTACAATCTCAATGAATCTTCAACAACTCTCTTTCAACTGAGCTCATGGGCTGTTAGCTGGGATGATGTTTCCCTCTTTGTACATGATGTATCAGCAGAAGATGACAACTAAACTCTACACTATCCATATATATAAATATATGTATATAATCACCAGACCAGACCATACTAAACTTCATCTCAACGCTTCAAAAACTTGCCATGCTCTGTTACTGTATAACAATAGCGATCAACCCAAGGGCGCCCATGGCACTAATCTCGAAATCACCTTACTCGAATGGAATCTGCTTCAAGAACTTTCTACTCACCAAGTGATAGTTTGGGCCTTGTCTACTTCCTTCTCTCAACTCCCGCAAGCCGATTTGCTACAGAACTACTTGGTACGGGGAATGAATGAATGCCCCTCCATCACAAGATCAGCATGCACCATTTGCTTCTTAGCTAAAAGAGTCCATAGTCTCATTGCCAACAAAAGCTCCACAAGCAATCAACATTGGAACTCATGGAGATGCCGATGCGCTGGCCATTGTGTCATATACTGTCCGGAAACGAAGACCAGAGCCAACATGCCCAGATGTGGGGCATGCCCAACACAGTACGTTTGGACCCAGAGCCTGAAGCGGCCAGTAGCAAATTACGTTAGCTAGAAACAGTCGGAAATCCATTATGGGTTGACAACAAAGAGCAATTTGATTAGATTCAGGAGGTCTGACAATAAATTCTTTACTTACTACCCAGTAAAACAGCATTTTAAATGAGCTATCTGATCAGAGGGTTTAAGACATTTAAGCTCCTCATAGTCAGTGAAACACCATTTTTTTTTTTTCAGGGGAAGAGTGGAAGCAGAGGTTGGCAGTGAGTCTTTACCGAAATCAAATTTTCGTAAGTGCCAAGATCATATGGATGTGAGTACACATCCCCTCCTTTTTCTGCTAGCCACATGGCTCTCACTCCTTCATGGTACTGAAAAGCATAGAAAACTATTACAATCACAAAAACAGGTTTGGTGACAAAATATACGAAGAACGAAATATACATCAAACATCTACTTCTGAAAAATGGGGGAAAAGGCCAAGATCCATGAACCTCAATCGTAGTCTTATTTCGCAGAATCAGGGAGATATGCCAAACCAAAAGAACACTTAGAGCCACGCTCAAAGGGACAAGCAACAGCGCGGAAACAACCTGGGCATCAGACCTTGTAAGGGAACTGACATAACTGACAGATTGTGACAAAAATAACAAAGAATTTTTTTTTTCTTTTCTCCTCTTTTTCTTTTTCTTGGCGAAGTTAAGTACATACAGATTTTGGGTACACTTACATATATAATTCTGAATGAGCCTTCGGTCTCCTCCTCATCTTTTTCTGAATCACTCATTAGACTGCCCACAAGCAAAATCTGGAAAATAGTACACAAATAGGATGATATTTTCATTTTCTTGAGCCTTCTCCATTAAATAACATCAAGTAGCAAAAACCATCAGAAAGCAAGAGGTTTGATACCCATTACAAATAAAAGAACTAAAATGCTCCATGGATTTCAGAATAGACAAAGATAATAGGAGTGAGAGTTCAAACTTACCAGGGAGTAAATGCATGCAATTACAGCATACATAACAAAAATGAAGAAGACCTTATAGTTTGCATGGCCCACGCAGTTATTCATCCATATGCAATGGTGATCCTTACATTCATGAGGCAGCAAATTAACATATAAATGAAGATACTGACAAAAAGGCATCAATGATAACAAAAATGATGCATACCATTCGCAATACACATCGTTGACATACACGGCAATGATGTGCACGGGGAGGCTTGTAATGAGAACACTTTTGGCAGTATCTTAAGTCCCCACCCTGCAAAAGTACTCAATATAGATGTCAGTCTATCACGGTCAAGTTTCAAACTTCTTATAAATAATTCAGCTAGTTGCCTTTCTATCTATTTTTATTAATTCATGTAACTAAGGATTATATGTATTATAGGCAGTCAAGTTAAAAATAATTTCAAGATGACCTACAAGGGCTCCACTATTCTCCAAGAACTTACAAGAGTCCATTAACAGCCCGATTACCCAAGGTCAGAAACCCAGAAGCTCTGGATATGCCTGAAGTCAACTTCAGGTGATATCTTATATCTACACTAAGATCACTAAAAAGAAGGGGAGGATAATAGATATAAGATAGGACTCAGTCTTTTACTTTATCTAATATTTTCACATAAAGTAAAAACATCCTTTTATTTTATTTTGAGTAAAATACAATCGACACCCTTGAGGTTAAGCTAAATTAAATAACATCCTTCATTTTTCAGAAATTACAGCAAGCAGCTCATTATTAACTTGCTGTTAAAAAAGATTCAATGGACAAATTTACCCCTGCTTTTGCTTGTCTATCTTTTGATGGGCAACCCCAATGGTGAGTTGATTGCTAGAAGCATAATCTTGTCATCAGGTGGATACATAAATGACAAAGACGGGGTTAATTTCATCATATATACTAGTCATGTCGGGCAGTACAACAAAAGCAGGCAATGTTTAGGTCAGAAACTTCAAGGAGGAAACCTTGCACTGGAGTGCAGTATGCATTGGAAAGGATTATTCGTGCACTTGATCATAAGTAGGAAGGGTGCCAACGCCACAGGATTTATTTGTATGATGAGTTATACAAAGTTGACAGTTTTATGGTTTAATGTAAGTCCGATTTTGGGGTATACAAGTACAGGTTTATGAAAATGGATAATCAACACCAAAAGGGGAATTGCTAGTCTAAGGTTTGCTGCGAGCTTGGATAATCAAAATCAACCACAAAGGGGAAGTGCTACTCTTAGGTTTCCTGCAAGCCTTAGGACTATTGCACAATCATTGATCAAATTAGCAAGTTATGTTAATTTGGATACTGTGAAGAGGGAAAAAGTCTTTCCAGTTCATTTGAATGAGGCCATATAAAATGATTAATGACCATATTGGTACTAACTATATTTGCTCCTCCTACCTATAATGGAGAAAAGGAAGGATGTTATTACTTGGTACAAGAATGATTGCATTTGTATTTTGAAAAATGGAAGCACTGAATCCATAAATTATTAATTTATCGATAGGATTGTTGTTGTAATGAATCCATAAAATTAAAATTTAAATCATGATAACTAATATTCAAATCTTACACCTAGTGTCAAATCCACCATTTAATCCATCTTTTAGAAACCAACACAGAGGCAATCTAGGCTGGCTCCCTAATGAGAAAAAAAGAAACCTCCAGTGTGCTCACAAATAAAAGCCCCCAGTTCAATCAATTATAATGTCTAATTCCCCAATTGATTTCCCATAACACTTCAAACCTATTCTTGAACCTCTTCCGGTTGGCACGTCTACAAAAGGTAGGGCAAGAACATTGGCTCCTACACACACACACACACACATTTATATACTATTGGCTTGCCTCTCCTGGGAATACTATCTTGATCATAAAGAAACAAAACTCCTATTTTTTAAAACACGGAGTTAATTATCATCACACCAACTAGTGCAATTATATCCTTCCTTTTCTCCATAATAGGGAGGAGGAAATATAACTATAACAATATATTTTTAAAACATGGGCTCCAAATCATTATTTTGGTACCAAAATAAAAAAATAAAAAATATTTCTATATCCTCATAAATATTTAGATTAACATAATTAGTTAGTCTAACAAATGATTTTGTATGGTCTTAATAGTGTGATTGGAAGAGGGGTTGGAATGTAAATGGTCAAAATTGAAATGGGAGGAAGGGGGTTTTGCTCATTTGTAAGAGATAAAAGCATGGGCAGGAGGTCCATGGGGTGGGGGACCATGCCCCCCACCCTCCACAACCCTGTTTTTCAAATTTTTTGCATGTATAGTATATATTTTCACATAGCATTCAGAACTGATATATAGGGTTGTAAGGGCTGCTCCGCCAAATATTTGATACTAAGAAAAGAGCAGGTGTAATAACTTTGTAAAACTAAAAATGTACATACATTTTCTGCTTTGTGTTTTGGTTGAGCCTGTGTTAATGCATTATATTTTGGTTGATCTTGGACAAAAGTAACGAAATTGAAATGAAATGGATGGAAACACTTTCTGTCCATTTTCCTCCATGTTCTAATTTGTTCTCTCTCCCATATTTGGAGAGAATTGATGGAATGAAAATGAATAAAAAATAACTTTATTTGTGTGTTGACAACATCAATCTTAATAATTTTATGAAAGCTTAAATTTTCTCTTCTACTTAACAAAACTATATATTTGCATTAAGTGGGTAATAGTTGTCATCTATTATTTAATGTTTTTTCATTACATCCATTTCCATTGATCTTTCCCAAATAAGGAAATGTGCCTTACATTCTACTTCAATCTTTTTGGTTCCATTCCATTACTCTCTCTACCAAGAAAAGGCCCCCAAGGCTTGCGACAAACCTTGGAGTTGCACTACTCTTTTGTGGTCGACTACCATTCTCATAAGCCTATACTTGTATCCTCCAAAATCAGACTTACCCGTGTCAAACCATGAAGTGACAACTTTGTATAACCCATCACATAAATAAATCCAGCAATGACAGTGCCCTTCTTTTGATTAAACCCATGAATAACACTGATCTCAATAGCATGATACATACTATGTTCTAGTTCAAGGTTTCTCGTTTAAGTTTTTTTTTTTTAATCAGAAATGCATGCCTTTCCTGTCCTGCATACCATGACCTGCATATTCAATGCCATTGCTGCCATTTTCATCATCTTCATATCCACCTAGTGAAAAGGCTGCTTACAGTGATTGGCTCAATGCTATTACAATGGCTAAGACTCCCTTGTGATATCATCAGCAACAATGGCTTTTGATCATCAAAATTGACTGATAACTGAGAGTGTATCAGCTATTGTGTTGATCAACTATGGAAAAGATCTGTAGGATGCTACTTGTCGAGATTTTTGTGATGGTGTCCATTTCGTTTATGCAAGTAGCATCAACAAAAAAGGATGCTTCCAAGTTCCCAACTCACACTATCTTATGAAATTGAGTGCATTGCAAATTTGAGTCAACAGATGAATAACTGGATAATTCCTTAAATCCCATATCATACAGGAATATGTTTTTCATTAAAAAAAAAAATAAACACAACAAATCTAGGTAGGAATGAGAAACCAATTACAAATAAGAATAGAAAAACCTGAAGAGGTTATTACCTATAAATAAACTTCTCAAAATAGATTTTTGTATATTTCATCTATGGAGCATGGGCACAGGCACGGTGACACAGGGCATGGAAGCACGACATTTTTCCAAAAAAGTAGGACACAACACGGTTGAGAGACATTAATTAATAAAATACATTTTTATATTTTTAATTACATAACAGGGTACCAAAACTATATTCCAAAGTCATAAATATGCATTTAAAATTCATAAGCCAAAATTCCAAATGAATAACTCTAATCTAATTAGCAATCAACTCACGGTCCAATTGTCTTTCTCCTTAATAATCCAATTGATCTTTAAAGAGCTAAAGAATAGAAGCATGAAGGGTATGAAACTGAGCAATCATGCAATCAAAATGTGGGAAAACCAAAGAATCATGCAATTGTTAGGTCAGAAAGCTGAAAAGCCAAAAGAAAACCCTTATGTTTTAGTCTTCAAAGTGTCTGCATAGGGGACACATGTGTCCCCTCTTGTATCCTTCTAAAAAATTTTAAGAAAGTGTTGGCATGTCCAACATGTATCTAAGGCATGTTGGATTGTCCAACATGCTGGCAACACCGCTACAGCAACCCCTATAGAGTGTCCATGCTTCATAGTATTTCAATATGATAGCCAAACATAACTAAAAGACAATTTAACCAGGTTATTGGGATGGTATGAGTTGAGAGAGGGTTTTCTGTTTTACCATTCAAAAGTTGTATCTATGGTAATTACTAAATTAACCCTTCGTCACGAGTGTAGGTCTATTCAAAGACTACACTACATTAAATATTCACATGTTCTTTTCTCTTTTATGTGTGTGCAATTTCTCTTTAATTATTATGTGTCTCCCTAAATATCCACAGATGGTATAGAGATTCCGAATTTCTTTGTTCAACAAACAAAATGAAATAAAACAGAACAAAACGTGTACCAGATTGCCACATAGTTCCCCCCCCCCCCCCCCCCCCCCCCCCCAAAAAAAAAAAAACCAGAGAGAGAGAGAAGTTGTACAGGCTTCATAAAATATTAATCAATATCATACTATCATATATCCATAATTAGCAAAACACAATGGATTATAACTAAGGCCTTCTGAATCAAGTTGAGTACCTTAATATTCACCCAAAAGCGCTTCACCTTGAAATCATAATTCATAACTATCCACCAGTTTGGAAATCTATTTAGACATATTCACGTAGATAATTAGCCATAAATTAGTGAAAATTAAATAGTGAATAAATTAATATTCACGTGTGTATATATATATATATATATATATATTTAAGGAACCTTACAAGCCAACAGAACTGAAGTCGTTCACACCAAGATCACCCAGCAAGCCCGAGAGATCATTTTTTCAATCAACCAATAATCAGAGATAAGCTCAGATTCAAGCAATTGACAAAGTGAAACCCGAATATTCTGGCCTCTAGTAATCATCATATCGCTATGCAAATAGATCCCACAATCTCACTCATGGCTTTAAGGCCTTGAACTTGATCTAAATCGGGTTTTAATCCTCAAAAATTTGCATCCAAAGAAAATCTATATTCATAATTCATACAAGATTATTCAGAGCCTCAAGTGATCATATTGTTATCCCAAAGATCTAGGGTCAAACAAAATCTACTTCCTGTTGTATATACATGTAAATCTGCATTATATACTTATACATTACAAAAACGAAATTTAACAAATACAAGATCAAGCCAGACAACAATAAACGGAACAAATAGGTAAAAAAAAGTCAATGGCTGCGAGGAAGACATTACCTTACGCTTGATCTCATGGATGGGGCTATCGTGATCCTCGATGTCGGGCATAAATGTGGCCGGCACCCGACCCGGATCCGTGAAGACGGCGATGCCGTAGTTGAAGGCGCACATGATGGCCACGGTGGTAAAGGCGGCGGCGTTCATGATCCCCGGCGAGGTCCCCAGCCCAAACCACTGGTCCACGAACACGAACACCGTCGACGCGTAAATATACCCGATCGCCGTCACCACCACCGTCACGGGGAGAGAGAACCGGAAGCGACGCTTCATTTCTTGATGGGGCAGCGGCGGTTGCGTGAAAGGGTTCGGAGCCACCCGCGGTTGGTGGCCACGGCGGCGTCTCCGGCGGGGGGTTTGGGGTAGGGGTGAAAATGAAAGCGAAAGGGGCGCGGCGGGGTGGTTCTGGAAATAAATAGGAGAATTGGGGGATTGTGGGGACGGTGGGAAGGGGGCTCTCAGCTAATCCAGAAGCCAAAGAGCGGTGTCGTTGGCGCGTCAATTTACCATTGTGGGCTTCCCTTTGCTTTCTTTTTACGAATCTCGGGAGTTTTAAATTCTCTATTTTGTTTGTTTCCCCTCGCGTTGTATATTTTCTTTTTCTTTTTTTTTTTTAAGTCAGGTATTGACTATTAATTTCCCATTCGAAATTAAAATTACTTTTAACAAATTTATCTTTTTTACTATTTTTTAACAAATTAAATTCAAAGTTAAGAAATTGGCTATGAGTTAATTAGTTGTGATCTAATTAAATAAATACCAATAGATTGTGTTGAGGTGAGGCAATGTGAGGTGAGTTAAATGAGTTTGATTGTATAAAAATATTTAATAAGAAATAAAAATATTACCAAGTACTCAATTTTAGAGTTGAAGGTCAAAGTCAACTCGACTATCTCCCACCTCAATGTCAAAACACTCTCATAATACAAAATAAAAATAATAATAAATTTTGTCACACCTACAAAGAATAAAAAAGAAAAAAACGCATATAAGTTCACAAATTATCTTAGATGAAAAAAGAACAAAATTCACTATAATTCATATTATTCAAAAAGAAAAAGTAAAAATTTGAGGATTTTGTGTTATAATGAGGCTCTTAACGCATAACATGGGCAATTAAATATTATTATGGCCAAAATGACACATTATTACCAATAGAGATTAAGAATATTGCAAAACTATTATTTTCTATATTTCAATAGTATGTTGATTATATATAATTGATTTGGATTCTGGACCCAAAAAAGATTCATTCATGAGGAAAAAGAATTACGCATCTAAATTTAGATGACATATTAATATTTTATTAACCTATTAAATATTAAAATTTACTAGATTCTAATAAACTTAGTAACCCTTTAAAACTTTATCTTAATAATAACAATTATTGTACTGATGATTTTATCTGAGTATCTGGGTTTGCCCGTTGATTTTGATTACACATTTGCAATTAACAAGGTATATAATTCATCTAATTGTACTTTTTCATTGGACATTATTATGTTTAACTTTTTAACTAAAAGTAATCAAAAGTGGAGGAGAGTAAAAGTTCGATTTACTTAAACTAATTAAATTGAATTAATTGAACTTGTCAATTCAATTCGATTTTTTCTTGTATCAGCTTAGTTAGATTAATTTTTTTCAAAAAGTTTGATTTTTAATTTTTAATTCGATTTATTGGTTGAAAAAGTCAAATCAACTAAACCGACTAAAATTTAAAATGATATTGTCTTGATGTTTATAAAACGATGTTATTTTCTTTGATTTTGTGTTTTTTCTATCAGTTACTTTGATTTTTTTCAATTTTTTTACATTTTTTGATTTAATAGATTCAGTTCGATTTATATATGATTTGGATTTAATTTTTTTGATTATTAGTTAGTTCAATTTTTCAGATTAATCGATCAATTTGATTCGGTATTGCTCTTTGATTTGGTTTAATCGATTAATAAATTTCAATCGATTTGACTGTTTTCACAGATCTGGCCAAATGTCACATTCATTAGGGCAAAGTTGAATGTGATTTCTTGATACCAAGTTGTCTTTTTCTGGTAAATAAATTTTTTATTAAAATAAATATATAATATATTAATATATAAATATCATTAAAAATGTTAAGAAGTGCCTAAATAACATTTCCCGAGTGTTGGTATAGTTGTTCTACAGTTTGGTGCCAAATATATCATTATATATGCTGATGGAATGTTAGGATCGAAAGTTGAGCTATTGACTAATAATTAACAACAAAAATGGATAGATCATTCACGACAAAATGATGTAATCTGCAGGCCACCACAAGACCATTGATGTTCGGCAAGATAACCATTGATAGATGTCTTAGAAGCCTAAACGACACGCCTAAGAGTACAAGAAAATGGAATCCAAAGCAATCGTCATTCCCTGAACAGTCTACAAAAGAATACCTTATGTTTCTTTAATTCCCTATGATGTTTGGAAAAAGAGAAAACGAAAGAAAATTGAAAGAGAAAAAATGAATGAGAAGAGACGGATCGAGGCGGAGGAAACTTTGGTCAACATTTGGGAAGATCGGACGGTGGAGGTGGCAGCTTCTGATTGCGGAGCTTCCCATCCATCACAACCCATGCCATCTTCAATCCCCAGCTTGTGTGAACTTCCAAGTGGCAGTGCATGAACCATACTCCTGAAGTTTATGCATAAATATATAAATAAAAAAATTTGTTATAATCTATGTATATATGCACACACACTACTATAGTATGGAATTGTATATATCTGGTTGCAAAATTATATTTGAGATTGACAGATATACTAATGATTGACACACGATTACTCTTGTTATTGATTGTATTTTAAGTGACAATTTGAAAATGGCCTACCAGGATTATCTGCACGGAAGCGGATGGCAACCCAACCACCGGAGGGCACGCCGAAGGTGTTCCGCTCAGCTGGGTCGACGAGGTTGAACTTTGCGGGATCTTTCTTGGGATCATAGTTTCCAAAACCCTGGCCAACCACGAAGAAGTTGAATCCATGGAGGTGGAGAGGATGAGACTCGGCGCCAATAATGCTAGTGTCTTGCATCACTAGCTCCACGGTAGCATTGAATGGAAGCACCACCACCTTGGTGCCAGTGCTCAACATGATGTTGCTGGGCGGAGTGCCAGTGTAGTTGAATTTGAATGGAGGGTTGGCCGGAAAATTAGTGGAGTAGACGCCCTTCGATCGATTGAAGAAGTGGGCTTGAAGGAGAGCAATGTTTGGCTGGACAAACGACACGTTGTTGACAGCTGCCGCCACCCTGGTGTTGTTTGGTCCTTGACAGGTCTGGTTCTGAGAGCACTGGATAATCCCTAGCCCCACCGTGAAGAAGAAGTGTCTGTCTACCGTCTTCGGCACGTTTGCCGGGAATTTCGCGGTGGCTAGGCTGCGGACTTTCTTGGAGAAAGTTGCAGCAAAATTTGTGTCATTGAAAATAGGAAGCGCCGGTTTAAGGAGAGGAAGCTTGATGGTCTTTTTAGGGTTTGATGGGGTGGAGGAAGGCTGGTGGTATTCCAAGATTCCGGCGGTGGTGGAGTTGTCAAAGGCGGCGGGGCCAGTGGCGTAGGGTCTGGCAGCCATGAGGAAGGTGGTGTTGGGAAAGTGGTGTTTAGTTTTTAGGAGGATGTTGGTGGTTTGTCCGGGGGTAATGAGGACTGTGCTGGTCTTGAATGGCTTCACGTAGATGGCGTCCACTTCGACGACGGTAATGGTGTGGTTGGCGATGCTGAAGAAGAGCTCGTCGTTGAGTGCAGCGTTGATCAGCCGTAGCAAATATGTCTTCCCTGGCTTCACCTTCAGCTTGAATGTATCTGCAACAATTATATAAATGTGATTGTCAATCGATCTCACTGAGAGTTTATTGATATATCACTCAGGTTTAATGAACTGAGTGTTACAATTTTATGGATTAATTTACCTTTGGCTGAGCAGTTGTACAAGGGTCCAGGAAGGCCATTGATAGTGAACGCATCAGATACATTTGGAGCTCCCCCCATTTGTTGAGCTTGGTTGATCACTGTCTCAGTGTCTGCCTTCCACCATTCACCTGCAAATTTTGAAGCAAATCTCCATTGATGTCAGACTGAGTTGAATTTTCCTAATCAAGAAAAAGTTTTCTTTTTTTTTTGTTTACCAAATATGATGGGGACTTCTTTGTAGGGCTGTGGAAAAGGGTAAGCTGCCCTTCGCTTGGGGAGGATGACCATGGGTCCGTAAAGAGTGGCTCTGAGCCATGAGATGTGGGCATGCCAAAACAAGGTTCCTCTCTGCCCAATGATGGTAAAGTTGTAAACATAACTTTGCCCGGTTTGGATTGGGCACTGTGTTATATATGCAGGCCCATCTGCCCATCCACTCCTCAACTGCCTCACTCCATGCCTACAAAATTGAACCCCAAACCTCATTAAACTTTGCAATGTTGGCTACATAAATTCTAGTTCGGGATTTGAACATACCAGTGAATGGTGATATTGTTCTTCACGTGATTCACGACCTTAACGAGCACCCTATCACCTTCCCTCGCAATAATCCGAGGCCCTGGAAACTGGCCATTCACCGTCACAATGCTCTTCGTTTGGCACAGCCTCGTTACATTTTGCAGCTTGATCTGCAAACGGAAACAATAAACAGAAACAATAACTTACTACATATATCCCAAAAAAATCCAAGAACAAGCGATGAAACCAAAACCGAGTTAAAAATGTTGTAATACATTGAACTTGTAGTGTCTGGTGATGCCTTTAGCATGTTTTGCAAGCACAAGCTGATCGGATAAAACCCACAAAGCGCTGATGAACAGAACGAGCAAAGCCGCCGGAGAGCCTGCAGAACCCATATCTCGGTTGATGAGTTTTGAGGTGAATTATTATGTGGGTAATGTGGGTTTGGTTTTGAGTGATGGAGAGAAGAGTACGTGAAGAGTGTTATATAAAGGGTGGGAAATTGGAGAAGTTGTGGCGTTTGGTTGAGTAGGTGATTATCACCTAAAGACAAGACTCTGCCTGCAGATTGCTCGTCCATCTAACCAGGGTGTTGGCTCAATTTCACTTTAAGTGCTCGCCAAGCCAGGCTATATTAGACTAATTTCCATCTCTGTTTTTCCTCCATCTTTCATGAAAGAACATATATAATAATTTTACATAATGTTCATGTAAAATGTACATATATATATATTTATAGAAGCGGATTCAAGTTGTGAAACGTCTATACAGAAAAACAAAAAAAGACATTGCATATAAATACGATTTTTTTGACGAGTTAAGAATTAAGGCCCGTGCCTTGTAAGAGAATAATTAATAAATGGACATGGTGACTTATATTACAAGTGCAAAATATTTAATTATTATGGGGATAAGAACAGGGGAATGGTTGAGTTGTAGCCTTCAGACTCCTACCGTTAATACTTCGTAATCAAGCCACATCAGGAAGCTAGATGGCTAGCAGTTAACACCACCTTGAATTGCTTGCTGTCGGTTGCTCCTTATAACAGCTTTGATGTTTACTCCTGTCTATGCTGTTAATTCCCTGTCATTCCCGGATGGCTTCCTTTTTCTCTCATAAAACGCGTCTCTGCTTCTGGCCATTCCACACTGTGATGATTTGTGGGTAGGAAACTAAATTATATAAAAAAGGAAAAATTTTAGGGTACCCCACACGTACTAGTATCTCACCATTTCAAAATGTTTTGCATTTTTCTATAATTTATATCGCATCCCTTACTCCCTTTAAGTGGGTGTTTAGCCCACCTCTTTTTCTTTAAGGGGCTTATAAGTTTTTTTTTTGCTTTTAAGCTGTGTAAAGGTTAAATGTTAGGTAATATTTAAGTTAATAACGTATTTGAATAAATGTACTTTAACTAATAATTTATATATATGTATATATACACAAAGTTGTGACTGATAAAGAAAGAAGCGACAAATGATGGAGGAGGCATGAGAGGCAAACGATCATGACGGATATGGAAGAGGCAGACAACGACTATGGACATGGAGGAGGCGACAATGGAGGCTAGAGGCTGCGACCGATAGGGATGGGTTTGGAGGTGACGACTAATGGGGATGAGAATGGGTCTTGAGGCAATGGTCGACGACAACGGAGGATCTGGAGATGGCAATGGCTACAACTGAAGTTGGAGAGAGGTGGTAACATCAACAGTCGAAGTTGGAAAGAGGCGGGGACAAAGAGGCAATGAGATAAAGGAGATGGATAAATTGAAAATTAGGAAGTTGTGTGAGGGCAAATATGTCATTTACATGGTCAACGAAATAAGCTACCAAGAGCTTATTTGGAAAAGCTAGAGAGAGCAATTTATTGAAAACGGTGATAAAATAGCTTATAATCTTGGCAGTGTTTAATCTCTTAAATTTTAACAAATGCGTAACAAAAAAGGTTAGGTAGCTTATAAACTAAAAAAGCAGGTTATAAGTGGTCAAATCAGTAAGCCAAACACCTTCTAAGTAGATCATTGGTCTCACGTTAGTCAATTTAAGAAGTTGGGTAGCCAGAGAAAGTATATAAAAAGGGCACCACCATGGCCGTTCACTCAAGAATTTTTAAGAAGAAATCAAGTTATTTTGGTGAGTTTTTGTCAAATCTCAGTGAAACACAATTAATCGACTAACACTAGAAAGATGGTATTTTAGTGAGGTTTAAGGGAGACATCAAAGTTTGCCAAAAGTTGCAAGCTTCGGAGTCGAGGAAATCTCGACTACATCTATGTAGTTTCAACCCTTTTTATAGCACATTGATGGCAAAGGAAGGAAGATGAAGGAGATAAGAAGAAACAAGTAAAGGGGGAAAGAACTAAAAAAAAAAAAAACTCCAAAGATTCAAGCTATTTTAATGACCCTATAATGAATACAGGAATGAAGGAGACGACCAGTACATAGGCACGTGGCTCGAGCGCATGATTTGGACTACCCATACTAGTAACAAAATAAGACAAAATGTTTAAAAATAAGTGAATGATTTTACCCTAAACACTTAAGGGTTGTTAAATTGTGGAAAATTAGAGTAGTTTTCAAGAAAAGTTTTTCACAGAGATAGAAAATTAGAAATTGTGTTCAGAATGAATTTTTTTTTTTTCTAAATTAAAGAACATAAAACAAATTTCCTATTTTGTAAATTAGTATTAGACTTCAGAAAACATTTTTTCTATTGTTTCCTTTGTAAATTTTGATCTTTTTCCCTACTTGTTTCCAAGGAAAAATACAATTTTGTATAGAAGAGCCCCTACTTCGAATCCTCCAAGTAACATATCTTTCATCGATGTACATCCTTTATCAACCTCTCATCTTCATCACACATCCTTCAACTTCAACCCTTACTTCGAAGGATTGTGAATCATTTAGCTCTTTTCTTCTTGTGGATTCTTCATGGATCGTTAGCCTCTCCTTCACTCATAGATTCTTCACAGATCATCCAACTCTTATTTTCTTATAAATCTTTCATGGATCATTGGCCTTTCTTTTTTTCACAGATCTTTCACGGTTCATTAGCCTTTCTTCTTCTCACGAATCTTTCATGGATTGTTTGGCTCTTTTCTTCTTGCAAATCTTTCATGGATTGTCAACATCTTCTCTTTCTAGAATGCCAGCCTCACATTTTTTCACTGATCCTTCGTGGATTGTCCGATTCTTCTCTTTTTGTAAATCCTTCGCAGATTGTTAGCCTATTATTTTCTTGAATCACCAGCCTCTCCTCTTCCCATGAATCCTTCATAGATCATCTGACAATTGAGAGTTGGTTTTGTATGATTTTTGATAATCGTGAAAATTAGGTCAGAATTTTTTTTTTCAATTTATTTCAACTTAATTTTATTTTGTATTAGTAATTTATTTTGTAAAAAATACCAAATTCATGAAATACTCACATTCAAACCTTATCATAATTTTTTAGAGAGGCCATTGCAAACCAATTATGGGATGACTATAATAATCATCAGGGTGGCAACTAAGTAGTCTTAACATTGTTTGGTTAAGAAATCTCAAATTTTATATTTTAATTATCAAATTTTATAATATTTATGGAATTTTAGAGTAATTATTTACTTAATAAAAATACAATAAATAGTTTTACAAAATGGACAAAAAATAATAATTTATAAGGATAAATCCATATTAGTTTATTTTCAGTTTTTGTTCAACTAGAAAATAACATGATTTTAAACATATTTTCTCTTTTTTGAAGTTTAAAACTAGTCTTATATTTGACAAAAATAAACGCATTTTCTATTTTTTTCTAATTTTTTTGTAGAAATAAAAATATAAAAACAAAGAACATTCTCCTCAATAAACAACCTCTTAATTTCTTTCATATTGCTTAAATATGTGTTAACATGGTCGTGGTGTAAAATTTGCATACACCGCATTGTGATGAAATAATTATTCATGGCATCGTGACGAAATAATTATCCATGCTTGAGTAACCCCTAGCATGCATTTGATTGCAGAGTGACATATAAGACTAGTTATCATTTGATTTGACTCAATTCGGTGTCATTTATCTAGACCTAAGTGTGAAAAGTTGAAAAAAAATAAGATAATTTAACTTTTAGTGCTCATATCATGTATATGAGTACTTGTTACATCTATCATATATGAAAATGTATTTTTGAATTTATTTGATTAAGGGGATTTTATGTCATTTTTTTAGTAAGAGGGGCAATTAGGTCATTTTACTAACTCAAGACAATTTCCTTTTCATGAGGCAATTTTCCGTTGTATGATTTTACCTTCCATATGCTATGACTGTTGATCTCAATTTTTAAATAGATTTGAATTTTCACGTTTTGTGCCTTTTATTTTATTTTTTAAAAAATTGCTGGTATTATTTGTAGTAAAATAGTATAAAAAAATACCTGAAAATAATGACACCCCTTTTTTTTAATATCAAGATAGGGTGTTATACACTGTTATGAAATTTGGATCGGAAACAAATTACAAACAAACCATCAACCACTTAAACGAACATAGAATTTAATATGAAAAACTCAAAAAAAAAAAAAAAATCACAAACAGAAAGTAAAAAATATTATTATGATGATATTGGTACAATAATAGTGATATAGTTGAAACTAATTTTAGGACATTAGATACCTATTTATATACCTAAAATTATCTGTAAATATACATAGAAAATTCTATCTTGATTAGGAAATGATTTAAATAATATTTTTTCAAATAAGATAAATCCCAATCAAAATCAAATTTAACAATATTCTAATCACAATCAAATTCGAAATCCCAATCACAATTAAATTATGAATCTAAATCTTAGTCAAATTTAAATTTTAGGTCACAATTATAACATACACCATACCTTATTCTTTGCTTATATATTGCATCTGTATGACTTCTTTTAATATTTTATAATTTAGATATCTACGATCAAAGATAATTTTTTTGGGTTGTTGAGTTGTGGGGAGGTGTGCCCCCCCGCCCCCCAAAAAAAGAAATCACAAAAACGTTTAAACACATTTTTCAATCATAAATTTTTTTCTTACAAATAGACGAAATCATATGGGATTTAAATGCAATTTAATTAATATTTCTCGAATAGGTCTCATAGATTAATGATATAAGAATTTACAAACATTAATATCTTACAAGTTTGAAGTCAAACACCAATTTTTAGCCCCGCTAATTTTAGATGTCTCATACTATTAGGTCCAAAAGTATAAGTGAGAATTAATGTCGATCCAGACATATATGAATTTCACACATTGTGAAGATTTTATGAACTATATTACCCTACCTTTTCTTATATAACTTTTGAATTGATGTCAATTATTCTCTTCTTAAGAAAATATATTCTTTTACCCAATATTATTAATAACAAGAAGAAGTAGTTAATAACACTAAGGAAAACAACCGGGCTGTATGTGTTGGGCCAAAGGCATCTTGGTTTTGCTTCGGTCATGCAGGCACGAATAATTGTTACAAGCTCATCCAAATTAATAATATGGCAAAATAACTTCCTAGTATGGGAAATATTCTTTATTTGCAATTAGTCGCAATTCCAGATAAAATAATTTTCTCAGAAAAAAAAAAAAAAATGAAACTCTATGTCCATGACATTGATGGTTCATCCGATCGAAAGTAATTAATTTCATAGTCCAAACCCGAAAAGATCAAAATGGAAGTAACTTAAAGTGAAATCTGAAGGAATGTTAGCTAGCTCGCTCCCGAACCGATCGATTGGGAAATTAATACAAGACCAAGATCAACATTTTGGGAGATCTGCCGGCGGTAGAAGCAACTTCTGGTTGGGAAGCTTTCCATCTAAGACAAGCCAAGCCATCTTCAGACCCCAGCTAGTGTGGACTTCTAGGTGACAATGCATGAACCACACCCCTGTCGTCATCACCATAATTTTCTCATCAATTCTCATCTTTAATCAAGTTAAATATATATTGTGTGTTCTTATATATTGTAATTTCTTTACCTGGATTGTCTGCCAAGAATCTGACGGCAACCCATCCACCAGAGGGCACCCCCACGGTGTTCCTTTCTACAGGGTCGACAAGATTGAAGTTTTTAGGGTCATTCTTCGGATCAAAGTTCCCGAAACCCTGGCCGACGATGAAGAAGTTGAAGCCATGGAGGTGGAGAGGGTGGCTCTCAGCTCCAAGGATGCTTGTGTCCTGCATCACTAGCTCTACACTAGTGTTGAAAGGCAGCACCAAAACTTTGGTTCCATTGCTTACCATAGTGTTGTTTGGTGGAGTCCCTGTATAGTTAAACCAATGAATTGGGTTGGTAGGGAAATAAGGGCTGTAAACGCCATTTGATCGCCCCAAGAAGTGAGCTTGGAGGAGGGATGTTGTTGGTTGGACGAAGGAGACATTGTTGATAGAAGCTGAGAACTTGGTTCCATTGGGGCCTTGGCAGGTCTGGTTTTGGTCACAAGGGCTTGTTCCAAGGCCTACTGTGAAGAAGAAGCGCTTGTCAACTCTCTGAGGGACATTAGCCGGGTACTGCTCACTACCCAAACTGCGAAGTCTCGCAGTAAAACGCGTGGCAAATGTGGTGTCATTGAGAGCAGGAAGTGACGGTTTAAAGAGAGGAAGATTATGGATAGTTGACTTGGATTCGGAAGGCAATTCATAGTCTAGTATGCCGGCAACGGTGGAGTTATCAAAGGTGCCAAGGCCAGTGGCATATGGCCTAGCACTCATCATGAAGGCAGCATTGGGGAAGAAGGGTTTTGTCTTCAGAACAACATTTGTAGTTTGCCCTGGGGTAATGAGAAGTGTCTGAGTCTCAAAGGGCTTGACATAGACGGCGTCCGCTTCCACCACAGTGAGGCTGTGGTTGGCAATGCTGAAGAAGAGCTCGTCGTTTAGCGCGGCGTTGATCAGTCGGAGAAGGTAAGTCTTTCCGGGCTTAACCCTCAGCTTGAATGTATCTACGCCATTAAGAGAGAGTTGCAAAAAATGGCAATAAGAGTTATTAATCCGGTGTAGTTCAAGATAATTAATTACTTTGAATGATGAATAGCTAATATTCGTACCTTTACTTGAGCAATTGTACAATGGCCCTGGAAGTCCATTGATGGTATAGGCATCAGACACATTTGGGCCACCACCTGTTTGTAAAGCTTGGTTAATTATTGCCTCAGTGTCTGCATTGAACCACTCTCCTGCAAATATCAGGCATTGAAGTTAGGGGAAATAATGGAGTTAATTAGTTAGCTAATTAATTGCATCTGGATTGTAGGTTGGTGGATTACCGAAGATGATGGGGACCTCCTTATAGGGTTTAGTAAATGGGTAAGCGACATTATTCTTAGGAAGAATGATAATAGGGCCATAAACAGTAGCTCTTAGCCATGAGATATGGGCATGCCAAAAGAGAGTCCCTCTTTGGCCAACAACGGTGAAGTTGTACACGTAGCTCTGCCCAGTTTGTATAGGGCATTGAGTTATGTATGCCGGTCCATCAGCCCAACCCGATTGAAGCTGTCGAATGCCATGCCTATTTCAAATAGAAACACGTTATCGGTCGATCACTTCAATTCATTGCATAAGATAAAACTAACAATATTTGCATATATATATATATGTTGCAGCCATATATACCAGTGGATTGAAATATTGTTCTGGACATGGTTAACCACTTTGATGAGAAGCCGGTCCCCCTCCCTTGCCACAATGCGAGGCCCTGGAAACTGTCCATTCACCGTCACCATGCTCTTCGTATGGCATAATCGCGTCACGTTTTGCAATTTAATCTACAACAATTAGGAGAATCAGAATGAAATGCCAAAATACTAACTCAATAATATGGTAAGTACTAATATGTGACACTGACATCAAATCTATAGTGTCTGGTTTTGCCTGTTTCCTTGGCTTGACCAAGACCAAGAAGAAGGCAGAATGTAGTCATCAGTGAGAAGACAACTCCCAATGACTTAGTTGCCATTTCTGGATTTCTCGTGTCCCGAGAAGGTCACAGAGACTCTGATCAATGTTTGTTTGATTGAAGCTTGTGAGTTCATCTATATATAGATATATAGGAATGTCTGTACAGTAAAGGGTGTTTGGTACGTTGAGCAGGTAACTAATAACTGGAAATAGATAAAATGGAAGTAAACATGACATGCACAACGTAGCTTCAAAAGCTATCTTGGTCGGGCCAACTGTTGTTGGAGAACAACTTTAGAGTGGTGTCAAAGAAAATCTATATTTGTTTTCTTAATTAATTGAACCATTAATTTTCTCTTCTTGTCAACCCTTTCCTGGCAGGTATATACTAGCAAGTGAAATATTAAGGCACTTTTTGTTGCCGTAGTACCATAGAAGATGACCCCTCTCAGTTGGAACGCTATGCTACTGCGGATGTGACTTTTCATCCAATCTCACCAAAATCGTCAGAGTCAAATTTGATGGGTTCCAACTCATAATTAAGATATATCCTCGAGTGCTTTTGTTTGTATTTAGTTAGTTCAACCCATCAATATATAATGACTTTTTAACTGCCGTGATAGACCGAAATAATAGGACGACAGCACAAAATGATCTTTGTCCTTAACCCGTACATATATTTCTAATTACTCGTGTCATTTTCATGGTGGATAGGCTATGGAAGAATAGTTAGAGAAGCTTGGTTGGTGGCTGAGCTGTTCTTGCATGCTCCTTGAGAATTGAGATTCAAAAGGTCGACAAATGTCGAAGATCTCATGAAAAGAATAATAAATTTGTGAAATGATTGCTTGACTTATAAGAAGCTACTTGCCGATATCCAGAAATTCTTATACCCAAAGGCTCTTTCAAGCTCCTTCTGCAGAGTGTTAATAAAAGGACTCTTCCGATCTTTTCATTATTCAATCTCGTATGATTTATGATATATGGCTAAGATAGTCAAATATAATAATATCCTTATTTCAGGTTTAAGGGAAAAAAATGAATGATTATGAAAAGCCATAATACATATTATACTTAATAGAAAAGAAAGCCACAAACAAAGCGTACAAAAAAACAAAGAACAGACCATAGATGGTATATACAGAATAAACGGCAACATAAAGGAGATAAACTAGGATTTTTATGTTTGAATGAATTCCTTGCTTGACCAAAGATATAGCTTCTTTGTGTTTGAATGAATTCCTATTCAGCAAAAAAAATAAAAAAATAAAAAATACTGGGAGAAAGGAAAAAAGAGTCACATTAATTATAACTTAATTTGAATTCATTACTTTTCAATCAAAAAAAAAAAAAAAAAATTGTTGGCAAAACTGATTCTCACACTTAAGTTAAATTTTTTTAATAATTTTGCTTCTTTTCTAAGTAAACTTCTATTTTTTTTAATTATTTCTTAAAATAACCAAGTATGGTCAATAATACTTGCATTGAAAATAAGGCCAAGGCTTCAAGACTTTTTCAACCAGAAGTTTGGTTTAACTATAGAGATTTTGTGTTCTTACTGGATTTATGTGGTATTTCAATTATTATGCAAATTAATGAGTTTATTCAGTGCACGCTCAAGAATATAAGAATTGTGAATTCTTATTGTTATTAAAAAGTCTTAAGTTTAACTAGGAATTTACCAAGTTTAGAGGTTATATGTGAATACTTGATCCTATACATTGAATAGTACAGACTCTTTTTTCTTTAGAATTAAAAAGTAATTATATAAAATTTTATCCACATTATCTTATGTGTAAAACCCTTTATAGTAACTAGTAAGAACTTATACTCAGCAAAAAGTAGATAATAACTTTTACTTAGCAAAATAAATAAACTAGTAAGAACTCATTAGTTTTAGTTTTAATGCCAACCATTAGCATCCTGTGGATCTTTTCAGCTCAAGTGTTCAGTATTATAATGTTTTTGAAATTAACTTTATACTGGGAAGCTGCTTTTCAGCTGCTGGATTAGTAAAGGCTTAATTCTCCCCCTTCGTACTGGAATTGCTCTGTTTTTAGATTTTTCAATAACATTTTTGTTTATCCAAAAAGAAAAAAAAAAAATGGTGAACAAGAAGGGCGACAAGCATAATGATGAAGGATGCAGAATCAATGAGTTGATTATGGGAAGTAAACTGTTAATTTTTGTTTAGTTAAATTTACACATTTCTTATATATAATTCTTATACTGCTGATTAAGATGACAGATATCTGACTTAGGATTTAATTTTCTGGTCCCTGTTGTTGAGGTTTAATTTGTTTCTCTTTCAATTGTTTGTTTGGCTAATGAGAAAGTCACAGGAGTTAATGGTGAGAAAGTTATTGTGCTTGATTATTGATTTGATTGGCGGTGTGAAGAAGTAAACAAATGTAAAACAGAGAAAAGAAGAACAAAGTAAACTGAGAAGGTTCTCTTATTATCAATCTGAATGTAAAATACTTAGAATGAGGCTTTTAGACATCAAGCTGTTAACTGTCAATAGCTAAAAGAAGTTCTGCCATCCAAAGCTGTTAATCTCAACCACTGATATGTAACAGTTTTAACGGAAAAGAACAAAATAGCTAAAGAATTATAAGGAATTTGTAATTGTAAGGAATTATGAATCATTATAAATCTATCCCTGCTCAACCCTTTTGTAAATATATCAGTTGTTTGTTGTTATGATGGCATATATCAAACTTTCACCTAGATCAACTTTCTCACGTATAAAATGAACATCAATCTCGATGTGTTTAGTATGTGAGTGGTAAATTAGATTTTCTGTCATGCTTTTAGTGGCAGTATTACCATGCCACACAATTGGAATTGAAGAAATTTGTTAACTAAACTCAAAAAATAAAGATTTGAGCCATAACAATTTAGTAACACCATTAACAAGAGCTCTATATTCAGCCTCACCAACAGAAATTGATTGTTTTCTTGGGCTCTATATAATGATCAAGCTACCACCTAAGGAAGCACAATAACCCTCAGTAGATTTCCAAGTTAGTTACACCCACCATGATTAGTATAAATTTCAAGAGCAAGGTCTGAAACAAATTTGAAGTATAGACCAAGACCAATAGTCCCTTTCAAATACTACAACAATCATTTGCAAGCTAATCAATGTTGTTCCATACATTATAAAAAATAAATTATATTTTAGAGATGGATTTTATAGAGAGAATTCTTTTTCAAAAACGAATTAAAGAAAATGATTTTAGAGACAAGTTTAGAGATGGAATTTAGCCGTCTTTAATTTAGAGATGGAATCAGACACAAATGGAATCAGACACAAATTATTTCCATCTCTGATTTTTTTTGCTTAGAGATGGAATTTTTCTTTTTCTAATTTTAGAGACAAAAAAATTTCTACAAGCAAAGACATAAATAAAATAAAATAAAATAATTTCGTCTCTGAGCTCAAAACATAAAATAAAATAAAATTTGTAAAAAATGACATTCTTAATTATATAATATTTTGTACAAAATTAAAGAACATAAAATAAAAATAATGAAAAGTGAAAGCATGCACACAATAATAAAATAATTGGTATTTTTATAATATAAAATAATTAATATTTTAGAAAATAAAACATACACACAATAATAATTGGTATGGTACTTTATTAAAGTAATTGGTATTTTAGAAAATAAAGCATGCACCTAATAATAATTGGTATGATGGTTTATTAAAAATTGGTATTTTATAATATAAAATAATTAGAATTTATATTTTAAAATATAAATGTAAACAATATTTATTATTCTAGCATATGTGAAAGTACCTAAATTTAGAGATGAAGCATTTCTAAACTCTATATTATGGGTTTTTTTATTTTATAACAAAATAATAAAATAATTGATATTTTTCACGTACGATAATTTAATAATAATTTAATTAATCATTGATAAGATCAAAAGTCGACGGGAAGTTGGGATCTTATTATGAAGAGTGAAAAAAAATAACTTAAATATAATTTGGGACAAATATATAATTGACTAGTTTCATAGCACGATGGCCAAGTGAGTCATGTTAGAGCTTTCAGTCACATGAGGTTTCATGTTCGAGTTGTCGGGGAAGCAAGAATTTTAAGAAATATGGGAAAGCATTGTGTGCATGTGGCTCGTGCGCCAAGCCATATCTCTGGCATGTCAGTCAACGTGCACACGCGGGATCAATCCGTTACTAAGTAATTAGCGGTGGAATTTTAGGCCTTAGCAACGAAAAAAATACTATGTTTGGCCTTACATGAGTGAGGTATTGTAGAGAACTACAAAGAAGACTTTTATAAAGAGAAACATGGGAAATCAGCACCTTCATAAGTAAAAGTAGTTCTTGCTGTAATTGGAGTTGGACAAGGTTTGTAGTTTTGCATGCCTCCCTCCCTGCCTTTGTTAAGAGATCTGTGGTGTTCTGTACATGAGTCAAATATAAACCAATAGAATTCCTAAATTTTTCCTAGTTGGAGAGCCCAACAAAAAAGAACCAAAATGGGCTAACTGAATATGTGAGTGGGCTGGTAGTTAGCGTTTTAAATAAATAGGAAAAATTGCATATATAGCAACAAAAAAAAAGGAAGAATCGCATGGCAAAGAAGAAGAAATTGGAGAAGAGTAGTTGGACAATCTTCATCAAATTGTTAACATATATGAAGTCGTTTGTGGTCCGATTGAACTCAAATTTTAATAGCAAGCTCCTAAAAGATATATCTTCATTTTGAGGTAGAGATTTGAATTGGTGTACTTTAGCTTCTGGATTGTGTACGAGACAACAATTAACCTCCTCTTGGTGATATTTTCTCTACGTACCTTATCTTCTTGTTTTGTTCAAGATGAAATTGAATGCCAAGAATTTAATGTTCTTGATGATTTTCGTTAGTTTTGCCTCTAGTTTGATCTAGAGAAGACTTGGTGTATTACCCATTATTGTCATATAGTGAAAGATTTTAACTGGACAAGATCCCTTGGTTTTTCCTCTTTTTTCAAAGAAACCTAAAAATCTAGTGTCTTGGTTTTTGGATGTGCTTGGATTTTATTGCTGCAACATATTCTATATTTGATTGCTTCCTACTAGGCTCACACAAAAAGGGAGAATTGTTTTAATAGTGCTGATTTGTTTACTGTTGGGCAGTGTCTGCAATAGTTTATTTACAAATATTTTCCCAACACTAAAAGCTGCAAAACCCAGAAAGTAATTGCCAGCCAAAGCCCAGTGTTTTGAGAGTAAATGTAGAGTTCAGGAGCTTTATGAAGAAAGCAAATGTTGATTATATGATCTTGTGATGAGTATATCATTAATATAGACAAAAACATACAACACTCCAAAAGCATGATGTTGGACAAAAAGAGATGTATCAAAGACTACATTAGTAATCCTCAATGCAAGAGAGCTGCCTTCAACTTATGAAACCAGGCTTGAGGAGTTTACTTTAACCCATAAAGAGCCTGTTAAGTTTACAGATGTATTTAAGATAAGTAGTAACTTGAAAACACTCATGTTAATGCATAACCACCCTTTTAGATAAATTTCCATTAAAAAAAGCATTATTAATGTCAATCTACTGAATATTCCAATGACTCCTGAAGAAAAAAAAAAAAACACCCTAACTATAGGAGCCTTAAAAACAAGACTAAAAGGTATCTGAAAAATCAAGGCTTAGGGTTTGATGAAAATTAACCTTTAACAGCTAGTCTTGCTTTATATTGTAGGATAGAACCATCTGATTTATATTTAATTTGAAACACCCACTTGTAACCAATGAGATTCATATCATGTGAATAAAGAACTAGGTCTCATGTCTGATTGTTTCATAAGCAATGTACTCTTCTTTCATAGCTACAAGCCATTTAGGACTCAACAAAGCAACTTGAACAAAGGAAGCTGGCTCAGATTCAGTGACAATAGTAAAAGTCAAACAATGGCAAGGAGAAACGGACTTGGGTTTGAAAATGCCAACTTTAGATCTAGTAAGCATTGAATGATGAGAAACATTGACAGGAGAAGAAAGAGGTATTGAAGATTGAGATGTAGAAGAAGCTAAATATGACGACCATGAAAAAGAAAAGAATGGAAGAGAAGATATTCTAACAGGAAGGCCGAAGAAGAGGTAACTAAGGGTTGGGATATAGAAGTAAATGAGTATGAAACTAGAAAGGAAAAGGATAAATGTGAAAGAAAATCAAGATAGGAACTAGAGAAATTGGAAAAAGAATCAATGATATTGGAAGATGCAGAAGAAAATGAAAGAGGAAAAGGAAATTCATACTTATTGAAGATGATATGTTTAGAAATGTAAATTCTACCGAAGGATGTGGACATTTATAGCCATGGTAAACATGACTATACCATAGAAACACGCATTTAACAAAGTGAAAGGTATAATTATGAGACTAAAAGGGTTGAACATAAGGAAACAAGAATATGATGAAATAATTTTTCTTAAGGAGAAGAAAAAAGTAAAATGAAAGAAGGAAGTCTATAGATAATATAAATAGTCATGAGAAAAGTTTCAACCCAAAAGTTCAAAAGCATATGAGCACGGGCTAAGAGTGTTAAACCCATTTCAACAACATGCATATGTTTTCTCTCAGGTACACCATTTTGTTCATGAGTATGGGGACAAGAGAACCGAGGTTGAATGCCATGTTGTTGAAGAAAAGAAAGAAAAGTTCTAACTTTTCTTCCATTGTCTACTTGAAATGACTTGATCTTAACTATAATTGAAGTCCAGGAAAGGTTTTAAAGGTCATAAAGGTCTACAAAAATCCATAAAGGGGATATAGTATCTAAATCCTTCAGTAGAAAGAAGAGGTACGCGACCCTATTGTCACAAGCCTAAAGGCATAACTGTAACAAGCCTATAAAGAGCATAGCTGTAACTGTAATAAACATATAGTAGCATGTGTAATAGCGGTTACCGCTTAGGAGGATTGTACCTTGTCGATTACACTAACAAACTGAGGATGATAACCTATAAAAGGCATTGTAAAAGAGGATGGGAACTATCAATGAAAGCATTCGATTCTTTCCATCTCTTCTTTCAAATTCTCCTTTCCTTTCCTATCTAAATCTTCAACTCTCTTAGAATTGTCCAAGTCTCAGATTCGAGACTTGACGATTGATATCAGAGCTAGTGATCCTTAGCGGCATTCTGCAAGTGGAAGAATGGTGAATTGCAAGCAATCAATGGCGAAAGGAACAAGACTCAAACAATTGGAGTTGAGAATGGAAGCGTTGGAGTTTGGGATGACGCAGACACACAAAGCTATCACTCAAAGTAGGGAAGATATAGCTGTAATCCGAGAGGGAATGCAGGAGGAATTGGCGACCTCTCGTGAGGATATGCAACAGGAATTGGAGAGACATAGGGACGCTATGGATCAGTTCAGCCAAAGGATCAACAACATGTTCAACATGCTGTCATCCCTACCATAATTCCGTTTGCCTCCAGAATTTCCCCCTCGATCCGAAGCTGGACCAAATTCAAATGGATCTAGCATACTTTTAAGGCCTCCAGGGAAATAGAGTCAAAGGGGATACAAGGAATGGAGCCAAACCTTCATGTAAGGGATTTTAATTCCCAAACTAGTAATCACACGCCAATGCCACGACTAAAGATACCGTTGTTTGATGGAACTAGGCCAATGTGGTGGATCCGTAGATGTGAACGCTTTTTTCAATGCTACAATGTGGCTGAGCCACAACAAATTACATTAGCAACAACCTATCTCAATGATATGGTTGATTCTTGGTTCCAATGGTGGTTTAGGTCTAGAGGGCTTGGGGTGAGATAGATCGACTTTGAAAAGAATTGTGTAGGAGATTTAGAGAAAAAAACATAACGGACGTAATAAAAGAGTTCAATAAACTCAAACAAGAGGGGGATGTAACAAGTATCTGAAAAATTTTAAGGAATTAGGAGCTTTAATGTGGAATGCTCAGCCAACACTTACTAAGAATTACTTTGTGTCCAGCTTTAAAAGCGGACTTAAAGATTAGTTGAGATCGATGGTTAAGATGATGATGCCAACCACTGTTAGGTAGGCAACAAAGAAGGCCCAACTACAAGAATTGATAGTGAAAGCGATGTATAAGAGAAATAGGGCTCCATCTCGATCGATTCCCTTGATTAGTTTACCTCCAAGTGGAAACACTAGGGAGGTGGGAGAAATAGTGGCTTCAAGCCTACCAGGAGGAAATCAACAGGCCCTGACCATCAAAAACCCCACTATGGAGTAGAAGAGGAAAATTAGGTTGTGTTACAAATGTGGGGACCCTTATAGATTAGTGTCGAAGGCAACTATTGAACATGGAAGGAAGTGAAGAGAAGATAGTAAGGGAAGAGAAAGAGGATAGTGAGGAGATGGTGGAAGAGACCCCTCAACATGACCCTGTTGATGAAGAGGGGGAAATTTCATTTCATGCACACAAGGAGGGACTTGCAGGTAAAATCATTAAAGTGGAAGGTCGAGTGGGAAAAAGAAAGATCATGGTATTGATTGACATTGGCAACACCCACAACTTCCTTAATGAAGCGATTGCCACTGAATTGGGGTGTACACTCATGGATACTACTCCCTTATTAGTAACAGTAGCCAACAAAAGAAAGATGTACAGTCATTATAAAAGTGTGGGGTTCAAATGGCTGATGCAAGGGGAGGAGTTCTCTACAGACTTGAGAATTCTAGAGCTAGGAGCCTGTGATATAGTCTTAGGGGTGGACTGGATGAGGATAGTAAGTCCTCTGACCTTTGACTTCAATAAACTGGAAGTCACTTTGGATTTGAAAGGAAAGAAGTTGACATTAAAGGAAAGCCTAGATGCAAGAAAGTGTAAGGTGATCACGGGCAAAAGGCTACAAAGGCTATTATCTAAGAGGAAGGGGCAGATATCTCAGATGTTTTTCATCTAAGCCATGGAGATGGATGAAGGAGAACAGGAGAGGGCCTTCCAGTCACTGACCTCTTTGCAAAGGTAACTTACCCTACTGAATTACATCCGTTATTCTTAGAATTCAAAGACTTATTTGTTAAACCACACACACTACCCCCAAATGGACTTTTCAACCATTCCATACCCTTGAAGCCAAACTCAAAACCAGTCAATATCCGAGCCTATCGTTACCCTCCTTACCAAAAGGCTGAAATTGAAAAACAATTGAAAAGCATGCTCAATGCTTCAATCATTTAGCCTAGCCAGAGTCCCTTTGCATCTTCCATTTTTTTTTATCAAAAAGAAGGATGACACCTAGCGCTTTTGCATAGATTATCGACAACTAAATGACCTCACTGTGAAAAATAAATTTCCCATTCCCTTGATTGAAGACCTGCTCGATGAACTAAATAGGGCTTCCATCTTCACTAAACTTGACCTACGCACATGGTATCATCAAATTAGGATGAGCCCTGCATACATACAAAAAATGGCCTTCAAAACCCACCAAGGCCTCTATGAGTTTCTAGTGATGCCATTTGGGCTCACCAATGCCCCAAACACTTTTCAAGCTCTAATGAACCATCTATTTGCCCCCTACCTAAGGAAATCTATTTTGGTATTCTTTGATGACATTTTGGTATATAGCTCCAACCTCAAACAACACTTAATCCACCTTAAAACCACCTTTGAAATCCTAAAAACCAACCAATTATATGTGAAACCCTCAAAGTGTTCCTTTGCAAATAGTGAGGTGAAATATCTAGGGCATATCATCTTGGGTCAGGGAGTTAGTACAGAGCCCAAGAAAATTGCAACCATGCTAGAATGGATTAGGCTTTTATCTAAAAGGAAGTTGAGGAGATTTCTAAGGCTAACTGGGTACTATAAGAGGTTTATACAACATTACAGGGTAATCAGTAAGCCCTTGATCGAGTTACTCAAGAAAGATAACTTCAAATGGAATCCCCAAGCTAAGGCTGTTTTCATTATACTTAAAAGGGTAATGACACAAGCCTCAATTCTGGCCCTACCTGATTTCTATGAGCCCTTTGTGATTGAGACATATGCATGTGACATTGGGGTATGAGCAGTATTAATATAGGAAGGAAGACCCTTAGCCTACATCAGTTAAGCACTAGCGGCTAAGCATTGGAGATTGAGTGTATATGAAAAGGAATTGCTAGCCATGATCATAGCCATCAACAAGTGGAGGCACTACCTAGAGGGAACTACATTCATCATAAGAAAAGACCATAAAAGTCTAAGACACCTTCTATAGCAAAGATTGCATACACAACTACAAAGAAATGGGGTATTAAAATTACTAGGCCTTGATTATGTGATATAGTATAGAAATGGAAAAGAAAATATAGTGGCAGATGCCTTGTCGAGACGAGAAGAAGAAATGGTGTGTGAAGCCATTACAGCTATGGCACTCGATTGGGACAAAGATGTCACCAAGAGTTATGATAAATCCTGAATGGATTAAATCCCTACAGACTCGGCTAACAAACAGGCATACCAATGAATAAGGGTACTCTATGTAATACCCCAAAATAAAAGAAAGTAATTTTGATTTTTTTAGGAATTTTTCAAGTGATTATGAAGCAGTTCAGAGAACTAGACGTTAGTGTAATAAGTCTAATCTATTGAAGGGAGTACCCTAGAACTCATATACTTAGAAAAGGAACATGATATTAAAGAGAGTCTCGAGACGAGATTTATGATGCTGAAAGAAATTAAAATGGAGATAGTTTTTGATATAACTTTGATATAGTCTGAAAAATCAAATGATCATAAGGGACTTCTAAAAAGCCAACAGAACCCTAAAATGGCTCCGATTTTATGTAAGAATCAACTTTGAAATGGTTATAGGATGAAATGATAGTCCCATGAGGACACCAGGGAAAAAACGTACTTATTAAGTAACTATTGAGTTATTAATTTTGGAATTTCAATGTTTTAATCTAAAAGAAATTAATATTTGAGGATATAATTACAATTATATAATGCCTAAAGTGGGATTAAGAATTTAATTGAGGAATTTATATATAATTTTCATAATTTTAATATATAATATAATAAATTATATATATTATACTTATGAATGGGTGGAGGCCAAGGTATGTGCGTGGTGCCTAAGTGAAGTGGAAGGCAAGTATATGTGATAAATATAATATAATATATATAATACTTGGAGCCCAAGATTAAGGTGGTATAAATAGGTTTGGGTGCAAGGTGGAGAAGGCGTAGGGAAGAGAATAAGTGGAGGAAGGAGGAGGAAGAAAAAAGAAAAAAAGAAAAAGAAAAAAAAAGAAAAGAAAGAAAATAAATAAAAAATAGTAGAAAGTTTTCAAAAAAATATAGAAATTTATTTGAAGTCTAAGAAATGTGTTGGGGCTCAAAATTTAGCATTTAAAAATTTAACACAAGAGTTGAGGTTGAGCATGAATTTTGAGGCATTTTGAATTGTATTCAAGGTGAGTGGTTCTACTAAAAAAATAGTTTTGTTGTATGTGAATGGTTTAATTTGTGAATACTTGTTTTCACGTGGGAGGTTTATCCCAAAATGTTTTATATATGTGTATTGAATTTTGTGCATTAAATTATGTGCATTGAAATATATTTTTATGTAATGCATAATTTCATGTTGTGGTTTTGGTATTGGCATGTGTATAGGACATGGGTAGTGTTTTCGGGATGCTTTTGAGTGGGAACTTAATCTTTTACGTGATTGTGGTGAGCCGGGTTCCTTCGTTGATGTTGACCCTCTCGTGTCGGGAGTGGTAACGATTGTTCCCGAGATGTTGGAGAGATGCGTTGATGTTGCCCCTTTTAAGTTAAGATTGTATTGTGCCAATGTATCGATGTGATTATGTTGACTTTAGAGAGATTGCTCTTTTCCCGTGGTATGAGTTAAGCACTGTATGGGATTTTCTTGGGCTGGGATATGTCGAGATATGTCATTTTTATTCATAGTCTTGCATATATTCATGAAAATATTTTTGAACTCTCACTTAGATGATTCAACATCTAATTTGGACTTTGTATCTAGAATATTCAAACGTTTCAGGTAAAAGTAGCGGGGCCAAGGGAAATGAGGTTATCGAGATGTAGTCATTATTTACATATTAAATCTATACTAGGTCTTTAACTTTGTGCGAGATATTTAGTCATCATGTATTTTGTTTTGAAGATATGATGTAAAATGATGGTACAATTTCTATGTTATAAATGAAGCATTTGTAGTTATGTATCATTTGAGGTTTCAATCTTGTTTCAGCATTTTTGATGATGTTACCTGTCTTATTAATTATTAAGTTTGGTATGTTGAGAAGGTAGAATTGAGATTGTTGGGAAATGATTTATGTTGAGTGTATGTTGGAAAAAGAAATATTCCCGAAATCCCAAATTAACGCACGTTTGAAAAAAGCAGGGTGTTACACTTTATCTCTAATGGTTTAATCAGATTTAAAGGCAGATTAGTTGTGGGGGATGATAGAGAATTAAAATCCAAGATATTGCAGGCACTACATAGCTCTCCTCTAAGAGAGCACTCAAGGGTTAGAGCTACCTACTACAGAGTCAGATAGATGTTCTTTTGGCCAGGGCTTAAAAAAGAGGTGATGGATTTTGTGGCAGCCTGCATGATGTGCCAATAATGCAAGCATGAACAAGTGGCTTACCAGGGGTTGTGGTCATACCAGAGTAGGCATGGAAGGAGATATCCATGGACTTTATTGAGGACCTACCTAAGTCTGAAGGCAAGAACGTGATCCCGGTAATGGTTAATAGGCTGACGAAGTTTGCTCACTTCATCAGCCTCACACATCCATTCACAACCCAGGAAATTGCTTGAGTGTTCCTTGATACGGTGGCTAAGGTGCATGCCTAAATCCATTGTTTCAGATTGAGACAAAGTATTTACAAGCCATTTTTGGCAAGAGCTGTTCAAGGGCCAAAGGGGTGGGTCAGCATATGTTGTCTGCATACCATCCCGAGTCAGATGGGCAAATCGAGAAAGTCAACCAGTACTTGGAGTCCTATTTAAGATGTATGTGTTTTGCAAGGCCTAAGAGTTGGGGAAGGTGGCTATCCCTAGCACAGTGGTGGTATAACACGAGTTACAATAACTCCATCAAGAAGACCCCTTTCGAGGCTTTATTCAAATACAAGACATCAACATTGCCCGCTATGACTGACTTCCCAGAGACACAAACCAATGCGACATAATACTTACAAAGTAGAAAGAAGACGTTCTCTATACTCAAGAAAGAGTTGGCTATAACTAATAACAGGATAAAACAAAATGCTGATTGCATGAGGACTGATAAAAATTTTAATGTGGGGGATCTGGTCTTTTTAAAGGTAAGAAGATTCTTACAACACTCTTTTTTTGCCACAACCCCAACTAAGCTAAGTCCAAAGTATTTTGGACCTTTTCTCATACTTGAACGGGTGGGCAAAGTGGCCTAAAAACTATAGTTGCCTATGGCGGTGGAATGCCACCCAGTGTTTCTTGTATCTTTTCTAAAAAAGTATGTGGAGCCTAATGCTACTGTTAGCCCTGACCTACCGCCAATGAATGAAGACATAAAGGTAGAAGTGGATCCACTAGCTATCATAGACAGAAAGGGCATTCCATCAAGGGACCTTACCCCTCATTCAAGTGTTGGTTTGGTGGTCACACTGACACCATGAGAACACTACTTAGAAATACCTACCATAGTTGTTGAAACAGTTTCCACGAGCTGCTCAATTACTCACCTTCCTTGGGGATAAGGAAGATTTCAGGGGCTAGAGGGGATTGTCACTAGCCTAAGGGAATAATTGTAATAAGCCTATAAAGAGCATAGTTGTAACTATAATAAATAGATAGTAGCATGTGTAATAGAGATTACTGCTTAGGAGGATTGTACCTAGTGAGTTACACTAACAAATCGAGGGTGATAGCCTATAAAAGGCATTGTAAAAGAGGATGGGAACTATCAATGAAAGCATTTGGTTCTTTCCCTGTAAGGACCCGCTTCTGAAAGTCCCGTAAACACAGGAGTTTCAAGAGGACGCCCTCACGGAAATGGATACAGATGCAAACTTCAACAAAACATCTCAAAAGAGATTTTCATTAATATACACAACAGAAGCAAAAATCTTATAATATACATTCTTTGATGACAACATTAGGGCTCACATGCCCACACACACAAAAACACCATGTCTAGCATAGCAAGACAAAATCCTTCTTGGACTCAAAACAAGACAAAACATCCAAGAATCTTCCAGTTAGGGTGCCTCTGTACACCACATCTAACATAGGGAGAACTAAGCTTGATCCCACCCTCAACTGCTTTTCCACGCTTACCTGGAATGATGTAAAGCAAGAGTGAGTCACAAGACTCAGCAAGTGTATATATAAAAAAGATAACAGGGCTGATAGCTGACTCGCCTATAAATATACCCACCTATGATATGTATTGCATATCAAACCATGCCATGTACCACGATGCCAAATCATAACGTAAATGCATCAATGCACACACATAGTCCTTGGGGTCCACATAAGACAAGACACACATTGGCCCCCAAGTCCCGCATACAAACCTGTTGTAACCTAATATAGGCTACTATAGACTTCCGAGGTATACACCAGATCATTCCCCGAAGTCTAAAAGTACACCCGTGGAGTATACACCAGATCATTCCCCGAAGTCTAAAAGTACACCCGTAGAGTATACACCAGATCATTTCCCACCAGGCCCAAACAACTTCCACATCCAAAGACTCCCGAGGTATACACCAGATCATTCCCTAGAGTCCCATATCCTCAACATTCAATGCAACAAATAAAGAAATGCACGGCTTATGCAGCATAAATGTGATGTCAAGGCCCCCATAAACCAAACATTAGGCCATGCTACGCCCACATAAGAACTCACACATACACATGCTCCATGTGTCCATGCTCACAAGCCAACCATGTCATGCCAATGCTCACGCCACCACTGAACACAAAACATGATCCCAAATGTATGCAAACCCATATCCCAATGTCCCAATGCATCACCATGCAATGTGTAATAATAAATAAATCGAAATATAACACCACCTCAAATAGAAACCATCTGGAACTTACCCCGATAAGGTTCAGCATCATTCCGCAAATAAATGTAGGGAGAAATAGCCCTACTTGGCTAGCAAATACAAAATGCATCAACAATGCTCAGAGAACCTTTTCTATTCTCATAAAGAATTACATCTAAAAGCATTACAATCTAACCTATCAGTGAATCTCATCATACTCCAATGATGCCCCAAAAGAAACTATTTATCTCCCTAACATTGGGGTAAAACAAATTGCTCAAACGGAAGAACTTCATATTCCATGCCAAGATTGGCTGGGTTGCTACGGCCTCAAAACATATTCAAATAATCCAAGATACATTCCAAAACAAAGATTAATAAGCCTAGTTTGTTGTACAAAAATGGATTTCAAGATGGACAATACCACAAATAGTTATGCCCCAAACACCAAAGCATTATTGGATTAGAATTGAAGATTTCAATTTCTAGCTTCTAGTTCATTGGGCTCCAACTCATCCAATTTTTGTCCAAATACCCACAAATTATATACCAAATCGATGCTTATCGAGTCTAGTTTATGAAAATTCAAATGGTTTGTCAATCAGATATCTACAAAAAAAAGTTATGGCCGAAATAGTATAGGGTGCGCAGTGTAGTCTATCGCTAGAGTTGACTTTGACACCAAGATAGTCGACTTTCAAGGAATAGTCGACTTCTGTAAGCACCCCCGCCCGGATATTCCCACCTACCCGGACTACCCGAATGGGAACACCTACGGGAGGAGAAAGAATGAAACACGAGACAAAGACCACCCCGGCATGCATACACAAAAATAAGAACAGCGGAAGCAAAGCTCAAGACATGCATGCACTACGGGTATCCCGCTAACACAGCGGTCACAAGATAAATAAATAAACACAAACTCCTGTGCCGGCATACACGAGACTCGAGGAAAGACTTGGCACAATATAAAATAATAGAATAAGTCCTACTCAGACATCAGAGTTGACAAGGATTGACGGGACTGCCTGTACACCACACTGACTCTGCCGCTAAAGCTGACTCTCTTGCCATGGCCCACGTTGCGACTACCTGGAATGATGGAAAGCAAAGTGAGTCGAGAGACTCAGCAAGCATAAAGAAAAGAAAGGCTGAACATAACCAGAAAACTCTCCCCAAAATAAACCCCCAGGTACACACAAGTCATGAGACGCTACAATACAATATTAGAGCATAATAAAAGCACATATTGGTCCTTGGGGCCCACACAAGACACATGGCACCCAAGTCCCATACCAACCTACCGCTGCCCTGAAAGGCAACAAATATCTCCACAAACCTGCGCGCGCAATCCCGGGTCGGTACTCCCGTCACCCGTATCCGTCGGTATTCCCGACAACCGAGCCATAGGCTCTCTTGGAACGGTACTCCCGTCCGAGAACTAAATACTACCAGTATCCATGCAATGCACATAGAAATGCAATGGCGTAGTGAGCATCAACGTGATACAAGGCGCCCATACATCCAGGCATCAGGTCATGCTCCGCCCACATAGTAAACCACACGCCATGCATATGCTCGCGCTGGATGCAACCTAACCAAACTAGAATGTCCGTGTCCAATCATACTCAATAAATGGATATCCCAATATGCATCCCGTACCCATGTGCATATCAAATCATGGACAACAATATAATAAATCTAATCATGCAATAAATCACATACCGGCAGAGCTAGTCAGCAATGCCCGGCACCGGTCAACGGCCAGTGACTAGGGGTGTCCACCCGACGGTCCACTTCAGGGCCGTACCATAGTCTACCCCAACGTCACCAACAACCGACCCCTGCCCCACTGCTCGATAGCTCTAACCGAACCATAAATAAATCTGAGAAAAACTGTAAGAAAACCCAATAAAATCGTAAATAAACCCTCACGTCTAGGAACCTAGTCCCCAAACTGGTTCAGCATCATTCCCGAAAGGTGTGGGGGCGGTACAAACCCCCGTAGGCACACAACAAATAAAACTCTAGATGTCTCAGATTTAATTTAACTTAAAACACTGAATAATAACTCAACAAATAAGGTGAGGTGCCAAATTAGAGTAAGGGAGAAGATAAAATACAGGAAATCAAGGGGTCTTTCACGGGAATTGAAGAACACGAGGAGAGGGTAGGAGCTTGCCTAAAACCAGCTGATTCTGACCTCACTCGAGCTCCCGATGCAAATTAAATCATTTCCTAACAAATAACACAACCGGGACCCAAATTAATTAATTTTAATCGTGAAAAATTTATAATTTAAACATAACATGCTTATATTAATTTTTACCCATGTACCTGATCACTTCCCACACCGAAATAATTCCAAAATCCCTTTATTTCACTTATTTTCTTTTCTTTCCTTTTCTTTTCTTATTTTCTTCTCCTCTTCTACTTCTCCTTCTTCTTCTTCCTCTCCCTGCGTCTTCCTCCTCCTGCAACTCTATTCTTCATCTCCTTTCCTTTCCTCCTTCTTCTTCTTCTTCTTCTTCTTCTTCTTCTTCCTGCGGTCGAACCATCACCGCCACAGCCGCCGCCGCCTCTGGCCAGCGGCACCACCGGCCAGCCCCACCTCCAGCTCCGTCTTCCACGACCGCGCGTGCCACCGCTGCTCCGTGCCACCGCCGCTGCCGTGTGCTGCTAGAGTTGGCCTTGCTGCCACTTTTATATGCACCTACATACACACTGATATATATATATCAAGCTGCAACTGTAAACCTACTTAGACGATCATACATACACGGATATATATATATATATACACACTTACAGTTACTCACTTACACAGACACCGAGCTCACGCTCCAGCTCGCTACACCCTATGTAAATATATGGGTTTGCACCAAACGGCCATGGCAGCTTCTTGACCCATCAAGCTCACTGTTAGTTATATATATATATATATATCACAGCTTTGCAATCTTAAGTTTCTGCCGACTCCACTGCCTCAATCTCAATCCTCTTTTAAAAATATATTATGCTAACAATTAAATATTGATTCATATACTCATGTATATAGCATGCAATTGAAACCTTGGAGGCTAAGTCTCTATCCCATTTCACTCTCCCCATACGTAATCATGGCCTCCTGCCAATTTTGCCTTTCAATTGTCTTTTCTCCCTCATCTCTTCCCAGTCGTTTGATTTTCACCTGCTAGGGACACGCACACACATGCATTAATTGAGGTGGCAGCTCATGGAAATATCCTCATTTCCATTTCCCTTGATTTTTTTCACACACATAATATGTTTACTAAATTAATATAATAGGATATTAGCATAACATGTATAAACTTAAATTAATATTTGCTATTAACATAGTATATCATCACATATACGCACATTAGCCACTTCACTTCAGGATTCCTTCACTTGCCTTATTTTATTATTATTATTTAAATTTATCCCATACAATATATTAATTATTATATTAACATCTTTCTTTATTAACTAGTTCTAATAATTTAATTAAGTATCTTTAATCCCTTATTTTCCTCAAAACCACCTAAATAAATATTTTCTCTTAATTTTTCGAATATTCATTAATGTCCTTAAACACCGATTTGAATAATTATTATTTATTTTCAAATTTAGGATATTACAACTTCGACGTCGTCTCAAGCGACCTAATCGAGTGCAAACCTTGGGGAGTTGACTCCCTGAGCCCAGAAACCCCAACGAACGAACCAAAAACCCCCCAAACCATCGCAAAACTTATCATAATCTTTCCAAACTCCAAATACATCACCTCTATGAAAAGATGAAATAAAAGAAAACCTCATTTCAACCATAATCCCAATTTGTCATGGTTCCACCAAAAATTATACAAAACGCACTCAACTAGATTTTATACAAAACCCACAATATGACAACCAAACTTTCAAGAACATTCCTTGAAAATTAGAAGTTCTAAAGACACTATAACAACCATGAGACACATATTTGCATTCCATATGACAACAAGGAGAATCTTACGCCGAAATACCAAGAGGAACTAAAATCTCACATACAATGGAGGAATAGGAGAATAGAACTTGCCTTGTGGGTTTTGCTAGCCCCACCAAGCTTCCAAGCCACATAAGATACTATCTTTTGCTCCCAAAGCTTCAAATCTATGGAGAGAGAGAGAAATCCCAAGAGGAGAAGAAGGGATGTTGAAGAAGAAAGGAAGGAAGAAGAAAATGAAGAAGGAGAAGCGAAGGAAGAAGGGTGGCTCACGCCACATCCACCACCTCCTTCATTTTATTCTTTTCCCATTTACTAATTTGCCCTTTAAGTTAGCTCTTATTCTTTTCATGTCCCTTAGCCATTTAAATAAATGCAAATATCCTATAATTCCTTTAAATACATCCTCGTTATATAGATACATAATTCTCCTCTTTTCCATTTCTCATATAATATCCTACCCACATACCTTGCAAAGTCGTGGGTCCCATTTTCGTCAATGTCAAATCCCCGACTTTTCCACCATTTTACCCTCTATGCCAACCTAGCTAAAAACATCATATATAGTCTTTCAAAAATAATGGCTCAAACAAAGAAAATATTTTATTCCCACAGTTAACACCTGGATCCGCTAACGGGTCATTACATTCCCTCTCTTTCTTTCTCCCTCTCTTCTTTCAAATTCTTCTTCCCTTTCCTATCTAAATCTTCGACTCTCTCAGAATTGTCCAAGTCTCAAATCCAAGACTTGACATCTATATCTATATATCAGAATAAATAGTCTCACAAAAGGCAACTGATGAGATTTCCCAAGTTTACAAGAGTCACAAAATGCTAATGAAGAAACTGAATAAGGTAGTTTCATTTTATTCAATACTTTTAGTATTATAAGAGGAGATGAATGCTTCAATTTTCCATGCCAGAGATTACAAGAAACATTAGAAGATACAACATTTTCACTAGATGAATGTGATACAAAAGAAGAAAAAGAAAGGGATATTGCGGTGTCAATTGAACAAGAAACTAGCATTACAACAAAGTTGGATTTGTACTGTGATCTGAATGCAAGTGAATGAGGAGACTTGAGTTCATATAGACCATTCTTAAGCTGACCTTGAAGAAGACCTAGTCTTCTTATCCTTGACAACATAAGAAGTATTATCAGTAAACTCTACTACTGTGTTAGTATCTCTGGAAAGTTGTGAAATACTAAGCAAATTCTTAGTAATGTCAGATAACATTACTTAAAGGATGAGAAAAATGAGGTTTTGTATGAGAATAAAGAACTTTGATTAATATGAAAGATAAGAAGTCTTTTGCCATTGTCAACTCACTGCAAGAATTTTAACTTTTAGTAGCGGCCAAGACCATCACTAAAAGCATAAAAACTCGCCACTAAAAGTTTTAGTGGTCATCAAATTGGTCACCACAAGTAGTCACTAAAAAGTTTGTCATAAATAGTATTAGTGACGATTATTGGCTGGCCATCACTAAAGTTACCATTTAGTGGTTGCCAAATGTGACGGTCACAAAAAAAAAAAAAAAAAAAAAAAATTAGTGACAGTCGAAGTCATCTGCTACTAATAGCATTTGTTGTGACGGTCTCGGCTGTGACAAGTAATTACTCTTCAGTGATGGTCACTATTAATTTTCTTTCGTGAGGGTCACCGTTGTCACAAATAATGCATTTTTGGTGATGGTTGTCACAAATGATAAGATTTTAGGGATAATTTTGCCGCCACAAAATGAATGTTTTGTCTCTAAAAGGTAATATTTTTAGTGATGGCTGCTACTTTATCACTACCTTTATAATATGAGTGAACAGTCAAATTATTGAGATTATAAGTAATATGATTGATTACCCCACTGCCAACATAACAAGATGGACTTGTGATTAACTTAGGAGTAGCATATGTAGCTTTAGAGTTCACATTATAACTAAAAGGGTAATTTGCCTCTGAAATAGAAGAAACAGATTGAGAATCTCCTATGTTGATGATGATGCGGAGCCGATCACCTTCTTCTGTCTCAGACCAAGTACCTGCAAAAGGGGTGGGGACTTGCTCCCCGTGATCCCTCCGACGCTCAAGTCAGTTCATAGGATTTTTGAGGAGTATAATAGTAATGGAAAAATAATATATGAGTCCCTTCGGAGTCCCTTCGGAGTCAGATCAGATACCTGTAGAAGTTGTCCTCTATTTATAGATGTCCGTTAGCCTTTCCCTTAGGAGATAAGATATATTTCAAAAAGAGATGTTGATCCTCTTTCCATGGGGAGAAAAGATAATCTTCCCTAATAGAGATAATTCTTGAGATATTTAAAGATATCATTGGTTGACTTAATCTTCCTCTTTATCTCTTTCCAGTTCAAAATCATAATAAAGATTATAAAGATAAGCGGAGCTCCTAAGTCTTGACACGTAGCGATCGCCCATTGGCCTTTACTAGCACACATGGCTCCAAGTTAATAGTAACCTCTAGGGGTAGCACAGTAAAATTGCCCCCCTATAAATATTCCCTCATCAGTTGACATAATAACTTTTTGTGGAGGAGATTGATCAGGAAAAGAAAATTATTACCAGGTCTCTGAAAGCAATTGTCAAACCAATGATAACATTTACTGGCAAAATTACTTGCCTTGCCACACAATTAGCAATTTATCCTTTTGTTACCCCTCCCCCCCCCCCCCCCCCCCCAAAAAAAAAAAATAAAAGAATTTTAGAGAAGAAAATTTTCTGTCTCTATTAGAGACGGAGTTGCAAAAAAGATTTTAGAGATAGAAATTAGTGTCTCTACTTTAGAGACGGAATTAGAGATGGATTATTTTCATCTCTAAATTTTTTTTTTCTCAGAAACGGATTTAAAGACAAAAATTTGTCATCTTTATGCATTTTTTCCCAGATAGAGATCAAATTTTTTGTCTTTGATTTTAGAGACGAAAAATATTTCGTCTCTGGCTTAGAGACTGATGAAAATCCATCTTTTAAGTCACAACATTATATCACTAGTCCAATCATTTAACCCTCCCATTTATTTTAATTCCACTTTATTTCTGTTGAACATTTGAACATAATGTGATAGCATAAATTAGATATAATCATAGTTTTTAAAGATAACATGATTGAAATGTTGGGTTGCATTAACAAAATATTCAATTTATAGACCGAACCAATGGTAGTTAGTTTGTATTTAAGGGCATTATAAAATTGATGAAAATTTGAAAGTTGAAGTATATAATTTCTAAAATTGAAAGTTTAATATATATAAATTCAAGTGGAAGAATTTTTTTTTTTATTTTTTGTCTATTTAATTTTAAGTTCAATCTTGCATTAATATTCTAAGTTTCTAAGACACTAGTACAAGAGTGAGATTCCACCCATAATAGCTATATAATAACAATTTATTTGGACGGCACATTTGCAACGCTATCATCGATCAGATAATATAATAAATATTACTCTTGAAATTTTTTGTAATTAAAAGTGATAAAGATGGAGTTGAAAATATATATATATATATATATTAAAACTTTAATGATCTGTCTTTAATTAATAAGATTTTCTGGGGGGATAATTAGTAAGCCTTTTTATAAGAAAAACAAGAAAACAAACAATCCAATGAAAGAGATAGAATTAGTTAATATATATTGATTAATCTTCTGATTATATATGGTGATGGTAAATAAAACACCCAATTAATAGAATACACAATTGAGGAAATAAAAAGTAACTATTTCAAAAATATTCTCCTATATTGCTAAAGAAAATAACTATGCATGCAACATTAATTAATCTTAGTACATTTCTTGTCGTTCTTAATTTTGATTTGTCCTTGACGATCCTTTTTAATTTGTCTTGTTTTGTAATTGTTGTTGTTTGAATATAATAATAAATTTAGTTGACTGGAAAAGTTATCGTCAAGTCGTTTGAATATGCAAAAATAAGAAAACAATCAGAGGACGCGGGGAGGTCTCTGCGCAAACATTTTGATACTTAAGTCAGACATTGAATATGATGAAAGAAACTGTATTGAAATTAGTATTAAAGATGTTGTCATTGTACCTTTTCAAGAATGAGTTCTTGCTTATTTATAGAGAAACATAGAATGACTTAAAGTGTAACAGAATTAGAATTCTTGTAGATAACGTTTTTCTTGATTAATCCTAATCTGGTTGAGACTAAAATTGTTATAAATGACATCTATCTTTTATAGATGATGTTTATCTTGATTAATTCTAGTCTAGTTGAGACTAAAATTGTTATAGATAGCGTTTATCTCTTATAGATGACGTTTATTTTAAATTCTAAATTTATTTTAAAATTAAAATTCTTTGTGGATAATTGATTATCTTCTCGAAGAAATTTTCAGATGTTGGAGTTATTTTGTTTGTGTTTGTGTTTGTGTAAGACCTCTCCGCGTATGAAAAATTTATGTCTTTTACCCTAAAATATCGTTTTGATATCTTGGACTTTTAATGAGCGCCTTTGTTTATGACACAACAGTAATGATATTAAGAATTCACAATCGCTGCACTGTAAGGAATCCCAAAATGTCTTAAGTTGCATGATTAAGATGAATATTAATAATTTTGATAAATTTGAATGAAAATTGAGTTAATTAATCTTCTATTGTTAAATTACTGCATAACAAATAAAAATAATTCACAAATACGCACTCTTAATGTCTACCACATCTTCATCTTGATTGTGCAATTCAATTGTTGAGATGTGTCAAAACCTATTATTATTATTATTATTAAATGCATTTGTAAAAAAAAAAAAATCACATTGAGTTTCAAAAATGGAAAATGAGCTTTAATTGATTAATCTTAAAAAACATGAGAAAATCACAGCAAATGGAAACATAAATGGCAAAAAGGGAAATCAGCATTAACTCTAATTAAAGCACAATAAAAAAAAAAAGCCATTAAACATATAATATATAATTCATCAGTTGATTCCCATGTCATTGGACTTAATTAAATCACACCAATACAACACATAGAAATGAGCTATTAGATCATCGATTGATATTATTATAATAATTTAATTATTAATATAATTAAATTGAATATATTTAAAGTTATCAAACTTTAAGTGTATCAGTTGTTTTTAGCAATTGGGTCTATTAAATAGAATTTTATTATCTTAATTTATTAACTCAAAATATCCATTCAAATGGTTATAAGCATTTTGTACATTTTTTTAATTTTTATTTATAATTTTTTTGTTACTGGATATTTTTCAACCAAAGAGGAAAAAATTCATCTCCAATTAGAGATAGATTGATTCCTTCTCTATTTTGAATAGAGATGGAATTAGAGAGGGATTAAATTCCCTCTCTAATGGCAATGTATATAAAAACCTTTCACAAAACCCTATCTTGTCGTTTGCTAATTAGCGATTCACCTTGCCCTTGCGTTGCTGTCCACCATCGCCATTGCTAGTGCCGTCGACTGTGACTAGGATTGCCACAACCAGAGACGCAACCTGCCGTAATTGCCACTGCCAGCACGCCACCTCAACCATCGTCGCCTTCGCGTGCAACCTCTGTCTGCATCCCCCTCCACCGCAACCCGGACCATCTTTGTGTGCGATCGCCATTACTGTCTTTCACACTCGCGTTGTTGTCGCCATTTGATGTACTTGCATTGTTATTCGACACCACTTTTGTTGGGATTACATAGATCTTATCATCTGCGCAACGGAATTAAAATTTAGTTTGCAGGTATCCCGTTTTTCAGAAATTATGGTTTAACTAATTGGAAACAAAAATGAAAGGTTACCTCTTTGATGAAATCCGATTTCACCGTTAGATTTCCCGTCGTTTAATCCTCCAAGTGTAGGATGTAATATCCCAAAATTTGGAAATTAAATAAATAATTATTAATTTAATTGGGAACAATTAATAATTGCTAAAGTTTGCATTTGAAGTGATTTTGAGTTATTGGAATTGAATAATTTGGTGAATGGTAGGTACTTAGTAATTATTGTGTATAAGTTGATTATTGAATATTTTTGGATTTAAGAAAAATATTAATTTATTTGGGTATTTGGAGAATTAAGAAAAAGTTTAATTATGTAATTTTGAGGAAATAGGAAATTTAGGTTTAATTAATTAATTTGGTGTTAATAGTAATATTAGTAATTTGGAAGTATTTATGGAAATAAGAAAATAAATTAATTTAGTGATTTTTGGGGTGAAAGTGAAATATAGAATAAAAGATATGTGGGGGTGTGTGTGTGAATAAAGGAAACTGTGGGGGTTCAAAGGAGATCTGCGAAATTGAGCTGGGATGGGTTTAAACTTAATAGAAGGCACATGTATGTTAAAAGCAGCGTGTGGCGCGGTGGTCGCGCGCGAGGAATGCCAGCGGGGAGACGCGGGTTCGAGCGCGCTATGGAGGATTTTGGCTGATCTTTCAGCCAAAACCCTTGCCCAAAACGGCGTCGTTTTGGGCAAGGCGGTGGTAGCCATGCGTGGCTGCTGGGCGCGCCACGTGGCGCGCTGTGGGCCGCCCAATTGAGGCCTCCGTTTTGCTTCAATTTAAAGGCCATTTTTGGCCAAATTTCAGCCATTTGAAATGCTGGAAGCAAAGAAGAATTTGGGAGAGAAGAAGAAACGCCAACCAGCGCTGGGGATGGTGAAAATGGAGGAGAAATTGGGATTTTAATCAATTTTTATTGTGATTTAATTAGTCAGGTAAGTGGGAGAAATTAATATAGGTGTTATATGTTTAAATTATGGATTTTATGCAGTGAAACTATAAATTTTATGCTATTAGATTTGATTAAATTGTGCCATCATTTTATTACTTCCTATAGAACGTTTTAATTCACATCGGGAGCACAAGAGAGGCTAAAAACAGTTGATTTCAGGCAAGTTCCTAACCCCCTCTTCGCGTTATTTATTTCCCTTGAAAGTCTTTGAGGTTTCTTGTACTCTAAACCCTCTCTCACCACGACTCGGTTCTACGCACAAATAATAATAATCCGCGTAATAACCATTTTATGAATTTTATTTTATTAATGAGTTTATTATTAATGGATAAGCTAAATAACGATGTCATGGCCTCTTTTATTTCGATCGTCACGAAGCTTCGTATCGCTCCGCTTCTCTTGGGAATGATGCCGAACCTGTTGGGGTTAGGTTCTTAGAGAAATTGATTATGGTCAGAATTAGGAGAATGTGTTAAAGAGTCTATTATGTATGTTGAGATGGATTTTATGAATGAGGAAGAATGAGAATGATATCATGATGTTATGTGGTTATGTACATGAAGAGTTTTGGAGAAATGTTGTGTAATGTTAAGTTTATAGGCTATAAAAGTTAATGGTGTCGGTAAGTGTGTTTAAGGGTATGGGTACAAAGCCACTGACTGTCGACCGTGGGTCGTGGCAGTTGATGGCTGGATGTATGGGCGCCAGTCATCGGTTGTTACGATAAGCGCTAGACGGCCAAAAGAGCTAGTACTCCAGATCCCAAACTTGGTTGTGCATTTCATGATGTGTGTGCTTCAAGGGGCTGGGTTGCATTCACGTGGGGACATACTTTGTGTGTGATGGGATGTATGAGCATTTGCATAACTCGGTTGGTCTAAGAGCCAATTTGGGTACCCTAGGTGAGCATATGCATTTAGAGCATGCTGCATGTGTGTATTCCTATGTGAGGCGTAGCAGGGGCTGATGCTTGGTTTATAGGGGCCTTGTCATCACGTTTATGCTACAACGGCCATTGTATTTCTTATGTGTTGCATTGCATGATTTTATTATTATCGTTATTCTGGACGGGAGTACCGTGCCAGGCGTCGGGAGTACTGACTCATTTCAGGATGTATCAAGTATCAGGAAAAGTCGACCATGTCAGGAAGACAGGTCTTTATGGATCATGAAATGGTAGCCTATGTTAGGCTATAACAGGTTTGTATGTGGGACTCGGGTGCCAGTGTGTGACTTATGTGGGCCCCTTATTCCTTATGTGCAGTTAATTTTATGTTATGCATATAGAAGTAAGGTACGTATAGCTCATGACATGGCGTGATTGCATTGGCATGAATTGCATGGGGTGTCATGGGAAGAGTCATATCTTAAGCCCCCAGCCTTTCTTTCTAGAGCTTGTTGAGTCTCACGACTCATGTTATTTTACATCATTCCAGGTACGTTCAACGGGGTTTGGGTCCAGGTCGTCAAGTCATGATAGCAAGTGCAGAGCTCTCCCGAAACTAGATCCTGAGCGTCGTTATACCTCTGTTAAGGTTACTGTTAATGTTTACGTATTGGAGATTGTCGTATGTTATGTAAGCCCGAATGGGCCCAAGTGATGAGTTGTTTGTAAAGATGTTTATGAGATGTTATAACAAAAAGAGATTATGATTTTAATAAGGGTTGTGTGTGAGTTGTAGATGCGTCATTGTTCGATATCATTTTAGTAATGACCCTCTAACGGATCCTCTATTCTAGCGGGGGCTCCGGGAGGCGGGCCGTTACATAGGATGTCGAGTCAGTCCATCCGAAATCACTTATATCCAAGAATATCAAAGAGAGAGATAAGTAAAAGAAATTTTTCACAAAAATTTCTAACTTACCTATTGGATTCAAGAACACTTCTCCAAAAACTCTCTTAACATTCAAGTGAATCAAGAAGACTCAAGTAATAGTGAATGAAAAGATTGAGAGCTTTTATATATACATTAAATGGGTTGGGCTTCTCAAGCCCATTCCATTTAATGTTATTGGGCCAACCCCAATCCAATAGTGTTAAATTAAATCCAATAATGCCATTTGGCCAAGCCTAATGTGCTAGCAAAAGGCTCAACCCAATTAATGATCAAATAATTATATTCATAATATAATTATTTAATTATTCCTATTTATCCAATAAATAATGCATTATTATTAGTAATTATAAAATTACTAATTTATCTATTTTCTCTTTGAAAGTGATTTCTTTTGGGTGGGACTTTCTAGGTTCACAAATAAATTGGTAACGAGAATAATCAATGATTAATTCTCGTAAATCATGAGTGACATCTAGCAATATGTCATGATTACTCAATTTATTGTGAAGCGAGTATTGTGAATCTTTTACTACGTTACCATGCAATACGGTCTTTCTATCATCCTATATCCCGACAAGATATGAGATCATGGTCAATAGGTCGAATCTCTTAATCTCGTCATATGACCAAATCCAAAATCAATCTTGACTAACTATGACACAACTCGTATGGAACAAATTCTATCGTCATATTATCTCGGCTAAGGATTTATCATCAAGTGATTACTGGATCGCATAAGATATCTTTCTCATAAATCTCGAGGTGATAGATTTCATGTCTACTGCACACATACCTCATGTATCACTGAATCAGGCACATAGATACGTATGATTATCCTTGATTAGAACAACCACATAATATCGCTGATATCCTAATCCACCAATACACAGATATCCATGTCATCTCAGGTCTAAGGACTAGTTGCAAAATCATAGCTAACATTAAATTATTGACCCGTGAGAAGTAACCCATGTGATTTAATGTTAATAGTCCCGTTCAGTGAACTCGTTCTTGTAACGAGCACCCACTCATCTTCCTTCTATATCTCATACAGAATGGCACGAGACTCACCAACCTTACCTTTCAGTATCTCATACTGAATAAGGAAGAAGACGATGTTCTTGCCTTTACGAGTTGCTATTATCCAAATTAGGAATTCTACGGCCAGGAACATATTTATAGTATAACGAACTGTGGATTATCTATAACTCGTATTCTTAATGCTTAAGAATGGTATCCACTCCTTATTATACTAATGGATGTATGTTTTATAATATAAACCATATTGCAATTTAAATAAAACATAAACTTGCATTTAAACAATATTTAAAGAATTATAAGATCGAGTCCCTTTGTGTCACTAGAATTGGTCTTTAGGGTTTATATCTAATAGCTTTCACATGCATCACTGTTTTCCACTTCCTCCGCCATCGTGTACTTCTACTGTTGCCAGCTGCTACATCGTTGTCCGCCACTGGCACCACAGTCAAAATCTTTATGTGTTCACAATTGTCTCTTTTTTTGTTTTTGTTCCTATAGCATCGCTTGTGATAGATTTGATCTAAAATATGCATTTAATTAATGACCTGCCCTTTTATACCAGTGGTTGCTAAAAACCGTCACTAAATCATTTTGCGGCGATTAGAAACCGTCGCTAAATGCCAAAAAAACTGCCGCTAAAAACCAAATTTTTTGTAGTGTAATGACCTGCCCTTTTATTGCTATCTGGTTGGGATATGGTTGTGTTGCTATTTGAGTTTAGTATGTGTTAAGTATGTTAATATATGTTAAGTATGTACATTATTAACATCGTCAAGGATCTTTATATAAATACGCACATCTATCAAGTGAGTTAGATTAACTATTGGTGAGTTAAATATACTATAGGTATACAAAATGTTAATATTTAACTTCAATTGACCCATAAGACCAAAGTTAAAACTTCAACCTAATAGTTGTTTCTTTCTTCTTGTGTAATACCCTAAGAGTCCAAGGTCAGGTTTAAGAAGGGACTCTAGAGAAGCTAGTATATATATCGAGGATAGTAAGGAAGGAAACAACACCAACGAATACTTTTGGGGTTGAATGTGGATAAAGAACTCCCGAGTTAAGCGTGCTTGAGCTAGAGTAGCTTAAGGATGGGTGACCCCTGTGAAGTAGAACCATCAGGGTAAATTGATCCGGTCTTTCCTATCTTTCGACGTGAGATGTTATAGGTAGTATTAGAGCCGACCTTTGGAGAAGGTGGTTCGGTGAGGATAGGGAGTGGCGCTGGGGCGCGAGGGCCTGAAAAATGAGCGACTCTTGCCAAACTTCTAGGATGGCAACCCCCAAAGGGGAGAAGATCTGAAACCAGTTATAAGGTCACATAACGAGGACGTCGTGTGCTTAAGGGGGGGGGAATGTAATATCTCAAGAGCCTAAGGTCAGGTCTAAGAATGGACTTTAGAGAAACTAGTATATATATTGAGAATTGTAAGAAATGAAACAACACCAACTTGATACCTTTTGGGTTGAATGTGGATAAAGAACTCACGGGTTAAGCATGCTCGAGCTAGGGTAGTTCAAGAATGGATGACCCCTGAGAAGTTTGCGTAGGCCTATCGGGGTAAGTTGATTTGGTCATTCCTATTGCTTGATGCGACATGTTACATCTTGTTCTCTACAATCAAACATAATGGAAATCTATGATCATCGAAGATGGATGGATAATAGGTTAACTGTTAATCGGCATTTGACTAATGAATTTGTTGAGGGAATTAGACAGTTTATAGATTTCGCATGTACTTAAGATGAATTTCAGGAAAGTTGAGACGTCCTTATAAGAAATGTAAATATAAGAAATATAAATTGGTTGACGAGGTTAAGGAAGATTTATGTAGGAGGTGGTTTATGAAAAATTATTATTATTAGACTAATAATGGAGAATCGATGCCCCTCTTCTATAAGAAATTTAGAATATTGTGACAAAAATAATTGTGATGAATTAAATTTTGTCACGAAAAATATCCTTTTTGTGACAAAATTGAATTTTTTCATGCAAAATTCAAAAAGTAAATAAAGTTGTGACAAACAATATTTTGACATAATATTTTGTCATTATATAGTGATGTAGATAATTTGTAATGACAAAATAATTTTTATCACAAAATTTTGTCACATCAAGTTGGCGCCAAATTCTTGGCGCCAATTCAACTTACATAATATAACAAAATAATTTTGTCAAAAATTTTTTTTGTCACAATATTTAATTATATAAGATGTAATTACAAAATTTTTTAGTCACAATAAGTAATAATTTTTATAACAAAAATTGTTTGTCACAACATAGTATTATAAAAAAAAATATGACAAAAATATGTACATCACAAGAAATTCAATTTTTTGTGATAGAAATAATTTTATCAAATTTAATTTTTCATAAAAATACATCATATTGGGCATAAAAAATAATAATCTAGTGACAAAAAAAATTCAAAATATTTGTCATAATAAAAAAATAAAGACATGTAGTGACAAAAATATTTTATTATAATATTTTGTTATAATTTTTTATCCCCAATATTAATTAGATATCCTAATAAAATATTAATAAATTATAAAAGAAACACTAGAAAAATAAAATAATAAAACAATAATTATTTTTGGCTAATTTTATTTTTCTTAAAAATTTCCCTCCATCATTTCCCACTTTAAAAATTTTATTTCACATTTGTTGTTTTGATTTGACACAAAATATTAAGTTTCTTATTTAAAAATAAAACTTAAAAAAGTTAACTTTTGTTATAATAATTTTTCATAAAATATTGGCACCAAATTTTTGGTTCCAATATTAATTAGATATCATGAAAATTAATAAAGTAATATTTAACTTTTGATAAATTATAATTCTCATTAAAAATTTGCCCCTATCATTTTTCTCCTTAAAAATTTTATTTCACCTTTACTATTTTGATCTCACTTAAAAAGTTAAGTTTCTTATTTAATAACAAAAACTTTGAAAATTTGACTTTTGTTTAATAATAAGATATTTTATCATAAATATTGATGCCAAATTTTTGGTGTCAATATTGATTAGAAATATTGAAAAATAATATATAATTTTTGGTAATTTGAAATTTTCATTAAAAATATTATTTTTTAAAATTTTAATAAAATAATATTTTTAATTTTTATTAAAAAAATTTAGAATTAAGAAAAAAAGTCAAATATATCAAAAATATTGTAACAAAAATAATTGTAATGGATTAAATTTTGTCACAAAAAGTATCATTTTTGTGATAAAATATTATTATTATTATTATTATTATTATTATTATTATTATATATTTTTAATATGAGTTTTTACCAATATTTTAAAAACTAGATCGAACTGGCCAGTTTGATTGGTTCAATCGGGAATCGGTCAGGCATTATTAACCCTTCTTTTTATTTTTTAATCAATTAATTTATTTAATTTATTTTAATTAATTTATTCTAATTTATTTCATTATTTTTATTTTATTATTAAAATTTTAATTTAATTTTTTAAACAATTACCCACACATAATTACAAATGTTATATGTGTTTTTGGTCATTTAAGTTATGACCACTCAAAAAGAAAGGTGAATTGAGTGTTTAAAATTTTTCTCTCTTTTAATGAATATTCTTGATTAATTATTATTTAAAAATATATATTAAATAAATATAATAAATTATATTTAAGACAAATTTTTGAGACGAAAATTTTTTCTTCTTAAATTAAAGATAAATTTTTTTATCTCAAAATCTATCTCAATTTGAGACGAATTTTGGAGACGAAAATTAATATATTTTTCCATTTCAAAATCCCTATTAAATTGAGACGGATTTTGAGACGAAAATTTTTTTCTTTCTTAAATTTATAAAATGTAAAATTTTTATCTATAGATATAGAAATTAAATTCTTAAATATATAAATTAATATATTTTATGTGCATAAACTATAAAATAAAGTATATATACATGTAAACTAATATATATATAAATTATAAATTAAAATATATATTAAATATATAATAATTAATTATTTGTAATAGTTATTAACATTCTTAATCATTGCAAAATTTTAGAAAATGTATAAAAAAATTAAAAATATATATTAACTCTTCTTTTTATTTTTTAATCAATTAATTTATTCTAATTTATTCCATTATTTTTTATTTTATTATTAAAATTTTAATTTATTTTTTTAAACAATTAGCCACACAATTGATAATAAACAAACACTACAAATGTTATATAATAATTAACTATAAAATCGAGGGTACGATAAAAATATGAAAGATCAAGAAGGTGCGTGGTGACCGATGGATTTGGAAAGTGGTGCAGATCTAGAAGGCGGTGTCGAATCTAGGCAATGGCAACAGAAGCTGCAATCCGAAGGGAGTGACAATAAAGAGATAGATTTGAAGGCAGCGATGGCCGGTGACTGGTAAAGGTAACAGCTGCAGCTTGAGCAGGCATGAATAGCAACAATGACAGCAGCGGGGGCTTAAGAGACAGCCAGCATGGGTGCTAAAGAAGAGAAGAAAAAAAATAAAAAAATAATTTATCTAAATATATATATATTATTACAAAAAAATTATTAGGAGCAGTGAATTAATAAAAAAATTATCTAAATATATATTTATTTTTTTAATAAATAGATTAACTAAAAGTGGGCTACTAAATATGTGCACTGTGCTTGTAGGAATAGGCTTTATTAAAAAGAGGCAAGGACCATATCATTGCTTCTGCAAATTGCAACTTGAAATATGGTCAATTGAAATTGAAAAATGCTATTTTTAATCATGTCTAATGTCTCTTTTAATTATTTATATTTATTTTATATATATTTTTAATCATCGTAGAACAATTCTCTTATTTTAATTTATTTTTTGCACTTTTAATGTCTCTTTTAATTATTTCATATTTACTTTTTTAATAATATATTTATTACAATAAATTATTATTTAAATTATTTAATAATTATCATAAGTTAAATTATTTTGTAACTATCATAATCTTAAATTATATTATTTTTATTAATTAAATAATTAATAAAAATAATATTTTTTATAAATTAAATTATTTTCTATTTAATTATTAAATATTAAAAAAAAAGTGAATTAAAGAGGCGGACGCCTCTTTCCTTGGCCAAATCCCCTCTTTCTCCAATTCCCAAATCCCTCCCCCCCAAAAATCCCAAACCCATTCTCTCACTCTCTCACTTTCTCTCTCTCCCCCTCCCGCCACTGTCGTCTGTCTCACCCTCTCTCTCAATCCTGCCTCTCTTCGACGAATGCTCCCAAACTACCGCAGATGACAGCGGTGCTCTACGTACCAGAGACTGTAATCTGGGTGACTTCAAAAGTGGTGTTTTTCTCTTAGGGTTTCATTTTTTTCCCCAACACGGAATTTCGATTTGTGTTTCGGTTGTTCAAATCCTCACCCAGATGTCCATCTCAAATAGCCAACAGGTAGATTCATTAGAATGACAGATTCAAGTGCCTCCCTTTTCTTTTATCTGTGAAAACAATTTTTGAGATTCTTCTACTGGAAATTATTATTATTATTATTATTCAGTTTCTGTTCATGTTCTATTTTATCTGTAAGCATTTTATCTCTGTTATTTATGTGTCTAATCTTCAGGCTTCATCAGCATATTGGAGGGGAAATAAAGATCATGAAAGTTTACAAAGAGTGTATGGGATATCATTTCCTGATCAAAAACGACAGAAGGTAGTGCTCCATTTTTATGTTTTTCTTATAAAGTGTATCTATTAACCTGCTACACACACACCCACACACTTTTTTTGACTTCCCATACCTATTTTATTTACTTTCAAAGTTAAACATTTTCTCGCATAGAAATTTGTTGCGGCCATCACTTGTTACTGACTGATACTTATTTTCGATCTCAGTATTCACTGGAACTAGAAATTTAATCCATGTAAGATCATCGCAGTAAATGAAAAATAGAATAGATTAAGAATAAGAAGTCCAAAATTTGCTTTAGTTTAAGAAAAGCTGGAAACAATTTTATATCATATTTTTCCGTGAGTTATTTGAGGGAAGGAGTGGATATAAAAAGTTATGCTCTAATATTACTTTTATCAATTGTTGATTTGCAAAAATCACTTCATCTTATAAGCTATGAAGGAACACAACAATATGTTGGCATTGTGATTATCAAAAAGTATTTAAATGACATGAAAAGGATATGACAGAAGTATATATATTTGCAGTTTAATATTTAATTCAAAGATGGAAACATACAAACTAACCATGACTAAAAACAAAAAGATTTATGCCATAGCTTAATTATTTAGTAAACTATTTCATTCGATCAAATGGGAAAGCATACATGCATACAAATAGTAATAGACATTTTATCATATTTTGTTGTCAAGTAAATAAGTAATTAATTTTACATTCTTCATATTAGAAAAGTATGAACAAAAAGATCAGATATATTTTCCATAGGTCTCTATTTGCAAATGAGTTAGACGTCTTGAATCCTAGAGTTACTTAATGAAATGTCTAAGGAAAAAAGGGATTTGTAGGTATATATTTGCATGCATTTATCTTATCTAGTTTTTAAACTTGTAACACGCTTCATATTTATGATGGCTATGGAAAAATATTACACTCTTTTGGTATCTTAACTAAAAGGTTTGCATGAGTTCTGGGCCAACCATAGGTTTGGAGAAGCATGGACTCACTTGACAAGTCCAACACCTCCTTGTTTCAAATCTGGTCTAGGGAATAGTTTTTGTTACTCATGCCAAAAATCAAAGGAAATCCAAATAAAAATGTGCATTTGCACTACCCTTACAGAGTGCAGAGCCAAATAAAAATGTGACTCTGTATTTAGTCTTTCATTTTTCTTTAGCGATTGAGTGGAACTTACTCTGATATTGTGCATACCAATTGCAGGTGCGAGGAATGAAGTTTGTTAGAGATGTTCGAAGACAATTATCTCAAATAATGCAGAAGATAGCTAAAGGTTGGAATTCAATCATTGATGAACCTTTTAGGAACACTTTGTCCTGAAGTCGTACCCTGATCATGCCACCATGAGAATTACTAACCATAGTTCAACTACAGGCTTTTACCTTGTCCTAGAACTTATTTTCTTGGATGAAATTTTTTACTGTTAAATAATCTTTTTGATTTCTAACTGGAAACAATTTAATAGCTGTGTCTGGTACTGTATTAATAACTTGGTTGCTGCAAGTTATTTACAATGGTATTTACACCTTGCAAGTGCATTTGCTGCAAGCTTACTATTATTGCCCTATTGGGTGCCTCGAACTTGTAAAGTGCAGAACAACTTTCACAATGATGTTCACCAAAGCTTCTCCTTGGCCAACTTTTTTGTGGTAGAGACAGTTCTATCCATTACTAAACAATAAAATGCAATAGGGTTTTCTGTTATAGCCCCATCTTTTGGTCTTTGGTTTTCCTACTAGTGTCGGCTCATCAGCTCATGATTAGTAATTATACTGGTAGTTTTATGATTGATCCATATATATATATATACGTATATATATATTTTTAGATGATCAAACACACTAGACAGCACCAATACTTGAGCTTCAGTTTTTGTTGTACAGATGCATTTATTATTAGGAGAAGCTAATTCAAAAGTCAAAACCTTTATCTTTCCATGTTGATGCCACAATTAATGATAAAGCCACTGGATGAATGGTGATTTTGTGTTCCTGAATGTTTTCCATTTGGATGATTTGGCTCTACTTCTTGTCTCTATGTTTCTATTATTTAGAACTTGTCCTTGATTGTTATTATTATCATTGTATTCTTTGTGAATGGATCTCATAATATGTAGTCTTTTTGATTAAATTTTTAGCAACAAATTACTATATTTGATTATCTATATGAACTCCCAAATGTTATCACATAAGAAGCACAGAGGAAGCACATACATTAAATAATATGCATTGCAAAGATTTGACTATAATCCCATGATATAGTGGTTTGCACAATTTGTTTGTTCTAATTGTTTCTTTTGTTTGAATTGCAGGCATGTCTTAGCAAAGAGAGCTGGACAATCGATGTCTTTGAGTGGACTTTCTAGTTTAGTGATTGCAGGACTCTTTTCAAGAGATTTGTTATCGAGTTCATTTGTTAAATAAAACAATTTTTTTTCATTTTAAATTTTGTTTTAGTTCATTTAGTTTATGTGAGTTTTAGCTTATGAAAGGAGAAACAACATATTTATTTTTGTTTAGATTGTTCAATATGTTATGTTGTTTCTATTTGAGTTGTCATTTTCTCTTTGCTTGCTTGTATTGCTTTGTTGCTAATTATTATTGGTGCACAATATTAGATTATTAAAAAATATTTTAATTTTGACAAAAAATATTTTTGTCACTTTTTATGATTTTGTAAAAAAATAATTTCATTTAATATTTTCTTACTAAAAAAATTTGTCTTGAAAAATTTGTTTTGTCACTATTTTTATATTATCAAAAAAATATTTGTCACAAAATTAAATGATTGACAAAATTATCTATCATTATAAAATGTGTAACAAAAATTTATTCTCAAATTAGCTAATAAGTGACAAAATTTATTTTGTCACATTAAAAATTACGCTAAATAAGTTGTCACTATTTAAATTGTGACAAAATATTTTTTCTCACAAGATATATTTTGTCACGATAAAACATATGATTTTTATTTAAAGTTTAGATTTATTGTGACTAAATAGTATCTATTGTGACAAAAATATTTTGTTTTATAACAAAATAATTTGTCATAACAAACTAATTTAAGTGACAAAATACTCTTTGTCACAATAAAACTGATGATATTGTGACAAAATTTGATTTTGTCACAATATACTTATTAAGACAAGTTTGTTGTGACTAATGTGTGACAAACTAATTTCATCCCAATAAGTATGTTGTGACAATTTTCATAGTTATTGTGAGAAATTAATTTATCACAAGAAGCAAAAATTCTTGTAGTAGTTTGGCAACATACATACTATAATCATGATGGACAAAGAGAAGAACACAATTAATTTGTATGAGTAGATGGTTATGGATGCAACACAACCTAGTATGGGGTCAGCATATTGAGCAATAAGTCTTTAGGAATGAACATAATGTCATTGAGGATCCCAATCTAATGCTAAACAAATTTTTGAGATGTTGTCAGCTGCACAAGTTCTATTGTGGGATAGGGGTGAAAATTTTTCAAAGTTATCTATCGCAATCGAGAACTTAAGTCTCAAGAGTGATTATAATATACCTGAGGGCTATTTTAATTGTATGGTTCAAATGATGGGGCGATGCATTGCCTAGAGGTAACAATATGTTTACAAATTGATACAGTGCAAAAAAATTAATGAAAAAAGTAGGGTTAGGATGTATAAAGATTAATTGTTGCCTAATGGTTGCATGTTGTATTATAAAGATGATGAGTATGAGCGAAGTTGTAAATATTGTGGGCATGAGCATTTTAAACGAACCATAAAAAAATGGTCAAAACAAAGACACAACCCTAAAGATGTGATATTTCCCACTTATCCCCATACTTCAAAGACTTTATTCTTCATTGGCTACATCAAGTGACATGAGATGGTATCGTGAGAACCCAAGAGAGCCTAGAGTTTTATCTCATCCATCAGACGGAGAGGGCGTGGAAACATTTTGATGAAACTTATCTTGATTTTGCATCCAACCCCCGAAATGTGAAATTAGGATTATGTGTTGATGGGTTTTCTCCTTTTGGGATATCTAGACATGTTTATTCTTCTTAGCTTATGATCATTACTCCTTACAATCTTCCTCCTTGGATATGCATGAAAAGAGAAGTCATGTTCCTTACCATTATTATTCACGGTCCATCCAATCCTAAATGTAAGATTGATGTGTATTTGCAACCACTGATTAATGACTTAAATTTTTTGTGGAATAAAGGTGCTATAACTTATGATGTGTCTATGAGACAAAATTTTATAATGTGGGCATCTTTAATGTGGATTCAGAATGACTTTCTTGCTTATGGGTGTTGTTTGGGTGGATGATTGTTGGGAAACTTGCATGCCCATATTGTATGGATTGGTTAATTAAAGGTGTTCACACTCAAACATAGTAGAAAAGTTTCATTTTTTGATTGTCATCGACAATTTTTTCCCATCGACCATCCTTATACACATAACAGGAGGGCATTTAAAAGAAATTGTACTAATTTTGCATTGCCTCCTCGTCGAATAAATGGTGAAGAAATGTGGCAAAGGGTTAGACGTGTACCAACAATCTTTAAGTCTCAAGATGTATATCCATCTGGAAATGGGGTTGATCACAACTAGACAAAACAAAGTGTATTTTGAGAGTTGCCATATTGGAAAACACATCTATTTCCATATAATGTTGACATAATGCACATTGAGATGAATATATTTGTTACCGTACTCGATACAATTTTAGACATCAAGGGTAAAACAAAAGACATAGAAAATGCTAGATTGGACTTGGTTGAGTATTGCAGACGAAAAAAAAAATACATCTTCATGATATCGGAAGTGATAAGTGGTAAGCTAATCAAGTTGAAAGTAAAATACACATTGAGTAAGAAACTAAGATTGGTTGTTTGTGAATGGGTTAAACAATTTTACTTACTCGATGGATATGTTTATAATATAGCAAGGTGTGTCAACATGAGGGAAGCAAAGATGCATGGCATGAAAAATCATGATTGTCATGTATTCATGCAATAGTTGCTCCCAGTAACATTTAAAGAGTTATCGAAACCCATCTGAAATACACTTATTAAGCTAAGTCAATTTTTTAAGGAATTGTGTTCAACATGGTTGAGAGTGAAACAAGTGGTGGTTATGGAAACAAACATTCCTATCATTTTGTATAAATTGGAGCAAATATTCCCCTTAGCTTCTTTACCTCAATGGAGCACCTTCCCATTCACCTATCGTACGAAGCAAGGGTTGGTGGACTAATTCAATATCAATGGATGTATTCATACAAAAGGTTAATGTTGAATGTATCTACAATGTCAATTATAGCCTATTATTTCATTTCTTGTATACTTACAATTTTATTATATAATTAAGTTCTTATGTACTCTAAAAAATATGGTCAAGAACAAGACTTGAGTTGAAGGTTTTATTTGTCAAGCCTATCTAGTCGAGGAGACATCTACTTTTATGTCCTATTATTATCCATCAGACATTCCATGAAGGAGAACAAAAGTGCCATGTAATGATGATAGAGGTGAAGAGAGTTTGTCTAATCCACTTGTGTTAATTTTTAATAAGCCATGTAGTACATATGGGAAATGCATGAAACGCCAATTAAATAATAATGAATTGACAACTACAAAACTATATGCTCTTTTAAATTGTCTTGAGGTTTAACCATTTCTCGAGTAAGTCATTTGTCAAGGTGTTAATTCACTAGTGAGATATATATATGTCATCTACAAAATATAAAAAAAAAAACTGATAATATATTTTCCACTGCAATATGTACACACATATGTTACGCAAACATATGCCTAATAATTTTGGTACACAACTTAACAATGAGATTGCAATAAATTTCACCTATTGGTTTAAAGAATATGTAAGTTGGATAATTCTCATATGTTTTTATTTGCAATTGTTTTGATAGGTCAATGTAATTAATAAGCATTTCATGATACTAGGTTCTTAATCCAGAATATAGAATTAAAGACCCTTTGCTGAGGAGTTTGGCATGAGAGCCTTTAAATATAGTTGAGACATAGCCTATGTATTTTGTGAATGGTTATAAGTTTTATACAAAAGTTTAGAGTGATGGCAAATCTACTTGTAATTATGGTGGTGTGCGTGTGCGTGTGCGTGCACGCAAGGTTTTGACTATGGAAAATCATAGAATGATTTTTATAGCATATTACATGATGTTGTAGAATTGGAATATACTGGATGGCCTATTAAGAAATTAGTTCTAATCAAATGTGAATGGTTTAATCCAACTTCTAATCAAGGGACAAAGGTTGATAAAAATTATGGGATTGTTGAGGTCAAAGCAAACAAGCGATATAGGTCGTATGATCCATTTATATTTGCAGAACAAATTGATTACACACCATATCTTAAAGGCCAACAACGGTGGTTGTTGAGCCAACTTGCTCGTATTAATTAAGTTTTGATGATTAACAAAAATATTTTTATAATATAAATGTATTTCTTTTTCATATAAAAAAAATAAATTTATTTTGAATTAAAGGTGGACTGTCTTTAAGCATGTTTCATTCTTTTGATCATTTATGTCTTAAAAGTTTATGTTTGAATTTTCATTTATTGATAAATGTTTTTATTACTTATGTAAAAAATATATTTATTTTGAATTAAAGGAGAATTACTTTTAGATATGTTTTCTCTTTCTCATACAAAAAGTAAATTTATTTTGAATTAAATAGAATTAGTTTTAAACATATTTTCTCTTACTTATGCAAAAAGTAAATTTATTTTGAATTAAAGGAGATTGGTTTTAGACATGTTTTATTATTTTAATCATTTATATCTCAAAAGTTTATATTTGAATTTTTAAATCTTGATTTTTTATGCAAAAAGTAAATTTATTTTGAATTAAAAGTGAGACATGTTTTCTTATTGTTTGAAAAAATCTAAATATTTTTTGAATTTCAAACTTCTTATTAATCCTTTCTTTAGTAACTAAAATGCTTATAAATACCCCACAGACTCATTTTTTGAGTATCTATTGCACATTCAAAGCTCCAAAAAGCTCTCAAGCTAATTTCCAAGCATTCCAAGGCTCTCAAAGATTCATTGTTCATCTAGCGAAGAGCCACACGACAAGAGGTAGAGTTGTCAAAAGGGCCGGGCAGCCCGCGGGCCGCCCAGCCCGTTATTGTTCAAACGGGCCGGGTAGGGCCACAGAATTTGGGCCCACGGCCGGGCTGGGCCGGGCCCGTGGCCCACTAGGCCCGGCCCCGTTGGGACCCTATGGGCCGGCCCATGAGGCCCTTATGGGCCTGGCCCGTGAGGCCCTTATGGGCTCATAAAATTGATGGCCTTCAATCATCATATTGAGTTGGTATGATTTCACATAATAATTTTGTGATACAAAAGTTAAAAATTAATTGGCTCTGGGTACACAATTTGCTTGAAATTTAAGTTCAAGCTTGACTTAACTCTAATTCAATTTTATCTAACTAAGTTTTCATCAAAGTCTGACCCAGTGCAAGTTAATTAGTATCATCATTAGGCCCTGACAAATACTAAGCGAATTAATTAATGATTGTGAGAAAGAGTAATAGAATAAAACAAGCAGATGGCTTGATGATTAGCTTTAATCATGGGCGCATCACCCACCCTTTGTAGTTACCAATTTAATCATGGGCGCATCACCCACCCTTTGTAGTTACCAATTTAATCATGGGCGCATCACCCACACTAAAGGAATTAATTAATGATTTTGCAATTTGCATGTTACTTTTCTTGTGAGTTGACAACTTGACATAAAGGAAAAGCAATTTGCACGTGTTTCACTGTTTTGCTTGTGAGTCCACAACTTGACATAAAGATAAAGTATGACTTGTGACAAATATTCACCCATAAGGGCTGCCTGACAATGTTTGAAAATTTGAAGGCTAACATATATAACTTGACAATGACAAGGCTGGCAAGGCTGAGACTATTAACATTATATCTGTTATGTATAATATAATATAATAACATATTATATATCAATTTTAAGTCATAGGAGTTATTTTTGGAATTTTTAAGTATTTTCCTAGGAAAGTGCATAAAATACAAAAAGTGACAATGAGATTCCCTGCAGTATCATTGATAGGAAAGTAAATGGTTGGAAGGCTGAAGGCATCAAACGCCATCAAAAATTTCAGAAAAAGTATCCTTCATGATGACCACCAATGGTGCATTTGGTTGCTGAGTCAGGTTGTCACCCACGTTTGTCAGGCTGCCTGACAAATATTCCCTAACTTTTCTATCACAACATTTGAAAATTTCAAATTTACGGAAGTTCAAATTTTTCATAACATTTGAATTTGAAATTCAAATTTGTAAGTCTCTTGATTGTCTATAAATAGGAGAACAAATATGAGTTATTTTCATTTGCTCTCGAATTCCATGCAATTCTGTTGTTCAATTGTTCTTGAGTTTTCACTTCTTAATTCTTACTTATTTTTGCCTCTCTATTTTATAAGTTTTATCCATTCTCAAATTAGATAGTATTCTTATCAATAATAATGTCTTTCCTTTGTCGCTCAAAATCCACCCGTTTTTCTCGTGGGACTCCTTTTGGTTCTATAGATCCACCACGGTCTAGCACATCTAACCCCATAATTCGTAAAATCTCACTTACATCTGACATATGGTATGACGGATTAACAAATAATCATTATTTATGTGTGACAGCCCATTGGATAGATGACATGTGGGCTATTCAAAAAAGAATAATTACTTTTAAAGAACTTGTAGAAGCACACAGTGGAAACTACATAGCTTAAGCGATTTCACAGTCCGTTTTAGATTACAATATTTTGGAAAAATTATTTGCTATTTCTTTTGATAATGCTAATAATAATAATGTCGCAGTGGAACGATTAAAACTTTTTGTGCCCTTAATTTTAGGGGAAAAATTGTTTCACAATAGATGTACATGTCACATTTTAAATCTATGTGTTCAAGATGGTCTTCGTGTAGGTTCAGAGTCATTACAAAAAGTAAAAAGTTGTTTAAAATTCATACGCACTAATACGTCTAGACTTAGAGAATGGAAACAATTAGTTCATACTTATCAACTTCCCTATAAAAAATTTCCAAAAGACATTAAAACTAGATGGAACTCAACATTTTTGTTATTACAAATGATAACACCATATAGAGAACTTTTAACAATGTTTTGGAATAAAGAAATGCCCCCATCTCATCACATAACTGAACTTGATTGGAATTTGTTAGATATACTTATTTTTATATTAGAACAATTTTATCATGCTACAATTACATTTTCTGGTTGTAAATACCCAACAACTCACATTTTTTTAAGAGAAATATATAGTATAGTAAATTGTTTCAATGAATATAGAGAACATCAAAGTTACATGTCATTTCTCGACCCAATGGAAGCAAAACTTAGGAAATATTGGACACAAATTCCACCACTTTACCTAATAGCTAGTACGTTAGATCCTACACAAAAGTGGAATGCTGTAGATGGTTTTTTAGATTTTTATGGCAATGCTATGAAATATGAAGTTAAACAATTAGTATATGAAATGTATAATTTGTACGAATTTCATTTTAAACCTAGACAACAAGTTGAAGACTCATCAAAACAAACAAAATCCAAAGGAAATTTAAAATTTGAATTTTCAAAATTTTTGAGAAGTAAACAATCAAAAAAAACAACTACAACATCAAGTAGTGCATTTAATGAATTAGATTTTTATTTAAATAGAGATATGCAATTTTCTGATGATGAAATAAATAATTTTGATGTTTTGGCCTCGTGGCGCTTAAACCAACACACATATTCTGTTTTGGCTGCCATGGCTCGTGATGTACTAACTCCTTCGATGTCCACAGTACCGTCGGAGTCTGCTTTCTCTACAGGTAACAGGGTGTTAGATTCAAAAAGATCAAGATTATCACAAAAAATATTGAAAATGTGTGTTTGATTTAAATATTGGCTCGATGTGGAGTTCGAACAACAAGGGATCGAGTTAGTAGATGAATCAAGTGAAGATGATGTTGATAACTAGCTGAAACCACTTTACCTTTGCAAATTTGTACTATTTTCTTTTATTTAATCGAAAAGATGTAAAAATTTAATTTAACTATTGTACTCCCTCACCAATCAATATTGGCAATCGCCATTTGAGTGATGGGAGTTTTTTGCTAGCCGCAAGATAATGATCTTGCTGCAGCAATGAATTTAAAAATTTCCTACCTTTAAAAAGAGACTAAGATTATTAGGGATGGTTGCTAGCTCATATAAAAAAGGTAAAAAAATTATTTAATTGAACTTCTTCAAGTGATGGCTTGAAGAGAGAGGAGTAGGCCATTTGTTTACCAAATGGTTCGAACCTCTATAAATTGCAGTGTCCCTTGCTTATTTATATTTTTAATTATGTTATTTTTTATTTATTATTAATATTGGATGCTAAAAAATTTACATTTCACAATATATATAAATAATAACCATCAATATATTTAAAATTTTCAAGCTAAATTTTTTATATATTTAAATTATAAATAAATATTCTTCTTTTTATGTGTATTATTTTTCATATCAATTCACAAGAAAATTTATAAGCCATATAAAATTTTGAAATATAAAATAATGAAATAATATTTAAAACTTAAGATAGAAAATTGTTTAAAAAGAAAAAAAAGAAAAAAAATTAGTTTTTATATATGCATTATTTTAATATTTATATATGTATATATTATATGTATTATTTTTAAAAAAAAAGAAAAAATAGGGTCCGGCCCACCGGGCCTAGCCCACTAGGCCCTGTGGGCTAAGGGCTCGGCCCGGCCCTGTAGCCCACGGGCTGGCCCGGCAAGGCCCGGCCCCCCTATAGGGGGGCCGTGGGCCGGGCCGGGCCCTGTTCACAGCAAAGTGGGCCAGGCTGGACCTGGCCCTTTTAATAAAAGGGCCAGGCCGACCCGTTTAAAAAGCCCACGGGCCGATCTGGGCCGGCCCTTTTGACAACTCTAGCAAGAGGAGAAAAAGAGATCGCAAAGTCGAATCCAATCTTCTCCATTCAAACTGAGGTCACTACTTATTTATTTATTTAAATATTATTACCTTGTATAATTTGTTCTTAATTACTTATTTGTGTCCAAGTGTGGACAAATTATTTGTAACATTTAAATTACTATTGTGGATTATATAGGCTTTCTAGAACAATTAAAATCTAGGTGAATCTAGTTTCCAATGTAAGCTAGGGAGAAAACCTTAGTGTTGTTGGTTTTCTTAGAACCCATTGTAATCTAGGAGTGTATCTAGTTTCTAAGGTGACTTAGTGTGAAAACCTTGGTGAGATTAGTGGAACCTCAAGTGTGGTTGAGACCTTGGGAGAGTGGAGTAGGTGTGTGCGAACCACTATAAATTGTCTTGTGTCTCATTTATTTATTCTTGCTATATCTTGTGGCTTGCAATTTATTAATCTCAAACTTACATATACATAGTTATAAAATCTTAATTTGTTTAAAATTAAATAACAAGAATTTAATTAAAAGAAAATAATTTATATATATTCTTAGAGAAAATAATTAATCAATAATATTTATTAAAAGAGAAAAAAAAATTAAACACCCAATTCACCCCCCTCTTGAGTGACCATACCTTAAGGGACCAACAATGGTTATGTGTTATCAAGACAAAAGTTCGAAATGTAATTAATGCTCCAAAATGATGAAACAAATCTACCATCCTGGAATAATGAATCACCCCATTTACAACTAACAATATCCCCTAATGTTCTAGACCAAATTGTAGATATAGATGGTGATGCAACAGAAGTTGATAGCACACAATTCATTCAAGCAAACATAGAAGAATCAAAGGAGAACTTGCCAACTCTATGCTTTACTGAAGAAGAAGAATTTACTGACACAGGGTCTAGTCAAGTTATTTGATTTATTTTATGAATGTATTATATATCTGTATTTTATGTATAACTAATAGTCTAATTTGATTCAAGGTTTATTTGTTGCATTATGTGCATGTTTTTGTTCTATATAGATGGCAGATGATCAAGGTACAAGTCAAGGTAGGGGTTGAGGAAGAGGTCGAGATCGATATAGCCCATGCATTGCTACGACCCCCATTGCTTCCTCTCCCTCCCTACTGCATAACCATCTTTCACTCCAACCCAGTCTCTTGTGATGACATCCACTCTACAGCCACTCAGTTGTCCAATCCACCTCTGGCTGGGGAGGTGGATCTCAAAGACACGCATATATGGATCCGGCCTATCGTTGGGTTAAAGTGAGTTTTTTCAACTCAAACCTTATCTAGTTTTATTTAATATATATGTTAAAATTGGTTATGACATTATTTTTTATAATTATAGTTTTGACCCAACTATGGGATTGTCATCTTATATCTTTAGTATATTGAAATCCAAGTTCAAGGGGGCTCGAAGATCATGAAGTGAGGTGGATCTTGCTTTCAAAGATATGCAGTTTGAAGAGTTTAAGGTCAAGAACAATTAGTAATTGAGTAATAATATTTTTTATATAACTATTAACTCTTCATGATTGTTTAACATATTCTTGCTTGCATGTAGAAAATATATAAGTGGTTACCACATGATGACCATGAAGTTAGGAAAGACTACAATAATAAGGGCTCAAAGTCATTGAAGAATGCATTGAAAAAAGTCAGGAATGGACATGATAGAGGAAAATGGATTACTGATAATATTCGAAGAGTTCTAGAGGAAAAATGGCAAGACCCAAATTGGGTGCAAAAGAGTTTTAAGAATGTCCAAAATAGACACTCAGGAGAGGGTTCCTCTCTACACACCAGTGGCAGCATATCGACGGCTAAACACAATAAAAGATTAGTAAGTTTAATTATATATCGTTAATAGGTGAATTATTGTATTAAATTCAATTACATTCCATGAAAAAACTTTATATTTAACTTAATTGAAATTATGCTCATTTGTTGTCATTTGTAGAGAAATTAATTGAATAGGGAACCAATTAGTTTTGAACCTTTTACAAGAATAAAATAGTATAAAGGGAAAGACGATTGGGTCTCTTCAAAAGCTATAGTAGTTACTGTAAGTACTAATTTTTAATCAAATTTAATATTTAAATTAGCATTGTTATTAATTGTAAGTAAATTTGTTAGTTATCTAATTTACTTGCATCTAAATTTCTTGTTTTAGAATGAGTTTAATAGACGAATAAATAAGAGAGATTCATCACAAACATCTATAGATGGGAGTAATTCGGGTCAACTGTTAGATACCTTTGACAACGATATATTTTTGGATGTGGTTGGAGAATGAAACAACGAAGGGCACATTTTTGGTCTTGGGACATCATTTCCAAAGTATTGTTCGATGTCTTCATCTAGTATAATAGTGAGTCTGAATGAGATGGATGCTATGCGCCGAATGGTCTCTGACTTGTCTATGGAGATGCAGTTTGCACAAGAAAGGATGTGCACCTAAGAAGAGATGACATAGTCAGCACAATAAAGGATGCACTATCAAGAAGAGATGATACAATCTCAATAAGCGATAATACAATCGTAACAAGACATGATACAATCTCTCTTCTAGCACTTGGAGATCAGCTAGATGCCCACAAGTCATCCTTTACCAACTTCCACCCCTCCAGGTCACCCAGCTACTCTAGCCAACCCAAGCAATGTAACTCATCGTGACCCTATTGATGACATGTATGACGACGACGACGACTTGGATGATGACTGTTGATTTTCAATATTTGTTATGTAATTTTACTTTTGATACTATTTCTCTTAATTAATACTTTTGTGATTTTGTAATAACTTGTTTAATTATTCGTGTCCCGATTGTTTGGTTTTGTGGATATTGTATTTTACTTGTTAATAGATTTTGAATCAAATATTTTTGGACCATTCTTGGGCATTTTTGACAAATCTGAGAATTAGAGATGGATTTTTTCGTTGCCAAATGTTCAATTTTAAAGGAGGCTCGTAATCCATCTCTACTGTTAACAATGGATTTGTTTTTTTTCGCTACTTTAGTTACTACTTTTAGTGGAGAAATATTATCCGTTACTATTTTTAGCGAGGAAAAAAATTGTCACTAATTGTATTTAGATACTAAATTTGGAATTTGCAGTGATCAAATTGGTCACCATTTTAGCGACGGAAACTTTGGAATTAGCGACGGAAAAAATCCATTGCTAAAAGATAAGTGACACCAAGTCTTGAGATGGATAAAAATCCATTGCTAAATCTGTCACTATTTTATTAGTGATGAATTTTCAGAGTTTTAGTGACAGATTTTTTTTGTCGCTAAAACCCTATATTTTTTTGTAGTGCCTCTACCTCCTGTTTTTCATATTTCCTCCATCTCTATTTCCATTTGAGATCTCATTTGGAACTATTTGCAACAAAATTTACTGAGAAATTATCCACAAGAGAACCAAATAAAGTTTTCTAATTTATCCTTTTTCATGCAGTAGGAACAGATATTGAACTTTTTGTAGATCTAAGTTTTCCATTTAATGAGTAATTAGTGAAACAACACTTTCATATTCTGAGTCAAAACCATTTATAATAGCTAATTACATCTTTTTGTTTGAAATAGAATCATCTATTGTTGTAAGGCATGACTTATAGTCTTGACCTTTAAAATATAATCCATGACTGATTGATTATTTCTTGAGATTTCTTAATTGCTGTTTCAAATAAAAGGATTTAGCTATTGTTTGTTGTGAATATAAACCTTTCAACACATTCCACAAATCAAATGAAGACTCATAGTGAATCACTTGAGCTAAAACGTTCCTGGTTAGTGTAGAAAACAGCCAACTAAGAAGAAGCTGATCAAATTTAGCTAAAGCTTAGAATAAGCTAGTTCTAAATTTCACTTCTTAATTATTGTTGATACGCCATGACAAAATAAGAGAAAAAAAATTAATTATCAAAAGGAGAAAAAGGTATGCAATATCACAAATCAACCTCAAAGACCGTGGCTAAATAAAAGGCATGTGGCCCATTACCATAGCTCGTGGCCTTACCATGGCCCACGATTGTTCCAAGCCCGCGACCTCATCTGTGGGGTTAACTCATAATCCCATCATCTAGTAAAGTGCACGGGAAATTCGGTGCACAACCAAAGTATTTTCCTAAATAAGAAAGGGTCCCACAAAATACTTAAACTTGTCAACTTTGACATATGGATATCCTTCCAGAAAGATGATAAATAATTATTCACAAGAAATTCTATTTGTAAAAGGATAAGATAAGTATCATCTATAAAAGATAGATGTTATCCGCAACAATCCTAATTCCAGTTAGATTATGATTAATCAAGATAAATGTTATCTACAAGAATCCTAATTCTGATACACTTTGGATCATTCCATATTTCTCTATAAATAGGAAGACACTCATTCCAGAAGAGGTACGTCTCTGATACTAGTGTAAATACTACTTTTAAGCTTTTATCACCCTCAGTGTGTGACATAAGCATCAGAGTGTTTGAGAAGGGATCCTTCTGTGCCTTCTAATGATTTTTTTCCTTGTAGACTCAGGCACCTGGATGACGATGTTTCCCAGCAACTAAATTCATTGTTGTATCTTGGACACATGCAGCAATAAAAGACCATTAAGATGTCCGGGAGTCAGTAGATGAACAAGACTAGCCTTAGACACACACAACAACCATTAAGATGTTCGAGGGTCAAAAGCGTCAGTAGATGAAAAGACTTGCATCGGACACATTCGACGATAAAAGAATGTTCAAATATCTTAGGGTCAATAGATGAACAAGACTCACCTTAGACACACGCGACAACTGCTAAGATGTCCGAGGGTCGATAGCGTCAGTAGACGAAAAGACTTACCCCAAACTCATGTGGGAATAAAATATCGTTAAGATGTCTAGGGGTCAGTAGATGAACAAGACTCGCCTCAAACACACGTGGTAACCACTAAGATGTTCGAGGGTTGATAGTGTCAATAGATGAAAAGACTGGCCTCAAACACACACAACGATAAAAAACCTTTAAGATATTTGGGGGTCAGTAAATGAACAAGACTCGCCTCAGACACAAGCTGTAATTGCTAAGATGTTTGGGGGTTGATAGTGTCAGTAAACGAAAAGACTCACCTCAAACACACACAATGATAAAAGATCGTTAAGATGTATGGGGGTCAATAGATGAACAAGACTCACTTCAGACACACATGGCAACTGTGAAGATGTTCAAGGGTCGATAGTGTGAGTAGAAGAAAAAAATCTCCTCAGACACACACGACAATAAAAGACTGTTAAGATGTTTGGGGCTCAACAGATGAACAAGACTCGGCTCAGACACATCCAACAACTGCTAAGATGTTTAAGAGTCGATAGCGTTAGTAGATGAAAAGATTCACAATAGACACATGCGGCGATAAAAAACCATTAAGATGTCTGGAGGTTAGTTGAGGAACAAGACTCGCCTCAAACAGACGCAACAACCACTAAGATGTCCAAGGGTTAATAGCGTTAGTAGACAAAAAGACTTGCCCTGGACACACGCAGCCATAAAAGACCGTTAAGATGCTTGGGGGTCAGTAGATGAACAAGACTCGTCTAAGACACACATGACAACCACTAAGATGTTTGGGGATTGATAACATCAGTAGATGAAATGACTTGTCTTACACATGAAACGATAAAAGACCGTTAAGATGTCTGGGGGTTAATAGATGAACAAGACTCGCCTCAGATAGACGTGACAACTGCCAAGATGTTTGGGGGTAGATAACATTAGTAGACAAAAGATTTACCCTGAACACACGCGAAGATAAAAGACTGTTAAGATGTCCGAGGCTCAATAGATGAACACAACTTGCCTTAAACACACTCGATAATCGCTAAGATTTCCAAGGGTCGATAGGATCAGTAGATGAAAAGAGTCTCCTCGGACACATGTGGCGATAAAAGACCGTTAAGATGTCTAGGGGTCAATAGATGAAGAAGACTCACCTCAGACACACGCGACAACCACTAAGATGTCCAGGGGTTGATAGTGTTAGTAGATGAAAAGACTCGCCTCGAACTCATGTGAAGATATATAAAAGACCATTAAGATGTTTAGGGGTCAATAGATGAAGAAGACTCACCTTAGACACACACAACAACTACTAAAAGACTCACCCTAGACTCATGTAGCGATTAAAGACCATTAAAATGTCTGGGGGTTAGTAGATGAACAAGACTCGCATCAAACACACTCAGCTACTGCTAAGATAGGTTCAGGGGTTGATAGTGTCAATAGACGAAAAGATTTGCCTCAGACACACGCAACAATAAAAGACCGTTAAGGTGTCCAGGGGTTAGTAGATGAATAAGACTTGCCTCAGACACACGCAGCAACCACTAAGAAGTCTGCGAGTTGATAGCATCAGTAGATGAAAAGACTCACACTGGACACACACGACAATAAAATATCATTAAGATGTTTGGAGGTTAGTAAAGGAACAAGACTCGCCTTAGACGCAGTAAACACTAAGATGTCCAAGGATCAATAGTGTCAGTAGATGAAAAGACTAACCCTAGAGACATGCGACAATAAAAGACCGTTAAGATATTTGGGGGTCAGTAGACTAATAAGATTCGCCTCAGACACATTCAGTGATAAAAGACCGTTAAGATGTCTGAGGGTTAGTAAATGAACAAGACTTGCCTCAGACAGACAAGACAATCGCTAAAATATCTGAGGGTCTATAATGCCAGTAGAGGAAGAGACTTTCCCATAACACATGTAGCAATAAAAGACCGTTAAGATGTTTGGGGCTTAGTAGATGAACAAGACTTGCCTTAGACACACTCGACAACTGCTAAGAATTCAAGGGGTCAATAGCGTCATCAAACGAAAAGACTCTCCCCAGACACACACGACGATAAAAGATTGTTAAGATGTTTGGGGGCCAGTAGATAAAAAAGACTCACCTCGGGCACGTGTGGTAAAGGCACACCGTTAAGATGTCCGAGTTACAATAGTGTTAGTAGACGAAAAAAGTCATCTTGAACACACATAGCCAAAGTTATTGATAGACACCACTATAAAACTTGCTCTAAACTCTCAAGACAACAGTGTGCAGTCCAAGACATGAGACGCTCAGCAAGTTCTTTAACCAAATCAGTTCAACCTAAGAATTGGGGAGTAGTAGATGTCAAAGTCAAATAAAGCATACAGTTTAAAAGGCAATAAAGATAAAAGAAAATTTGCAAGCAAGCCATGACCAACCAAAAACAAATCGATACAAATAGAAGACATCGTCTTAGTACATGCACGAGTACAATCAATCAAAAAAATAAAAATACAAAAGGTAAAAGTACAATAATAGGGAGGACGACACACGATCAATCACCAGTAGGAAGGACCATAAGGTGATCAGGATCCTTGCCTTCGTGCAAACTAATAAGAGCGCAAAAAACCTTGGGAGCACCTGGTCTATCTCCATAAAGCTCCCAAGGGCTAGACAAGTTCTCCAGGTTATCTACCAAGGAACGACTAAGATAAGAGTCGGGGCTCAAGGCCCTAGGTTCATGCTTACACTAATCCAAGGAATCGATGCCTAAAATAACCTCGGAGTAAATCATGTCGTCAAAGCTCTCGCCAGGTCTATGAGACTCTAGGAAGGAACAACCTAGATAAAATTTGAGCTTGATGAAGCCCCTAACATACTCTTTCTTCCTCTCAAAACAGTCACAGGAAATGAGATACTTTTGAATTGCCTCTGCTCAGATCTCATCTTGTCTCCTCTCCAATCCCATTGCATCTCCTCCTCTTAAGCACGACCCTGCTCAATCTCCAAACGTAATGAAGCACATGTCTGACTCAACTGAGCCACCTCGTGCTCCAAAGCTCCAACCCAATCGACATGTTATGCCTCAGATCGGGAAAGTTACTCCTAGAGATTCTCACAAGCTTAACGCCAGGAGTCGGCCTCTTTCTGGGCATTATTAAGGGCTTGATCAGCATGCTATGACTATGTAGTCAATCTACCACACTCACGACACTAGTAGGCAATCTTCTCCTCAGCAAATTGGTGATGAGCTCGAGCACGGGCATGAGCTACCACCATGGGCTGAACACTTTGAAAAGGAAAAAAAGGGAAAGACAGAGTAAGAGAGGGAAAACCATAAGAAAAACAACAAGGTAAAAGGGATAAAAAAACTGAGGGGGGGGGGGGGGAACTTACTAGAACCAAATTGCGCTCAAGACTGTCTAAGAATCCGGGGAACTCACCACTGAACAATTCCATCTCATCACGAGGAAGGATAATAGAATAGACTAAACGAGAACCAATCTCGAGCTTAGTGATAGAATTAGAATCAAACATCCCTGGACCTATCCTACCACTCTTGCCCTTGAGAAGGGTACTCTTATTCAAATGGTTTGGAAAGGGCACAGGACCAACTTCTGGGAGAATCAGGGGGTAACTACTACTCTTTGAGGAAAAGTGAGCATGGTCAGGGTGAATCAAAGGAATTGCCCTGCCTTTAGATCCTTCATTTTGCATACATGGAAAACTATAAGTACTAGTCTCAACCTCTCACCGGCACTGTGAGCTTGACCCTAGACAAGGCTCTTTATCAAGAACGATAGGGGGATCGAGTAAAATAGGTGGATAGTCCCAATTGCGTGAGGGAACCTCTAACGAAGGCACGTTAGGAAGAAACAATAGATTAGCATCATCATGGGAGGGCCTGGGGTACTTACTAATCCTCCCACCCCGAACGAGAGATGGGTCACTAGGGCCCCCCACAACACACTCCTTCCTTCTGATAGCATTACCAAGGCGACTCATACCTATACAATAAGAACACAATCGTTAGTCAGAAAACATTTGGAAAACAAAACTCAAAGAGAAAAATATAGCCAATAAATAAATAAATACCCTCAGACAAAATTTGTTCTCCCCAGAGGGAATGGGAGCGTAGGCAAGATTCCTCCATCAACTCTTCCCCCGAAGAGGGACCATCATCCTTATCATCGTCGCCTGATAGAGGCCTAACTGTCAAAATATCACCTAAAATCTCAGAAGCACCAACTAAGCTATTGGGAATCAGACCCCAACCCGCAGCAATAATATTCCCCCTTGATATATTATCTCAAAGAGAAATGGGACTAGTAACTACCAAGAGCTTAATCTCGGTCTCAAAGCTGCCTTGTAGTTCTTAAAGACGTGGGATTTTTATGGCACTCTCCAAATGATGATAGTAAAAACACCAAAAACGAGAGGTCAAAAAATCGTAAGAAGGCTGACTAATGAACCATCTATCCTCAAAGTCACTAATTTTACTTAGGGCCTCAATAAAAAGTCGCTCCACAGAAAGCGCCCATTGACAAAGTATAAAAATTAACCCGCTAGTCTAAGCCACAAAGGCTGTAAAAATAGTTGAATAACTGAGGGGACACATCCACCATTTTCTAAGCACACAAAATAGAGAAAGCAATCAATAATAGCTAGCCATTGGGTTGAATTTGAGGGGGTGAAAGGTGGAAAAAATGAAGGAAATCTCGACCAAAGTCAGACGAAGGGACCTAAGACCAACCCTCAAAGAAGCTTCATATATGGCTACCTGGCCTACATTGACCAAAGCCAGATAATACTCCGTGGGGTAGGGGAGTCACATATCATAATCAGGGGGAAAGGAAAAAGATAAGGCAATCCTCTCCAAGTCATCTACCCCCAAAATAGAAGCCTTCCCTAAGGATTTGCCACTAGGAATTTATGGGATTTCTCGAGTTACCCTCTTATACCTCATTATAATGTAGAAAGAAATAATGAACAAAGGCACAAGGAAATGGGAGATAAATAAAAAAACCTAGGAACTCAAAAATTTCCATGGGATTTAGAAATACGAGAAGCTGGAACCTGTTTTGGGTCAAATGGCAGCAGCCACAAGCTATAGGAGACGGTCGTAGGCAGCGACAGGTTGAGGTTGCATATGGTAGCAGAAGTTAAATAGGCAGGAAGTTGCGAATGCAAGCAGCGACGTGATGGAAGCTGTAATCATGTGAGATGCCCGCGGAAGGCGAATAGATAGCAGCTGCAGCTACGGGATCAAAAGACAATGGTAGGGGCAGCAAAGTGTAAAGGCTGATGGCCACATGTTGTGAGATCCGACAACTTAGGGAGGCGAGGTGATAGCAACGGCAGCTGTTGAAGGTGACAACTGCGACAACAGTAACTGTGGCAACTAGTGTCGGCGGTGGCTGCGACTGCGCCAAGTAGTGGTGTGAACCAGCAAACAGTTGCGACTGGAGGAACAAGGAAGAAGATGAATGTATGCATTCACAACTGTAGAAAATATTAGGAGAAAAATGTGTGAATAAGGTTCTGGAGAGAGAAAATGAGTGGGTAAGTGAAGACAAAAAGTGAGGTGGTGTTATATTCGTGATTCAGTTTTGAGTTTTGAATTTATTTTTAATTTTGTAAAAGCGTTTGTTTTGTAATTTTGAAAAATTATTTTTATAATATTTCATTCAATGAATTTGATTCAAAATAAATTACAAATATTTTTTTTAATAAATTATAAATTTAATTTAAAGACTTTAAACTATAATACAAGAGATAACTAATAACAGAATAACAAAAAATTCAAAATCTTAGAAATATCATACTTCAAACATTAAAATCTGATAAAGGACTTTAAACATTTATTAATAAATTATAAATTACAAAATAACATAACATTAATATATCATAGGTATAATCCAAAATCTTAGAAATATCTTTAAAAAAATTAATACAAAAAAATCATATTACATATTTAGTTTAATATTCAAATAAAACAAATCAAATCACAGAAAGATTTGCGATCGAGGGCGGTGATGTCGGACAGAGGGGGGCGGTGATGTCGAACGACGTGCAAGGGTTTGCGATGAGGGCCGATTGACGACAATGGTCAGGGTGGTGGCAGTGGAAGCAGTTGACAGTGGTGATGGCGATGGCGATGGCGATGGCGACGGCAGACCAGAAAAAAAAAAGAAGAGAAATGAGATGGGGGGCGGTCAACGACGAACGCGATGCAAGGGTTTGCAATGGGGGGCGACTGACAGCGATGGTTGCAGTGGCAGTGGTGAAAACGGTCGACGACGGTGATGGTTGTGGCGGTCGACAATCAAAAGAGAAGAGAAGAGAAATGGGAGAAAAGAGGAGAGAGAGAGAGAGAGAAGAGATGTGTGATTGTGAAGTGAGGGGTGGGGGGGAAGGGGCACGGCTGAAAGCACCCAAAACAACACGTTGTTTTGGATTTTCTTTATAAATTTTTTAGTTATTTTTGAATATAACAAAGGAAACGTGTTTTCAGTGTTTTGAAAAATTAAAAAATCAAAACAGACTCAAAACAACAAAAAGAACATGCTCTAACCTCTTCCCCTTTTTTCTTAGTGGGAGATCACATACAAAAAAGATTCACTCAATCAAAAATTTTACAAAAAATTGCCTCTAGAAAACCCACAAAGGAAGAAAAGTGTGTGAAATAATCAATTAAAAAGAATTACCCTTCTCCTTAGGAAACTCAGGAAAAAGAGTGGTGAGCATCATGACAAAATAGGAGAAAAAAATTAATTATCAAAAGGAGAAAAAGATATGCAGTATCACAAATCAACCTCAAAGACTATGGCCAAATAAACGGCTCGCGGCCTTACCATAGCCTGTGGCCACGCCAAGCCCGTGACTATGGAGCCATAGCCCACGACCTGTGGCCTCAGCTGTGGGCTTAACTCGCAATCCCACTATCCAGTAAAGTGCACAAGAAATCCGATGCACAGCCAAAGTATTTTCCCAAATAAAAGAGTGTCCCACACAACACGTGAACTTGATAATTTCGATATATAGAAATCCCCTTTAGAAATAGAGGATAAACAATTATTCACAAGAAATTTTATTTATAAAATGATAAGATAAACATTATCTATAAAAAATAGATACTATCCGCAACAATCCTAATTCAAATAGACTAGGATTAGTTAAAATAAGTGTCATCTACAAGAATTTGAATTTTGGTACACTTTGAATCACTCCATATTTTTCTATAAATAAGTAAATACTCATTCTAAAAGAGGTATGTCACTGGTACTGATGTAAATGCTGTTCTTAGGCTTTCATCACCCTAATTGTCTAATTTAAGTATCGAAGTATTTGCACGAAAACCTTCTTGTGCCCTCTGACAATTTTCTTTCTTGCAAACTCAAATAGATGTACGATGATGTTTTCCGACAACTAAATTCATTATTGTATCTTGCAATCAACAATTATGTTCTTGGCTGCTATTTTGTTTATTCTCATTTATTATTTTCACAAGGTACAATGACCTTGCTATTATAATAAAAATTAGCTGTGCGTAAATTTGATGCTCTAAAATTATATATTATTGACGACGCCTTGCATTGAATCTTATAAAAAGAATCGATCTTCTATATCCATGAGCAATTGTGAATTAATTTATTGGGAAGCAAGTCAACAACAGATTAATCCCAAGCCTAAACAACTGTTTAAAAAAGGAAAATCTCGAATTGATCTCTGCGAAAAACGAAGAAGCCAGGCGGGCATCTGCAGCCGAGCGAAGATATCAACATTTAGGAAGATCAGCAGGAGGAGGAAGAAGCTTCTGGTTGGGAAGGCTTCCATCCAAGACAAGCCAAGCCATCTTCAATCCCCAGCTGGTATGGACTTCAAGGTGGCAATGCATGAACCACACACCTATATGTGTATATATATATAGATCATCAAATGCATGAAAGCTTTTAGATTTAATATTGATCGTTAAATTAAATCGGAAGATTAGCTACTATAGTTTATCAATGGAATGGAAGTACCATTTTACGAGGAAATAAAATATTTTATCTATCAGCTTTTTCTTTTCCCGTGATAAGATTTTTTTTTTTTTTTTGGTTTATTTAGTGACCAATGTGTACTGTCAGAGTTAAACATATATATTTTTGTTAATTATAGTCAATAATGCTAGGAGTTTAGTCTTGGGAGTGCTTTGATGACTTGAATAGATGGGTTGGTGACAAGACCATTTTGTTACCCCCTGATACCGCTACAGTGACAAGTTATCTACAATTGTTTTTTCACAATTTGACGACAACTCGTCACTAGAGCTGATTTTTAGGGACAATAATATGCTTTATGTGACAAAAGTGTCATGGAAATGAAATGTAGTGCTTCCAAGCTAAGAACAAAGAAAAGGAAAGAATGTCAAATATACTCCCAAAATTTGTATGTAAAGGGTAATTATTCGACCCAGACTCAGTGGTTTAGACTACTTTTACAAACACGTGTAATTTATGGTCAAAATTTTGGGTCTCTCTCTTTTTTTTTTTTTAATGAAAACAAATTCTTCTATTAAGTTAAAAATGACACAAACTGAAGAGTGTTTTTCCGAAATTTAAGGTTAGTAAAATATATAATTGTGTAAATCTTGTTTTTAGATGAAGTTGTGTATATATGATCTTTAATGTTTAATTACTCACCAGGATTATCTGCTAGAAACCGGATAGCTACCCATCCACCATATGGCACAGCCGCCGTGTTCCTCTCCACCGGATCCACAAGATTGAAGTTTTGGGGATCCTTTTTGGGATCAAAGTTCCCAAACCCTTGGCCAACAATAAAGAAGTTGAAGCCATGGAGGTGGAAAGGGTGGCTTTCAGCTCCCAGAATGCTTGTATCCTGCATCACCAACTCTACACTAGTGTTAAAGGGCAGCACCACAACCTTTGTCCCATTGCCAACCATAGTATTGTTTGGTGGAGTCCCGGTATAGTTAAACCAGTGAAGCGGACTAATCGGAAAATCAGGGCTGTAAACTCCATTCGATTGTCCAGAGAAGTGAGCTTGGAGCAGCGCCGTAGTTGGTTGTACAAAAGACACATTGTTGATCGAAGCTGAGAATTTGGTGCCATTAGGCCCCTGACAGGTCTGGTTTTTCTGGTCACAAGGGGCCGTTCCAAGGCCAACTGAGAAGAAGAATTGCTTGTCAACTTTCTGGGGCACGTTTGCTGGGTACTGGGCACTGGCTAGGCTTCTGAGTTTCTGTGTGAAATTGGTGGCAAAGGCGGTGTCATTTAGGTCTGGTAAATTTGGTTTGAAGAGCGGAAGTTTCTTCATCGAAACCGTTGATGATTCATACTCGACAACTCCAGCAACAGTGGAGTTGTCGAAGGTGCCGAAGCCGGTGACGTATGGTCTGGCCATCATGAGGAAGGTAGCGTCCGGGAAGTAGGGTTTGGTCTTGAGAAGGACATTGGTGGTCTGACCGGGCGTGATGAGAAGCGTCTGGGTCTCGAATGGCTTGATGTAGACGGCATCGACTTCGACGATGGTGAGAGTATGGTTGGCAATGCTGAAGAAGAGATCGTCGTTGAGCGCTGCGTTGATGAGACGAAGAAGGTAGGTCTTCCCTGGCTTCACCTTTAGCTTGAATGTATCTGCAGGGATCAAATCAACAGTCATCATATATAGGTGTGTGCGCATCAAGTAAATTTATAGAAATCATGATTCATGTAAAACCAATTAAAAATTCTGATTGATTTAGTTCTCATTTCGATCATCCTACCCTTAGCAGAACAGTTATACAAAGGACCGGGAAGGCCATTGATGGTGTATGAATCAGAGACGTTTGGGCCGCCACCAGTTTGCAAGGCCTGGTTAATTATTGCCTCAGTATCTCCATTGAACCACTCTCCTGAAAGCAGAAGGACATGCAGTGAGTGTAAAACTTAATTGAGAAGCAACAGACTGCAATTAATGGAGATTAATTAATATGAATGCGTGTATTACCAAAGATGATGGGGACTTCCTTGTGTGGCCTTTGGAAAGGGTAGGAGACGTTAAGCTTGGGAAGGATGATAATGGGGCCATAGACAGTGGATCGGAGCCAGGAAATATGGGCGTGCCAGAAGAGAGTTCCTCTCTGCCCAACAATGGTGTAGTTATAAACATAGCTCTGCCCGGTCTGGATGGGGCACTGCGTGATGTACGCTGGTCCGTCAGCCCACCCGGTTCGGAGTTGCCTTATGCCGTGCCTGTTTTTCAAATTTTTGTGATACCAAACTTACTGCAACTTTTAAATGATATCAACCTTACTGCAACTTTTAAATGATATCAACCTTACTGCAAATTTTAGTGTTGTTATAAAGCACTTTTATTAAAAAAAAAAAAAACTTTCTTGACTTCTTACCACTTAGCGAAACTCTCTTAACATTACTGAGCATCGATCATTAGTTTGAATTTATGTGTTGGCTCTACCATTTCCTTTTTCTTACTTATTCACAATCAAATTAAGCCAAAGAAGAAACAGATAATTGGATTCATATATACCAGTGAAGTGAAATATTATTGGGAACATGGTTAACCACTTTTATGAGAAGACGATCGCCCTCTCGAGCCACAATGCGAGGTCCCGGAAACTTTCCATTGACTGTAACGATGCTCTTGGTGTGGCACAGCCTCGTAACATTTTGCAGCTTGATCTACATGGCACAACATTAATTGATTAATTGTCAACAGTTCTGTCACAACAAAATTAACGACAAAAACTAAATTAAGTAGATCGATCTCTAGCCACATAGATTTTAGTCTTACATCGAACTTGTAGTGCCTGGTCAGAGCGGCGTCGGCAGCAAGTTCAGACCATGGAAGAAGCAGAAATGCCATGATGATCCAAGAGAAGACAGCTTTCATCATAGAAGCAGTCATGTCTTCAATCTGATTAATATATATGTTCAGATGTTGGGCTCTCAAATTTAACTTCTGGCTCGTTATTTTCTTTGAAGGATGTTGAGGCGTTTATATAGAATAGAAGCGGGGGTGTTTGGTTGATTAGGTGACTGAAATTGCAGGTGTCAAGGAAAAGATAATAATTAAGCCGAAACTGGCTGGCTAGTAAGCGCTCGAAAATGAAAGAACGAGAGAGTTGTTAGAATGCAGACTTAGAGTGGTGTCAAAGACAATCTACAGTTCTTCATTTGACCTTGCTCTCCATCCCTCTCAAAACTTCAAAATTTCCTTCCTGTAGATACTTAATTAATTTACTTGATTATCAGACTTGTTTCTGCCCTTATCTACTTGTGGGTAATGTTCCTTCCTAAGCTTCTCTCAGTGCACCCATAGAGACCAACTTATGAATAATCAATCTTATGATGATGAGTGACAAATATTAAACCTCCAAGGAAAGAGAGATTACTAATAGTGGAATTAGAACCCAAGATATATTTTCAAGTAATTCAACTTTCATGACACTTAAATTATCAAGTTGATAATACGTAGTTTAGAAAGAAGGGGTTCGCTTGCCAATGCTAGTTTTTTGTTTAAAAAGAGTTTATAAAAATTCTTCAGTAGCTTAATATTAGTTGTTACTTATTTGATAAAAATATTAGAAAAAATTATGAGTTATTCGGCTTATAATTAAGCTCTCCCCGAAACATTTTTTAAAAATTGATATCCCCATATTTTTTTTTTTTTTGAGAGTTTAAGAATTGTCTAAATTAAAAATGCTTTTCCTGAGCAAGTAAAGGACAAAAATATCATACAAAATAAGTTCTTACAACTTATAAGTTATAAGCTCTTCAATAAAACTTTATTGTTCTAAAACTTAAAATTGTGTAATTTTAACTAAGCCAAACACCCTCTTATTTATTTATTCATTTATTTTTTGACGAAGCAGAAAGCGTGCTAATTAACTGAGGAACATCACGTTAACATCCAAAGATTGAAACAAGAGCCAACTGTTTGATGAGACTAAAACGCCCTTAAATCATGATTAGCTTGGCATCCGCATCCTATCTGGTGTCACAGCTGATTTTAACTCCTCCAAGTTTATCAATCCTTAATCTTCTATGATCATTAAAATCAACTTAATAATTAGCTAGCAGCTAGACAGCGAAGTCCCTTTTCCATAATTAACACGTTCAGCCGTTTGTTAAGCGTGAAAATAGCAACACCAACCCAATGAGTCATCTCCAGGACTTTACCCAACCAAGTATTCTTGGAGAAGAAGCAAATGAATCAATGGGTTTCTGTCAGTAGCAGTTCCAAGGTCGCATGTGTTGCTGAGATTTGCGATTTGTAGGGAATACGTGTCACAGATGAATGCCATGGAAGCGTGTCGAGTTTGGTGGCTGAGGCGTTGTCACCTTAATTTGGGGTTTACAGGCGGCAGGGGAAGTGACAAATAACAGATCCCAGCTGCCGCGCGCATGAATATGTGTTTGTATTTTCATGGTTCCTTTGCTATACACGTCTAGGGAAACAGATGTACGTAGTAGGAATGTAGGATTCCCTGCCAAGTAGAAGAATGGGAATTAAAAAACTAGGATAAAATAAGGGCATTTTGATTCAAATATACGTTCATAATTCGGTGCTGTACAATTATCGTTCTTGATGTTGATACAGTAGTAGTACCCGCGACTCGTTGCAGTTGTACCAACTATTCCCTTTATAGTTGTAGTTGTCTCTTTTGTCTCTCTCTATTGTTCTTGATCAATGGTTTGTTTAATTTGAATTAGTGTTCTTAACGGCTAATATTATATAATATATATGTATAAATATATATGCACACACACAGATACTGGTGCATGTATCACCATCCAACCCTCTTTACTTTGGATAAAATTTCATCACTGGATGTTTTATAATTTTTTTAATTAATTAATTTTTTATATTAAAAAATTAATTTTAATTGTGGACTGCCTTGACTTTAGCCCAAGTAGCTCACATGTGGATAACTAAGTGGGTAATTAATAATGATTGAATAATATATATTAATCTTCTTTTAGGACTATTAGCATTAAAGATAAGAAATGTTGTTTCACATTACTTAGATTAACTAATCATATATAATAGATAAGTGATCATTAATTTTCTTTTTAGTTGCTTGGACATGATATAGATTGGTGAACTCGATCCACTTTTTCTATCCTTACTTTGGATGATGGCTCCTGCCTAAGTTAATGTTAATCGACCTTAATTTTATGTGTCAATAAAACCATTAATAATAATAATAATAATAATATATAATCTTCTTGCTTATTGTATATAATATATATATATTTTTTTTGCTAAGGTGTCCTTTATATATTGTTTTCAATTGTTCATTGCATCTCATTTAAAAATTTAAAATGGTAGAAGATATAATTATAAATTTATCCAATTTTTAGTTGTGAGAAAAGGGGAAATTTTTGACTTATTTATAAATTCATTCTAAAACTATTTTTGAAAAGAGTTTATCATAATATATCACATGTTTTACTAGTTAAAGTGTGTCAAGTGTTTTGTCGATGAGGAAATGACATGTTGCTTATCGACTATTTTGTTATTAAACAAAGTAGTCCACACCTAAAAAACCTAACTAAAATCTAAAAACCTCAATTGAGAAATTTGGTCAATAATTATATTTAATTTTTGTGCACTTGACTTATATAAACAAGACCCTAATAGATAAACATATTTAATTTTGAAGAGTCTTTAATATCTATTTCCAGTCCATACTTAATGGTTCACGTTTATATCTAACATGAATCCCCACCTTGAGCTTAAACATTTACAAACATGGTGATCTATCCTAATGTTTCTAAGTGAATCCATGTAATTACTTTTCATATTGCACACCAGTTTCTCCGATAATTGCCCACTTGATAAGTGATGTACTCATGAGACCACCACGAAATCAAGACAGTTATTTGGACATAGGTTGAGCGATCGGATAAATAACATATTAGTATCAGTCCGGTAAATCGTGAGTTGAATCCTCATCCTATATAGTGAAATAAAATCTCGAATTTATAATTTATCTTTCCTAACGTAATCGAGAACACGAACACCTGAAGTTATGCAATGACAATTATCCAAAGGCAACTACTTGGGATTACAAACATGAACACTTTAATTATACTTCAGCGTAGCCATGGGTTTGGGGATATTTTGAACTATAATTTTAATTTTACATATATAATTGATGTGTCATAATATCTCTTGGTTTTTTTTCTGTGATATAAATATTATTATGAAAATATTATTTGTATGCGTAATTTGTACACACTTTTTATAAGAAAATTAATAACATTTTTATAAGAAAAACAAAGATTTAGTAGCAATTTTTTTATTTTTAAAAATTACAATCACCTTTACATGCTAATTATAAGAATTTAAAATTTTTATATATAAGAGTGTTTGTAACTTTTTGATTTTTTGATAACTCATACCTATCAAAAGAGTTAAAGCAAGTTACAACAAAACCCATAACCAAACCCAAACATATAAGGCCACAAAAACTAAATAAATACTATGGTTGACGAACAGATGCGGTGAAGGTGGTCAGGCGACGAACAGTAATTATTATTATTATTAATTTAAAAAATAAATATTAAATTTTTATAGTAGTAAAAATTATAAGTAAGATAAAAAAAATTAGAATTGAAGTTTATTAATAAAATAAATGAAATAGAGTATTAAATAAAGAATAGAATAATTAAAGCATAATTTTTGAAATAAAAAAAATAATAATAGAGAGTGAATTATTTAGAATATAATAATTGGGAGAAAGCGGTGGCCCAAACAAGGAGCCTTCACCCAAAATAAACCCCAAATGATATCCTTTTGCCATTATCATCGAATATCACCGTCAACCAGTGAAATACTGCCATCTCCAACCACGTAGCCCCGCGGATCACAGACACACAGATAATCCTTTCATTGCCGCTGCGTTGCTCTTGCTCCTCCGTCGTCACTGACTAAGCCGTTCCGTTCAACACGTACGCCATCTCCAATCTATTATCTGCTCCAGGCTCCAGCACCACCCTATATATATATATATATATATCCATTTCGTCACGACCAAAAACGTCGACCCATTCTACCTAGAAAACAAATTAAGGGGATTGCGGGAGGACCAAGAGCAAGAGTGATGAAGAAGGAGGCGTCCGCGTGATGGTGAAAAGAGCCTAAGCGGAAGAGGAAGCGAACGAGAGGCAGGGAGCAGAGGAGGAGAAGGAGCAAGTCCAATCGTCCGACGACGACCAGCAAAACCTTTGGAGCCTTCGATCTGATGGCATTGTAATTTTTGAAGATTATTTTATAATTTTGTGAATCAATTAAATATTATTAGTTTATTGAATATATATAAAAATTTATTTAAAAAAATATAGTCTTGATATATATATATGGTCAAAGTTTAATTGAAGACAATGAGTTTTCACCATAAATTATTATTTATTTACGCATTTCCCTTTCTTCCTAATAAGTATGAATATAATAAATTTTGTAAAGAAAAACAGTGGTGGGGTTGAAGTTACAGTGATTTTGGTGTCGACTATCATTAAAGAAAGTTTCAGCAAATGGGAGCCCACACTCATTTAAGGACGCATCTAACTTCTTCCTCCATCGATTATCATATAATATATTTACTCTCTCTCTCTCTCTCTCTCTCTCTCTCTCAAACTGTTTGTCATTTCATTCCCAACCCAATAAAAAGAATAAAGAAAAGAAGAACGTAAAAAAGTTCAAAGTAAAATATTTGAGGTTGAGGATGGTGGGTTGATTTCATTTAATTCACTTAGTTCACTAATTACTAATTAGTAGAATAGAGAGGATCTCTAACTCTTTTTAAGACTCTAATTAACCAACTTAATTTATTTGTGAAAATTAAGAAGAATTATTACCAAACAAACAAACGAGCCCTAGCTAGCTAGGATTAGAACTCTCAAATAATTAGGTAGCCGAACAAATGGATTGGGGATATCATCATTTATTAGATTAGATTAAACATTGTGTTTGTGTCCCCCTCACTTATAGCTACTTAATTTTCACAAATAGAAATCCTTTTCCTAATAATTAAACAACCATTAGACTTTTTCAATCAGAATTAAAGCTACACAATATTATAAAAACCATATATTATTTTGATTGTTAGTGAGCCAAGCAAGTTGTAGCACCACCCGACCCCCATTGCTTGACGTCTAGAGAATTTATTTGTTACATGCATGTCACCAAAACTTAAAGGCATGAAGGCAAGTATCACATGTACAGCGGCGGAACAATCACCCTCTAGCCCATCCCTCTCTTCCTTTAATTATTGCCGTCCGATCAAAGGAGCATCAGTAGGATCGGGCCATTTGACGGATCTCACCATAGCAAGGTGGGCCCTATAGTTATGGGCATAAAAATTTAATCATGAGAACAAGGTGAGATCAATCCGTCGGACGGTGCTGGTGCGCCTGGAAGTAACTAGTTATATAACCCGAATCTTTGACCCGCCAAGTCGCAACGTACCTGAGCTAAGCCAATCCTTGACTTCTCAAGATCAAATTCCATCCACACGTCCTGCTGGTGGTGATGCCCAATCACGTACGCCTCGATTGCCAGTAGATCCGAGTTCCCGAATGTGAAGCAATGCACCGAATCCTTTCCCCTGGTTTCGCCTGGTACCCGGTACAGTAACCGCTCCCCCGAAACCGTCATTTCGGCGCCCCGGAACATCAGGCTCACCGTTGGTAACTGGGGCAGGCTGGTCTGCCCCGATGGAACCCGGTAGCAAAGATCCATTGCCCCTTGGAAGACGAAGTTCGGGTCCTCCAAGACCCGTAAAACTCTGGTTGTTTGGTTTAAGAACTCGTTTCTCAAAGCAGTGTAGGCCGGGCCAAGAAGGAAGGTGAACTGGGTGCCAGAATCGACCATGGTCTGACCCGCCCCTGTGTGGTCTGGTTCGAACACTGATTTCGGCAATTGAAGTAATTTGTCTGAAACCTTGATTCCTTCGAGCTGAACCGTGTATGCGACCCGATCAAAGTAGGGCAATGGAGTGGAGATTTGAATCAACGGCGTGTAGTTCAACGGTGCGATCCATGTAAAATTCGAGTCGCCGAGCAATAACACGCCCGAGAAGTTGTAACCCGAAATGCAGTAGGAGAATTTACGAAAACCCATCTGCGAGACTAAAGAGAGCGACCCGCGGTTCATGCCCATTAACCCGGTGGTCTTGGCGTCTTCCTCGGAGTTACTGCTGAAACCCAAATCCATGCACCCGAATATCGTGCCCGGAACGTCGGACCCTCCGATGTTGAACGTGTCGGACGCGAGATTGCCCTCCGATGACGACGAGTCGGCGTAGGAGAGGACAGCGTGGCAGAGGTTGTTGGAGTCGCAGGAAGCGGGAATGGAGAAGTCCCGGGTTCGGTTCACGCAGGTGGGTGAGGAACAAGAAATGGGAGCATAGGAAGAGGAGCGGTTCGGGTAGAAAACGGGTTGGGACAAGAGGGTGGTTTTGCAGCGAAGCCAAGAGAGCTCACTGCCAGTGTCGAGGACCATGGTAACGTTCTGTGGGGGCGAGCCGACTGAAAGAGAGACTGTGAGGGTGACATTGTGGTGGAAATGAAGCTTGTTTGGCAGCCTGCTGAAAAGAGACCCAGATGGGATTGCTTCCGTTTTCAGAGGCAAAACCCGCATTATAGAAGAAGAAGAAGAAGAAGAGGAAAGCTGGATTTGAATCAAGAACAAGACGATGTAAAGATAAAGAAGAAAGGGAGGCCTGAGGGAGTGAACTTCCATGGCTATTGAAAGAGATCTGAGAATGGCGGAGGTCGAGGAAGAATGAAAGTGAACAAATGGAACAAAAGATCTCTGGAAGGGGTGGCGAGGGGGAAAGAGACGACGTCGTTTGAGGGGGCGAGGTCGTGATGAGACTAGGCAACTGAAGTTTGGTTTGTTTGTTGGGATTGAGTAAATGAACTGACCCCCAAGCTGCAATCTTTGTGGTCTAAGGGTGGTTTATTTATATGAAAGAAGCTTCCTAAACACAGACCACTTCCATATTCCATGCTGTTTTCTTGGTAAGCTTAGCTCTAGCATTAGGGCTGAATCGAGTGATTTTATATGGTGGGCCAAATAATAATAATTTAATAGCTCTTCTGTTGACATACGTATGACAATTAAATAGTTCAGAGTGAGTTACTGAAATTCCCGAAACTTTTCCATAAAAAAAATATTTTTGTTAGCATTGAATAACGCACCATAATTAAGAGGGAGATAACAAAGAGTTTGAAACGTTAAGACTATAATCATTTGATAATAATATTTTTTGAAACATGAATTTTATTCTACATAACTTCCGGTGGGGTAGAGATCATTTGACTTGACCTCATTTGGCACCATGCGTAGGGGCATCGACATACCATTTTACTGATGTTTTTTGTATAGAAATTCTACAATACAATACTTTTCAATGATCGACATACCCTTTGCGTAGCATTGTATAGAAATTGTGGGCATGGAGAAATATTACTACTGTTTTGGTTGCATCTTCTGGAGCCACGACTTTTCTACAGGTAGCAACACAATATTATTCTATATTATATAATTAAAGTGGGGTCATATTATTTATACATCATTTATGTACATTTTGGACTACACAAGACACATAAATGACATAAATACCCCTCACTTTATTGCGCTCACCATTTGGGTACGAAAAATTTTTTTAGATATTGATACATCATTATGTAACCTAAAATATATATAATGATATACTAATAGAATTTTCTATTAAACTGAGTTGCCATGGAAAGACAGGAAGCATAATTAAGGGTTTTACTTTTACATTGATTTTGAAACCCTTTCTCTTCTTTATTTCTTGGGGCACCCAACCCCAACGAGCTAGTATACCATATATGGAATGGCAATATATATATATATATATATATATTTGAGCACTCCCAAAGAAATTTATTGGGCAGGGGACCATTAATAAAAGCCTTTACATTTATTGAAACCATTGTTTCCTCTATTTTTTTATCTTTATTAACCCCAACAAGGTAACAAATGAAGCAAAGCCAAGTGCTTTTGTTATGTTTGGTTTGGTTTGGTTTTTGTCGTGGGTTGTCTAATCACTGCCCAGATAAACTTTCAGCCAGCAAAATATAATAAAAAATAAGAAAATAGAATAAATTATATTTGCATTTGTGAAATTTTACTAAATTATAGTTTGTAGTTTTTATATTTTGAAAATTACAATGACCATTTGACCCACTAAAATAATGTCATGAAAGTTAAGGAATTTGTTATTATCTTTTCATAGAAAAAAAAAAAAAGAATTTTACTTTCTCGTGAGCATAAAGATACTCTTCACTTGGAAGCACATGTTATGTTGAACTAAAAAGAACAGAGGGTCATGATTTGGGACCATGGAAGGGATGGGCTTGTTGTTGGTGAAGGTGATTAAGTCACGTGCATAGTGTATCATTTCTCTTTTAACTCTCTTTCTTAAGGGCGACCCTTGTGACAATGCCACGTTGATTTATGTCAGCTGAACCTTCCTTTTTCAGAAACATCTCTTATTTATTTATTTTATTAAACATGTTGATGAAATTCTCTTTAGTCTTAAGAATTCCTTTCCTTTTACCTTTATTATTATGATTATGAATTAAGAGACACTCACATTCACTGATTAATGGAGCCTACAGCATTCTATTTGCCGACCCTTAATTGGATGCCCACATCAACCTTCAGCTTTGTTCTCGTGTCTTGATTTTTTTAATTTTTATTATTTTTTATATTCGTGTCAGTGTCAGTGTCACCGCAACACAATTTTTAAAATTTAAAAATAAAACGAACATTCTTGAATTTCAAAAAATAATACCAACATTTTCATTAAATCCGCCACACCCACCAACATTGTGGGTATATTTTAGGCTGAATTTGATTCAATTTTATACTAATTCAGATTTAAATTAATTATGATTGAACCATTAAAGATCCTATCATTAATTTAGTTTATACTTAAACAAACATCAATTGAGTCTAGAAAATTACATTTACCAAGGTTGGTTCCCGATCTAGAGGGACCATGGGGATGTCACGTTGGCCTCAATTTACATGGATCATCTTGAAGCCGGCGATCTCACTGGGCTATCGATCCCCCTATGCACGACACAGGAATTTGAGCATTCGCGAGGCCCATTGGCAGCCACTCCCTGTAGGCGTTCTTAAAGAAATTGTGATATACATGCGTAAGTGACTAGTGATTGTCGGCTCAAGTTGATCTTCTTGCTAGTGAATACAAACTAGTTGGGAGTCATATTTTAAGTGGGATGTTCAAGTTATATGAAATGTGTTTGAAATGGGAATGCTACTCATTTTGAGATTTATGTGCTTCTTAGGGCGGATTCAGATTAGGGAACAATGAGCCTTTTATTGAGCCCAAAAAAGAGTGGGTGTTACCAGAAACATGATTTAAAAAAAAAAGGCAAATGGGCTGGGCCCATGGGTCATGCATGACACATGGGCACCCATGGGCAAGTGAGCAACCCTCCTTTGTTTGTGGGCATGACATGAAACGGCAGCCCGACTCATTTAAACCGACACAGCCCGATTCTCTCCTTTTCGATTAGATGGGTGCAAACCGGACGGGTGACATAAGGTTGTATGTGTGCAACAGAACTCAATTTTGATAGGCTAGTGAGAGCTCTTCTCGCCTGGCTTGAAAGAAATTAAGGGTGTTGTAAACAATAAGGTATCAAATGAATCCCATAAAATATAATCTAAGATGGGTTTTGAGTCCTAATTCAGACTAGATTAACCACTTCATCTGGAGAGGAAACCTTCTAATTTTCCTCAACTGCCCTCATCTGCAAGAAGGAAATCATCTGAGTGGTGATTCATACCGACTCCACTCGTAGCATGAAACTGTTGTTCACCGTCTACTCAATATATGCTTATTATCGATCTCCAGTTTCTTCGTCGACAGACAACAGTTTGAAATTGAAGAAATTAAGATTAGCTGATAACAATGTGCAATGTCCGTAGATGTATTCATTTGCAGAAGATAACAGAGTAGAACGAAGAACGAGGTACAGTACAGGCATATCATGCAGTGTTATATGCGTGTACAAGAAAACATCCAACTACGAATACACAACAGGAATTAAGTTGGGTTCTACTGTTTGTCGATCTGGTTGAGCTTGCCAAGGCCATTGCAACGGGCACAGACGATCTGGGTCAGGTCTTTCCGAGCTGCGTTCGCCCTGAGGGTGGCGCCGGATTGCCGGACAAAGCCTGCCCCGTCGCATTCCGGGCAACTATATATATCACCAAACAAAGATTAAAGGATAAGCCATAAGAGAGAGAGAGAGAGGGGCAACGGAGGGAGAGGAAAGAGGAGTAATTTTACGTGTCCTTCCGGGAGAAGAGGATGGGGAAGGCGGTTCCCAGCAGAGCCACCGCGGCGGCGCCGGCTATCAGATAGCTGGTGCTGTCGGCTGAGACGTCCCCAACGGCAGCGACCACCGTCAGAGTTCCGTTCTTGTTCTTCTTCTGGTTGGTTTTCCATGACGAGAGTTTTGAGCCCAGAAACGCTGATCGTGAAGAAAGGCTCCTGGAGAGAGTAGGGTGGGTCTTGGCTGATTGATATACTGAATTGTGAAGAGGAAGAGGTTGAAGAGAAGCAATTGACGCCATTGATGGAAGATGCAGGGGGGCTGGTAATTGGAGATTTTGTGCTGTTCGTGTCCTGTGAATGGATAAGGCCAAATCAGAAGAAACTCTCCTCAAAGTGTCACAGTCTTGTGTTTAAGTTGTAGATAAGGATGGTCCCACTCCCACCTGTTGTTCATTCTCGGCTAAATTTAAACTTTCAATACTTTCCTCCTTCTGTGTCTAAATCACTATTTATATATAACTTCCGTTGCGGACTTCTAATTTTACCAATTAACCATAACAATTTTAAAAATTATTTCAATTTCTTTTTTCTTTTATACTAGAGTAGAGTTATACTGTCAACACTTTATTAAAATACCTGCCCAACAGTCGGTTAAAATTCTGGACTCTGAAATGCAGTGCACAAAGACGTCAGTGATTATGAAATTAGAATTGGTTAAATTAGCAATATCTGGAGACTACACATTATTGCCTTCTTGCACATTGAACATTGTAACAAAATGAACAACAAAGGAATGTAGAGAAGAAAACGCCAAAAAATGGAGAGAAAATATTCTATGATCTTATCTTCTCAAAATTGTATATTCAGTCATCTATATATCAATACAAAAGGAATCTTCTAATAACATACATCATTGTCTTTGTGTACAACTCAGCAAACAGAAATGTAAATAACAGAAGAATGGAAATCATCCTTCTTCAATAATGGATACTTTTCCTTAATTCGAATGTGATGTATTATGCTTCAATACCCCCTTTCCGAGCAAAAGATGGAGAATGGAGATTGAGAACTCCCATCTTGGATAAGTGAGAGTGAAGAACAACAGATGGCAAAGCTTTAGTCAAAAAATCAGCCAACTGTTTGGAGGTTGGAACATAAAATGTTTTGATGTTACCCTTTTGAATTTTGTCACGGATCAAGTGACAGTCAAGCTCAATGTGTTACGTCCTCTCGTGAAAGACAAGGTTGGTTGCAATGTGGATGGTAGCCTGGTTATCAAAATGCAAGGCAACGAATTGAGGATGAGAAACCTAGAGAGCAAAAAGTATAAAATGCAGCCAGGTGAGCTCACAACATGTAGTTGCCATCGATCGATACTCTACCTCAGCTGAGGATTGAGAAACAACGGATTGCTTCTTCAATTTCCATGAAATCAATGTTGAACCAAGGAAGATGTAGTACTCAGTGACTGAGCATCTGGTGTCGGGACATGAGGCTCAATCTGAGTCACAAAAAGCAATGAGCTAAAGTGAGGATGAGCTGGGGAGAAGTAAGCCCTGACCTAGTGCAACTTTGAGATACTTGAGAATTTTCTAAGCAGCACAGAGATGAATATCAGTGGGGGCAGCCATAAATTGACTCAAAGTTTGCACATTGTAACAAATGTCAGGTCGAGTAATTGTAAGATAAAGAAGACGACCAATCAATCTTCGATATACACTCGGTCCTGATAAAGGTTGGCCAAAGGATTGAGTTAACTTGACGTTTTGTTCCATGAGAACCTTAGTAGGTTTGTTGCCCAAATTTTTAGAATAAGCTAAAATGTCCAAAGTGTATTTTCTTTGACATAAATGGATACCTTTAGAGGAGCGGGCAATCTCAATGCCAAGAAAATACCTCAAAGAGTCGAGATCCTTTATCTTAAATTTGTTGTCAAGAAAGACTTTCAATTGACTGACAAAATCAATATCGTTGCTGGCCACAAGTATGTCATCGATATGTACTAGTAAAGCTATGAAAGAACCATTATTTTCCTTTGTAAAGAGGCTATAATCAGCCTTGGATTATGAAAAACTAGATTCAAGTAGTGATTGAGAAAATTTGGAGCACCATTGCCTCAAAGCTTGCTTGAGGCCATATAAACTTTTTAGTAGTTTGCATACTTGAGTGGGTGTCCCTTTGGTATAACCAGGAGGTTTCTTCATGTAAATGTCCTCATATAAATTCTCATGTAAAAAGGCATTATTTACATCAAATTGATGTAAATGCCAGCCCTTAACTGAAGCAATTGCTGTAATACCCCAAATTTCTTGAGCGTGTTATAACTTAGGATTTCGAGAATATAAACATTTTTCATATCACAATAGCTGTCATACATCACACAATATCCCAAAATCCCTAATTTTCACCTTCTCAGCTTAACAAACACAATAATCGAATAGCTAAGACAGGCATTAAAATTTCAAATGCGGAAGCTAGATCGAACCTGATATGGTTCACAACCATAATACTTTATTTATCATAAAATTGTTCAAGACGTCTACAAAATATATTATATGGACATCATCAAGTGATAACTGAACATCTTAAACATATCCAAAATTACATAGGTTCGCACATAAATAAGAATATGTTAATCATGCTACAGACAAGAAATTAAACTTATTCTTCAGTTACCTCATTTTCCTTAGAGCTGCTCGTCGAACCTGGAATGTTTGAATATTCCAGGGACATAATCCAATTAGAAGATGAATCTTCTAGTGAGAAACTCCAAAAAAACAATTTATATCAATGCATTATCAGGTATAAAATGTATGAGAAGACAACGAGAACTACTCTGAAGTGCCTCGTGAATACGTTAGCCTCCTCCAACGAGAGCTTTTTCAATGGCGCACGCATAGCGCCTCTTGGGAGGTCCCCAACCATGTCACTTTGGCCCGATTTCATAGCACTCATGCAAGCACCACATCCGTTGTTCCTTAGGCTCACAGTCTTCCCCACAATAGCTTTCTCGATGGCCCACGCATAGCGCATCGCGGGGGATATCTGACTTTTGCTCTCGGCCAACAACAAATAGGTACAATAGTATGGCCACACGAGTTTTATAAATGCAACAGTTAAAAAGCCAATAGCATATAATTTTCAGAAAAATACATTTCATATATGCATCATGATTTCACGTAAGAGAATAACAAGTGTTTGTGTAAGAACTTCACGAAACACGTCTCATGCAATAGAAGTCTCTCATAAGAGAATAAAAAATAGGATTTTGAGTATAGGAGTCTCACCTTGTTGGTTTATCTTTTTGATGGTATAATTTTACTGCAAACGGCCTAGGTTTCTGCAGAAAACACGCGTTTCGGTAAACCTAAACCCAAATATTTTTCTATAGGGTTGAAGGGTATTAAAGTAGGGGCATAACTGAAAAATTTGAAAGAAAATGGACCCCTCATGCGCCCTCACGTGCCCCAAGAAGGTGTGGCTTACGCTCCTTCACGTGCAGCCACTTCCGGCGCATGTATCTCACGCGCTGCTTCCAGATTTCGGACAGCATTGTGTCGTTTTCATATTTCGGCCATATCTCCCTCGTTTTAACTTCGATTTGACCCCTGTTTGAACCTACGCGATCCTTTTTTTCCCCTATACAAGATTATAAAAAAAGAAAGAACTTACCTCGCTTTTTTGCTGATTCATTTTGGCGAACTCCGGCGAAGACCCGCAACTCTGACGAGGCTCGTTCTCTGCCGCTTCTTCGCCGCTTTCTTCCCGCCTTCTTGCCGAACTCCCTTCTCTCTCTCTAGAGCAAGCTCCTCCTCTTAGAATGCTTCAACTCTCAAGCTTGTTTGGAATGATTTGAGAACAACCCATGGTGCCTTTTTATAGATTTCTCCAACCAATCACATTATGCCACTTGTCAAAATCTTAGCCATGGACTCTAAAGACTCAAATCCATAATTGAGTGACTTTTGAAATCCAAAACTAGAATGAATTGATCTTTTGAAATCTAAGCTAAAACCCCAAACTTCTTTCAAATAACACTTTGGCCCTTATTTCAAGTCCTCAACTTCAATATTTTACCACATAAGCTCTTAATTTTATCCTTATTTCATTTGGATAATTCTCTAATTACAATTACACCCTCAAACATCAAATTTATCGAGATACTTAAAATTTCAAAATTAATAACTCAAAATTACTCAATATATACGATTTTTCGGAAGCCCCTTACCATCATTCAGTCTTTTTAGGCTACAACTTAGTTTAACCGAAAATCATTTCTGATTTGATTTCTTTCAGCGTCATAAATCTCGCCTCAAGACGCTCGTCAAAAATATACCTTTAACCTTAGGTATCTAAGCTCTAGGGTACTCCCTACGACTGATTCGGTCACTTGTTGCCATTTCAAGCATGTTTTTTGATATTTTAAACTCACTTAAAATACGTGGCAATTTCACAAAAATATGGGGTATTATAATTGCTAAGAGGCATCTCACAGTTACCAACTTAGCAACAAGAGAGAATGTCTCCTGATAATCTACCCCTTCAAGTTGTGTGTAGCCCTTGGCTACCAAGCGAGCCTTCAATATCTTAATAGACCCGTTTGAATGGTACTTTATTTTGTAAACCTATTTACAATCGATGGGCACTTTCCCTAGTGGCAAATCTGTAAGTTGCCATGTGTTGTTGGCTTCTAAGGCAGCCAGTTCTACACCCATGGCTTGACATCAACCTGGGTGTTTGAGGGCTTGTTTGTATGTTTGTGGTTCAAAATGGATGGAAATGGTATTAGAGAAAGCTTGATAAGAAGGGGGAAAAACATGATAAGATAAGCTATTAGTAAGTGAGAAAAGAGTACCTTGTATCGAACCTAGTTGCTTGGGTAACAATTGGTTGGAGGAAGTGAAAGCCTTTTGTTGACAATGATAATCCTACAGAAATTTGGGTGCACGCCTAGTTCTAGTGGACCTGCAAGGGAGAGGATGAGGTGGTGGGGTGGGGAAGGAATGGCGGATTGGTGAAGTGGTGAGGAAGATGGAGAATTTGAGGAAGATATAGGCAGAGTTATGATGGGTGTCGAATCCAACAAATAATAAATTCTTGTTCTTAAAAATATGAATTGTGATACTGATAAGCAAGGTCGTATCCACAGGGATTGGTTAGATCTATTCCTTTGAAAAATTATAATAAATAGAAGAAACGATTAGGGGGTTTGTATTCTGAAATTCAAACAATTAAAAATAAAATATTATTCTAAATTAATAAGACAAATCAGAATGTAACAAAATTAAAGTAATTAATAGAAATGCTTCCGGTAGAAGGGATTGATCCACCAATGGTTATAACATTGATCATTGATGCCAAAGTCACTAATTTTCCTTGAATACTTGACTTTAGAAAGAACAACAAGCTCTGTTCATTCAATGTTTCCCATACTTCTTAATTAATTAAAACAAGCTCTTCAATTAACCCTTACCTTCAAACAACCCTAGAACAAGCTCTCTAGAATTTAATTCAATGGCAGCATTAAACTTTGTGGAAACAAGACCAAATCTGAACAATAAACACACAAGCTCGGTTTATTTAATTCAACACATGTACTCCCTAGGAATTGAACAAAAACTTATCCATAATCATCAACCCTAATTGCTACTTATGCAAGAAAGACCAAACAATTACGGATTTGGTATTCAAGCTAGCAATAGATCATGCATCAAGAATTGAATAACGGCCGTCTATGCAATCAAAACACACAATCATAAACATTAAAATCAGAAGATACATGAATATTCAAGAGAAAATCAGATTGCAAATAAAATCAAAAAGATCTCACAATGTTCTTCACCATGGCTTCAAAATATCTTTCTACCGAAAAACCAAAGTTTAGCCACACATAATGAGAGAAAGAACACAAAAAGAAGAGAAAATATGAAAATGATGCTTCTTCCCCCTCTTGGATGTGCTTCTCTTCCTCTTTTTCTTCCTGGGCATCCCCCCTCTCGAGCTTGGATCAAGACTTTAAATATCCCCCAACAAAGAATCCAAATCAGCCAAGGAATTAGGACTCCTAGACTCTCGTAACTTGTGAGCCCGTTTTGGGTAGGATAACGAGCGTTTTGAGCTTCGACCCCTTCTTAAGAATTGTATTTCAGAATGTTTATATAAATTTAGGCTTTTGAATCACTCGATTTGGACATCAGACGCTCAAGTTATGGCCTTTTAACGATTCCATGTTTGTGTAGAATTCTAATCCAATTAGGATTTGGCCCAGCTTTTGGCCCTAACTTGAAGCAATGTTTGGAGGCCCAAACGAACTCGGATTTGGACAAATAATACCATTATGGAAATCCCAAGAAGTCCTCTACAAAAGCTCTGAAGACCTTATTCATGCTCTTGAATTCTAACATGTTCGAAAATCTATAAGAAGCCCAAAAGGTCAAAATATTAAAAAGCTGAAATTTTGTAAGTAAAAGCCCAATTTATTCTAACCTATCTAAAATTGTCTTAACCATAAAAATAAGTATAAATCAACACAATAAGGCATAAAGTTCACCGAAGAGACCATATGTAAGGGAAATAAATATATTAAATTATGCACTTATCAAATTCCCCCACACTTAGCTTTTGCTTGCCCTCAAGCAAGACTACGAGACATGACACATATCATAATCAAAGACAACCCAAAGAATCACATATCATAATCAAAGACAACCCAAAGAATCAAACGAAAAATATCACATATCACATTAATTCCCCCAATGACACGAAAAATATCACATATCATAATCAAAGACAACCCAAAGAATCAAACGCTATAACATGTCATGAACTAAAACACTCAACAAACTCAAACTAAAATAAACAAGAGATTTTCATTCAAAAAGAAATCAACAAGTATGATAGACCCTCACACATCACTCATAATTCACTCAAGTGTTTAAGGGTTGGAAAAATTCACTCAACATTCAATTCATGCTCAATTACTACCATAAACTTGTTTGTTCATCCAATCTTTGTTGCTGATGTCACATGCCGTACACAAATCCAATGGTCTTTAATAAGGTTGTAATGGGGTTAAGGTAAAGGTAGGATATAAAAGGGAAAAAGGTTAAGACCTAAGAAACTAATAGAGCATTTAGAAACAAGTTGGGTTAATTAGGCATGAAGGACCCAACACCTCAACCAATAATCAAACACTCTTTGTTTCTTTCTTCCTTATTCATTTCTTTTAAAAAATATCATATATTATGTCCTTGCACCTTTTTTTTTTTTTCCCTTTCTTCTTTCTTTTTTTTTTTCAACATATATTTTTTTTTTCTCTAAGCATTGCTTAGGGTGCATATGCATACTCATATTTTAAACCACTGTTTGACATGAAGGATGATGCAGGAGCATACTGTCAACCCCCAATTACTACTAAGTAGCTCAAAACATAGGAGTAGATAAATAGCAATAACTTTTTTTTTTCTTTTTCTTTTTTTGCTACAAGGACATAATATCATAAGCATTTCCCAAATACATTCCACTTCATCAATAATACAGCCATAACAAATCAACAATAGCATCTCCACACTCATTCAATTCACCGTCCTTTTCAAAACCCTTCGAATAATTTCAAATGCTCTACTAGTCCAAATGTGGGTAAACAAAATAAGGATAACAAATGAAAATGGGTTACGGCTTATTAACAAGGGTTGTTGAACAAAGAAAAAGATAATAAGCTCAAAATAGGTATACTAAAGTCAATTTTGTAAGGTTGGTTTTTTAAGTCAAGTGGTTATAAATCCTATATGCCATTTTCATCTTTATGCATGCACATGAATCTGCAACTTTGACTAGTATTAGAAGCAAGTTTTATAGCAATCTTAAATGAATGAACATCACTCCAAAAGAAAACACAAGATTGCCATGTATGTTTCAATCTCAAAGGCTCAAAGGCTCCCCCAATAATGGTTTTTTGGTCTACCAACACAAGTTAATACTCTTCAAAATCAAACTCGAGTCAATTCTAGTCTAAGTATGCAAGTATTTTGTTCAATCATGTTATAACATTCTCACCTCAAGTCAATTTAAGTTTATAACATGTGAATCCTTGAATATCATTGGGAAAACATCCTAGACATCCTAAATAATAATAATAATAATAATAATAATTAACATGTTCAAAATGCACTCTCTAAACTCTCTAAATGCAATCACTCCCCCACATTTAAAACTTACATTGTTCCCAATGTAAGGCTAAATACAAGAAAATGGCATAGAAAAAAAAATAATGCATATGAAAAGAAAAAGAAAAGGGATAGAGAAAGCAAATCTGATCATCTTGGGTTGCCTCCCAAGCAGCGCCTTTATTTAACGTCTTTAGCCCGACGTTGCCACTTCTCAATCAGTGTAAGTTGGATCTCTCAATTGCACTTCATCCACAGTTTGCTCCTGAAAACCTTCATGAAATGGCTTAAGCCTATGCCCATTAACCTTGAACACCTTATTAGTTCCTAAGCTTCGTACCTCAACTGCACCATAAGAACATACGTTAGTAACTTCAAAAAGACCAATCCAATGAGAACGTAACTTACCAGGCATTAATTTGAGTCTTGAATTGTAAAGTAAAACTTTTTGTCCAAACACAAATTGCTTTCTAGCAACCATTATGTCTTGAAATGCCTTTGTTGTAACGACCCGCTTTTCAGAGCGTTACTTCTACTTAGAATTTTGGGAATATATATATATATATTTTATCCAATCAATTTCTAAGAACCATAAAATCCCAAATTCCAAGTCTTGCCTTCTCAACTTAACAAGTTCAATAAATAGGCAGTTAAGACAGGCAATAAAATAGCGACTACGGAAGACTGATCGAACCTAATATAGTGCATAAACATATTACATCACTTAATATATGAAATCGTTCCAAAAGTTCTCCAAACGAAATACATGATGATGTCTCCCAATACATTAACTGAATGCCTCAAATATAATCAAAACATGCTAGGGTTTACATCATTTAATACATCATACATAATAAAAGACATGATAAGTGTGCCACATGTGGCAACATAAATCTACCCTTCCGCTATTTCTTTTCCTTTTGCGCTGCTGGTCTAACCTGGAATGTGGAATATTCCAGGGACATAGTCCAATTAGAAGATGAATCTTCTAGTGAGGATTTCAAAACAGTTTATATGCATGGTCAGTTATAAAGTGAATGCAAAACCTTTGAGATCTATTCTGAAGTGACATGTGAACATGTTAGCATCCTCCAACGAGAGCTTTCTCAATGGCGCATGACAGCGCCTCTCAGGAAGTCCCTAACCATGCCACCCCGACCCAACTTCATAGAACTCATGCAAATACCACACACGCCATCCCTTAGGCTCACGGTATTCCTCATGAGAGCTTTCTCACTGGCGCTTGCATAGCGCCTCTCGGAGGATGTCCGGCTTTTGCCCTCGGTCAGCAACATGTAGGTATAACAGTATGCCCACACGAATTTTCGTGAATGCAACAGTTTAAAAACATATTTCAAGTATGTAACGACACATGAACCGATATTTTGATATGCACAAAAATCACATAATTTGACAACGTAGCATGCTCATATAGGCAAATCATAACACGTATAGGTTTATAGAAAACCTCATGCAAGAACAACAGTTTGAAGGTAGAACCATTCACAAAATCAGGTTTGGATAGTGTAATCACTCACCTTGGACTATTTTTCGAGATTCCTCGAGATGCGTGCCCGTCCTCGATTTACGTGCCAAATGCACTTTTGCTCAACCTCGAGACTTAAAGATTCCCTAGACATTATATGTATTCAAAGTAAAGTCAATATCTAATTTTCTAAGATTTTCCATAATTTTCCTCAATTTCCTCTATTTTTCCTATTTTTCCATAACCACCGTATCCTTTGAAAATTCACAACAATACCAAACCTAAGTATTTTTCCACTCTTTTTCTACCAACATTCATGAAATAAGTCCTAGTAATTTATATACTAAACTCACTAGGCTAACAAATTAATTTACTAATTTAACTAAATAATTTACTAAACTAATTTAAACTAAATTAATTAAATAACTAAATTGCTTAAAAAAAATAAATAAAAATAAACTTACCTATGAATTGCCCAAGTAGCTCTCATCCAAGCTCCAAGCTCTCTATGGAAATCCAAATGGCAAGCTTGTCTATTTATAGGCAAAATTTGCCTTGGGCACCAAGATTTATTCCATTATTTTAATCCCCAAACCATGGTTTTGCTCCATAGATTGGCCAATTCCCAAACTATGGTTTTGATCCATGGTTTTGCTTCAATCTACCAAACTTTAACTCATTATTTTAATTTCTAAACCATGATTTTTAATCCATAGATTTGCTTCAATCTAGTGGCCAAATTAAGCCACAATCTCTTGGCCAAGAAACCATGGGCCATCACGTGAACACACCACACACACACACACACACACATATATATATTTATATCTTAATATAATATATTATATTACTTAATATACTATATTAATAAGAAAAAATTACATCAAACCCCAAATTTCTCCCTCATTTCATTTCACTTGAGTATTTCCTCAATTGCAATTACATCCTTAAACATCAATTTCACTTGGATTCAAATACCGAAATTCTAAAATTAATAACTTTAAGTTACTCGATAAGTACATTTTTGCCCCAGTCTTTTTACAGGGTTATCGTTTCATCTTAAAACCACTTTAGGGTTGATCTTCACATAAAAATAGAGCCCCCTGCAGTCTCCGTTGACTTTTCGGAAGTCCCGTATCATCATTCAGTTTTGCAGCCTGACCCGCAGCTGTACCGAAAACTGTTCCCAATTTGATTTCTTTCAATGTCATAAATACTATTTTGGGATACCCAATGACATCGTATCATTTTCCTTTGGAATCTATATCTCGATGCAGTCCCTACAGTCAATTCGGTAATTCTATAACCCTATTCTGTATTGGTTTGGGCTCTCTTTAAGCCCAAAAATTCTCAAACTTCACAATTATTTTCGAATTATCTCTATCTTCCATTTTCTAATAATTTCGGGTATTACATTTGTCTTGTCCTTTTTCTTATCCTTTGTCCTTACCTTCGTCTTGCCCTCATGTCTCAACTCAAAAGTCTCATGTGCAAAAGCATTAACCACGTCAATAGAAAATGCAGATTGAACATCATTAGGATACCTTATGTTATCAAATATATTAAATTTCACAATCTCCCTATCGAACTCCATGGTAAGGGTACCATCATGAACATCAATCTTTGTCCTTGCTGTTTTTAGAAATGGTCTCCCTAATAAGATTGGTGCTAGATTAGATGAGTCATCTTCTTCCATGTTAAGCACATAAAAATCAACAGGAAAAACCAATTCATTAACTTGCACTAAAACATCCTCAAGAACTCCCTTAGGATACACATTAGATCTATCAGCAAGTTGAATAATCACACTTGTTTCTTTCAATGGACCAATATTCAAAGATGAATAAATAGAAAGAGGCATAACATTTATTGAAGCTCCTAGATCTAACATTGCTTTCTCAATCCTGACATTACCTACTTTGCAAGGGATAGTGAACATACTTGGGTCCTTGCATTTGGGAGGTAATTTCTTTTGAAGTACGACTGAAACATTCTCTCCCATACTTACCTTCTCATTACCTTTCAACTTCATCTTATTGGTGCACAATTCCTTGAGAAATTTTGCGTACCTTGGGACTTGCTTAATGGCATCCAATAAAGGAATGTTCACTTCTACCTTTCAAAAAATCTCCAAGATATCCTTTTCTTGATCTTCCTTTTTAGATTTAGATAACCTGCTAGGAAAAGGAAGAGGATTAGGTTTATTAGAATTATGCACAATTGTTTGAGAGATTACCTTAGAAGAGATTGTCGCCTCATTTTCTGCCTCCTCTTTTTGAGTCTTCTTAGCTAAATCTGTAGGATTCTGAATAGGAATGTCAATTTCTTTTCCACTTCGCAACGTAATGGCACTTATATTTTCTTGAGAATTTATAATTGTTTGGGAAGGAAATTTCCCAAAACCTTGAGCTTCAAGCCTACTCATTGATGTTGCTAGTTGACTAATTTGATTCTCCAATTGCTTGATGCTTGTTCTTGTCTCCTGTTGAAATTGTTGTGTGTTAGTTGCAAGTGATTTAACAATTTCTTCTAAAGACATACCTGAACTTGAGGAAGGTTGTTGTGGTGGAATATGTGGTGTAGCCTGGTAATGTTGGAATTATGGCTTTGCTCCATAACTGAAGTTGGGATGATTCCTCCACCCTGGATTGTAGGTATTTGAATAAGGATCGTACTTCCTTTGTGGTGGGCCTGAGAATCCTCCAACTGCATTGGCATGCTCTAAAGAATCTTCTTGAAGTGTAGGACACATATCCATTGGATGACTAGTAGCAACACAAATTCCACAAGCTTTGACTTGTTGCAAATTTCCTACAGCCAATTGTTGAACAAGAGAAGTTAGATTGGATATTTGACTTTCAAGGGAAGAAATACTTACCTCATTCATCCTTCTCAAAGGGGTGTCTTGTCTGAATCCAAACTATTGTGAGCTAGCAGCCATGATGGAAATCAAATCTATAGCGGCACTAGGGGTTTTATTCACTATAGCACCTCCACTAGCTGCATCCATCATTTTCCTCTCCATAGATAGCAGCCCTTCATAGAAATACTGGATGAGAAGCTGTTCAGAAATTCCATGTTGAGGATAGCTAGCACACAATTGTTTAAATCTTTCCCAATACTCGTGAAGAGTTTCTGTATCTTTCTGCCTTATTCCGCATATCTCTCTTCTGATGCTAGCAGCTCGTGAAGCAGGGAAAAATTTATCAAGAAACAATCTGACCATCCCTGTCCCTGTAGTTACAGAACCTGGAGGTAAGTAAAACAACCAATCCTTTGTTGCATCAGCCAGTGAGAATGGAAAAACATGCAATTTAATTTGTTCTTCAGTCACTCCTTGTGGTTTCAGGCTTGAACACACCACATGAAATTCTTTCAAATGCTTATGAGGATCCTCACCTGCAAGACCATGAAAAGTAGGCAGCAAATGTATGAGTCATGATTTTAATTCAAAAGCAGCATCTAAATTAGGGTACTCAATACATAAAGACTGTTGGTTCAAATCAGGAGCAGCCAACTCCTTTAATGTCCTATCATTAATGGCCATGACTTCCCCTTCTTCTGAATCGCTAGATGGAATGGAAAGAGTGTTCGAAGCTATATTGATGCCTGATGCTATTCCCGAATCCTGTTCTGTTGAAACTTGCTTAGCTTCTCTTCTCAACCTATGGATAGTTCTATCAATTTCCAAGTCAAATTTCAATTCACCTTGTTGAGAAGATCTGGTCATAAAACTGAAAACACATAAGACTTACAAACAAACAAACAAACAAACAAACAAAATCACTAAAAAAAATAAAAATAAAAATAAAAACAAAAAGAATAAATCTACTTGACACCAATCCCTGGCAACGGCGCCAAAAATTTGATGGGTGTCAAATCCAACAAATAATAAATTCTTGCTCTTAAAAATATTAATTGTGAAAGTGATAAGTAAGGTCGTATCCATAGGGATTGGTTAGATCTATTTCTTTGAAAAATTATAATAAATAAAAGAAACGATTGGGGGGTTTGTATTCTGAAATTTAAACAATTAAAAATAAAATATTATTCTAAATTAATAAGACAAATCAGAATGTAACAAAATTAAAGTAATTAATAGAAACGCTTCCGGTAGAAGGGATTCATCCACCAATAGTTATAACACTGATCATTAATGCCAAAGTCACTAATTTTTCTTGAATACTTGACCTTAGAAAGAACAACAAGCTCTGTTCATTCAATGTTTCCCATACTTCTTAATTAATTAAAACAAGCTCTTCAATTAACCCTTACCTTAAAACAACCCTAGAACAAGCTCTCTAGAATTTAATTCAATGGCAGCATTAAACTTTGTGGAAACAAGACCAAATCTGAACAATAAACACACAAGCTCGGTTTATTTAATTCAACACATGTACTCCATAGGAATTGAACAAAAACTTATCCATAATCATCAACCCTAGTTGCTACTTATGCAAGAAAGACCAAATAATTATGGATTTGGTATTCAAGCTAGCAATAGATCATGCATCAAGAATTGAATAGCGGCCGTCTATGTAATCAAAACACACAATCATAAACATTAAAATCAGAAGATACATGAATATTCAAGAGAAAATCAGATTGCAAATAAAATCAAAAAGATCTCACAATGTTCTTCACCATGGCTTCAAAATATCCTTCTACCGAAAAATCAAAGTTTAGCCACACATAATGAGAGAAAGAACACAAAAAGAAGAGAAAATATGAAAAAGATGCTTCTTCCCCCTCTTGGATGTGCTTCTCTACCTCTTTTTCTTCCTGTGCGTCCCCCCTCTCGAGCTTGGATCAAGACTTCAAATATCCCCCAACAAAGAATCCAAATCAGCCAAGGAATTAGGGCTCCTAGACTCTCGTAACTTGTGAGCCCATTTTGGGTAGGATAACGAGCATTTTGGGCTTCAGCCCCTTCTTAATAATTGTATTTGAGAATGTTTAGATAAATTTAGGATTTTGAATCACTTGATTTGGACATCAGAAGCTCAAGTTATGGCCTTTTAAAGATTCCATGTTTGTGTAGAATTCTAATCCAATTAGGATTTGGCCCAACTTTTCAGCCCTAACTTGAAGCAATGTTTGAAGGCCCAAACGAACTCAGATTTGGACAAATAGTACCATTATGGAAATATCAAGAAGTCCTCTACAAAATCTCTGAAGACTTTATTCATGCTCTTGAACTCTAACATGTTCGAAAATCTGCAAGAAGCCCAAAAGGTCAAAATATTAAAAAGATGAAATTTTGTAAGTAAAAGCCCAATTTATTCTAACCTATCTAAAATTGCCTTAACCATAAAAATAAGTATAAATCAACACAATAAGGCATAAAGCTCACCCAAGAGATCATATGTAAGGGAAATAAATATATGGAATTATGCACTTATCAAGTTATCTCAAGAAAATGATCAGGTAGTGAAGGAGTTGGAAAGGTATTGGAATGCTAAGAAGCAAGAAGGGGTGAAGGTGAGTTCTGTGAGGAAAAATTAAAAGGTGTGGGTGTGATGAGAATGATAGTAGGAATAGGAGATGTATCAGGAAATGAGATGCTTGTATTGAATGGAAAAACTATTTCATGAAACACAACATCCCAAGAAATAAAAATATGTTTAGTTTGTAAATCTAACAATTTATAGCCTTTCACTCCAAAAGGGTAACATAGAAATACACATTTCCTACCTCTCAGATCGAACTTCTTTCTTCCATCAGATAAGGTGGAAGCAAAACTAAGGTATCCAAAAACTCTCATATGATGGTAAATGGGTGGCTTATGAAAAAGGCTTTCAAATGAAGTTTTATTATGAAGTAATGGTGTGGGTGTTCTATTAATAATGTAAACAGCAGTTAGGATGCAATCACTCTAGTATTTAAGTGGAATATTGGATTGGAATCTTAAGGCTCGAGCCACATTCATGATGTGTTGGTGTTTTCACTCAACTATCCCATTTTGTTGGGGTGTTTCGACGCAACTAGTCTGGTGGATAATACCCTTGGATTTAAAAAAATCTATCATAAGGAATTCCTTGCCATTATCACTTCTAAACATTTTAATTCTGGTTTGAAATTGAGTTTCAATTAAATAGTAAAAACTTTCAATACAAGATCTCATATTAGATTTATGTTTGAGCATGTAAACCCATGTGGTCCTTGAGAAATCATCAATAAGGGTAAAAAAAAAATCGAGAACCATCAATAGCAATTGTGGGGTTTGGACCCCAGATGTCACAGTGAACAATATCAAAAGCATTAAGAGATTTATTGGTGGAAATTGGAAAAGAGAGTCGATGTTGCTTGGCTAAAGGGCAAACACAGCAAGGAGATGTATTGGAAGAACTCAGGTTTTGTTTTACAAGATGATCATCAATTAAAAGAAGCCTAGAAAATGAAATGTGCCCCAGTTTACAATGCCACAAATTAGAAGTGGAATCCTTGTGTGTAACAAAAGCACTAAGAAGTTGGTCTTTATGAAGAAAAGATGGTAAAACATCAACCAAAACTAAAGGTGACACACCACATCGCAATAGGTGATACAGCCCATTCCTTACTTCACCCATCCCAATCGTTGTCCAAGATGCTAAGTCTTGTTTAAAACATGAATGAGAAAAGAAAATAAGGCAGCAAGAAAAATAAAGAGCAAGACTTTGAGTAGAAATTAAATTGAAAGTGAAAGAAAAGACACAAAGCACATTGTGAAGGACTAAATTCTCAGACGAGTGCACAACACCAATGTGAGTAACATGGATAGCTACACCATTAGGTAATTTAAATAAAGAAGATATAGTGGGCGTGATGGATGAATAGAGAGAGGGGCAACAAATTATGTGATAAGTTGCTCCAGTGTTTATTATCCAAGGGGTGGTGTGGGTTTGGGTGGAGAAACAAGTAACCATACTAGCGACTTTATAGTTAGTGACATGTTGAGAAGATGGGGAAGGTTGAGTAACAGACATGGTGGCCATGGCTAAACTGGTGTCCTTAGAATGCAACAAAACCAGTAGTTGATTATATTGACCCTTGGTAAGAGCTATAGTCTTAGAGGACTCTTCATCATGATTATCAGCAGAACATGCCCAAGAATGAGCAACAACAATAACAACAAACTTCTTGTTCTTGCCATGAAGCTTATGGCCAGAGGGGTATCCGTTTAATTTGTAACATTTCTCAACAGAATGGCCAGATATATTGCAATGAGTACACAAAGGTGGGGTTGCATTTCCTACTTTGAAGCAATTCTCAAAAGTGTGACCTTGGATTTTGCAATGAGTGCGATAAGGACAAGTTGGTTTCTGAGCTACAGAGTTAAAAAAATTCTAGGCAGGTTTGGAACAACATGGGTTGGTTTTAGCCATCATGGCCATGAGGTCAGAGTTAAAGGGTTGGGTAAGCATAAGATGTTGTCGTTCTTACTGTTGCATCATGGAGAAAACTCAATTAAGAGGGGATAGGGGTTCAAGAAGCATGATCTGATCCCTAAAAGGGGAATAAGAATAAGATAAACCCATTAAAAATTGTTTGACCCCTAGAAGGGAAATAAGAATCAAATAAATCCATTAAAAATGGTATAACACAATCACGATCGTATCATTCATTTAAGACCTTTAGCTTGCCACAATCACAAACATGAATGGGGTCATAGATAGCCAATTCATCCCATAAAATTTTTAAGTAGCCAAAATAAGTGCTAATGGAATCCTGACCTTAAGAGAGGCTAGCAAGATCTCGTTTGAGTTGAAATATGCGAGAACCATTTTATTGAGTAAAATGATCCTAAAGTTCAAGCCAGAGAGTGTGAGAATCATCGACCAAGGCAAGACTAAATATAACAAAAGAACTTATAGAATTTTGAAGCTAGGAGATGACTAAATCATTGCAACATTCCCATGCTTCAAAAATTGGGTCAGTGGCATCTTGAGGTTTGGAAATAGTCTCATTGATGAAACCAAGCTTTTCTTGGCTCGAAGGGCACAACTTATAGCTCGAGACCAATTGACATAATTGTCAACAGTCAAGAGATCTGAAACTAAAGCAACAGCGAGATTATCACCATTGTTGATGCGAAATGGGTTGAAAGGATCTAAAAAACTTGAGAAACCTTTGGTTATCCATAGTGAGAAGTTTGGATTGACGGGAGCTTTGATACCATGTAACAAAATGAAGAAAAGAGGAATGTAGAGAAGAAAACGCCCAGAAAATGGAGAGAAAATATTCTTTGATCTTACCTTCTCAAAACTGTACACTCAGTCATCTATATACCTGTTGTTGCCAAAATACAACAATTAAAATTTTGTGATGTGGGGTCCACTCGAGCTCGGTGTCGGGTGAAGTTAGGTTGCCGTAAGAGATGTTGCTTCAAGGGAGGTTGTCGTTAGGATGCTCGCCGCAAGGATTTGCCGCTAGTTCTCGCCACTAGCTTTCGCCACAAGCTTCGCCACGAGCTTTTCCACAAGCTTCGCCACAAGGTCTTGCCACTAGCTTTGCCACAAGGTCTTGCCGCTAGCTTTGCCACTAGCTTCGCCACAAAGTCTTGCCACTAGCTTTGCCACAAGGTCTTGCCACTAGCTTCGCCGCTAGCTTTGCCACAAGCTGTGCCGCAAGCTTCACCGCTAGCTTCGCCGCAAGCTTTGCCGCAAGCTTCACCGCTAGCTTCGCCACAAGCTTCGCCGCTAGGTTCACCACAAGGCTTCGCCGCTAGCTTTGCCGCAAGCTTCGCCGCTAGCTTCGCCACAAGCTTTGACGCTAGCTTCGCCACGAGATTTGCCACAAGCTTCGCCGCTAGGTTCGCCACAAGGATTCGGCCTTGTTAATGCTGAGAAAATAGGTTAGAAGGCTCGCCGGAATCTTCCCCGCGAAGGCCCTCCGATGCCAAAGTCAGTCCCGAATCCCGATGAATATTCACAAAAAAAAATAGTCAAAGTATATTCAAAGTGATAAGATTTACCGAAGTTGGAGGTCCCCATTAATGTCTTGTAACTAGGTATTTATAGGGCATGGATCTCAAAGGTGTCTGGAGCCGACACGTGGCGATTACTAAATGGGTTGGATTTAACAGAAAATAGGGGGGTCATTATTACGAAGCTACCGTAAGGCAGCTGGGCCTCGCGGCAAGGGCTGCCGCGAGGCAACTGTGCCTCGCGGCAGAGTGCTGCGAGGCAGCTCGCGGCTGCATGCCGCGAGCCTCCTTCTCGCGGCTAGCAGCCGCGAGGCTGCTTTTCGCGGGCCACACGGTCGCGAGCCTCGCGGCTAGCAGCAGCGAGGTGGGCCCTTGTGGCCAGCTCGCGGCTATCTTGCCGCGAGATTTTGTTGGTGGGGCTGGCCCTTGCGGCCAGCCTTCATCTTTTTTTTTTTATTATTATTTTTATTTTATTTTTTCACAATTTCGATGGCACAACAATACCATTACAAAAAGAATCTTCTAACAACCTATAAAAGAAAAAATACATCATTGTCCCTATGTACAACTCAATAAACAAAAATGTAAATAACAGAAAAATAACAGAAGAATGGAAATCATCCTTCTTCAATAATGGACACTTTCCTTTTATTCGAATGTGATGTATTACGCTCCAATACATTAAGGAACCAAGGCCTGTTTCTGAAAGTTTACTAATGTCAGGTTTAGAAGTTAAAAATTAATGCTACACAAAAACATCTCCCGAAAACCCAATTTACAAAATATTCTCAAGATGGTTTCTCAACAAATTCCTGCAAAGGAAAGACCAAGAGCATTCAAGCGAGTCTGCATGATCGCTCGGAGATCTTTTTCGGAGGTATGCCCATGATAAAGACATGCAAATAGTGCTTTCAAAATCTTCTTTGAAAACTTGTAATGGATAAGAATTATCTAAAGCAATCTTAATCTTAAAATATTAGATATTGTTATTATTTTACATCAATTTCATCTATAAATAGAAAAGGATCCTCCCAAGTAAGTCACTTTGTACCTATTTAAGAGTATTACAACTTTCTCTAATCTTCGCAAATCTAATTTAAATATCAAAATGTTTGCACAAGAAATGTCACGTACCCTCTTAACAATTTTCTTTCTTGTAGAGTATTTGAAGCTTTGAAATGATTATATCCAATCAAATAAATTATATTGTTGTATTTAAGCAATAACAAAAATAATAATTGAGATTCTACTCAATTAACATGTGTCAGTACACTAGACTACCACGTCAAACTATTCTTAGCCTTAGACTATTGGGTCATCTACAACCTCAAAAATATATATGGGCCTACAAAGTGGCCTCTTCCACATATTATATTTGAGAACAAACTAATTTAACCTAGGGTTGAATTACTCAATCTAAGTATAATTCTCACTTAAAATTAAGCTATAAGTTCAATTATGATTTATGATTATTTTCTAAAATCTAGCTTTTAATCCCAATCTCAATAAACTCGCGAATAAACCCTTTTCCTAAATTTTAAAAAGATGATATTCAGAAATAAGCCTAATTTCTTTAAATTCATTTAGAATTACTATTACTAGATGACATCTAACAAAGAGACCTAATACTAAACAAATTATTATCCCTAAACTATTATAAATAAATGATGATCTCTCATCTATAGTAAACATAATCTTTAGCTTCCTTGTACTATTTTTATTAGTACTTCATGTTTAATTTAGATATCAAGTGACTTTGCTAACATTGAGTCCTTATTATCTTTATTTTACATGTTCATTAATCCAAAAATTCTAATTGTAGTTTCAACTAACCATCACGCTCTCTAAACAAATATATTGATAATTATTTTCTTGTATAATCATTAATTGAATAAATATGTAATTTTGTTATTGCAATGGAGATGACTAAATATAGTTGAAAAGATTTTTAAAGTTTTGATAGTTAATAAAATTGAAATGCAACATTGGTTAAAATTTGACTTTTTTTTTTTGGTTACTTATCCTCATTGTTTTCAGACAAAGAATATGCCAGAGTCTATTGAGTGGAAGATGTCACACCCTCTTTCTTTTTCCACTTTCCACACTAGATTGGCTTTTTGGGCAATAGTTTACAAATTATGTGCTGCGTCTAATAAACATGTAAAATCGGTGTAAACTCATATAAAAAAAAGGTCTAGATCAGAATTTTTGAGAAATTATTATAGTCTCTCAGTGATAATCGTTTGCTTAATGCATAGGAAATTCTGTCTGGGCCAAGTTCCTGGTTAGGCCTGTAATTGGGGCGGGCTGAGATCTAGCCCAACCCAGGCCCACAATCCAGAGGCGGCTGAGCCGTGCGATAAGTCCCCGACTGTTCTTGCTTCGATACTTCGCTGCGGTTCCTGAACCTCCGAGTCTTCTCCAGAATATCGTTCCGGATTCCAATCCACTCTCTATAAATCCGCCACTGATGCTTAGGGACCCCTCTCTCTTCTAGCTGTTTTCAGAAGACAAACGAATATTGCAATTAGGGCTTTTCTCACCCTCTTTTTCTGTCTTCAGCAGTACTCTAATGGCGAAGGACGGACCCAATTGGGACGGGTTGCTCAAGTGGAGTCTCTCTCACTCCGATGGAACTCGTTCCAATCGAAATTTGAGGTATCCCGCTCTATATATGTACGGATATTTGTTTGTGTTCTGTATTTGTGGCTGAGTTGTTTTTTGGATTTTGAAATGTTTCTGGGGGTATATATTTGAAAGGAAGTGGAATCCATCTTCGAATCAATGAAATAGATATGTAGATTGGATTTTGGAAGCTAAGCTTCCTGTGCCTGTAATTATGTAATTATATTCAGAGCGTGAGGTTTACTGAATGGAAGCATGGAACAACCGTTGACTTTAGGGCAATAATTTGCCCCACTGCTGGAATGGCATTGCAAAAAAAGAAGTTCAAATTAGGTTACATGTTTACGAAGATGAATGATCTGTGTGTAATTTCAGACTTTTTTCCACAGAATCAATTGACAGTAATTATTTTTACAATTTCGGTCTTTTTAGTGAGGAGGATAGAAGATGGTTCATGGAAGCTATGCAAGCCCAGACTGTAGATGTTGTTAGGCGAATGAAAGAGATAAGTCTTGTCATGCAGACTCCTGAGCAAGTGCTGGAGGAGCAAGGAGTTACTGCTGCTGACCTGGAAGGTACTAAAACAGGACTTTCAAAGTTTTAGCCCCTTTTCTTATTGGTAGTTTTGGTGGTTGAAAGCTATTTCTGTGGGTAAGCGAAAATTTGGCCTAATAACTTATCAATTTCATTATTGTTTATGATTTTGCTCTTGCAGACATGTTAGATGAACTACAGGAGCATGTAGAGTCCATAGACATGGCTAATGGTAAGTTTTTGCGCTTCATGATCCCCCCCCCCCCCCCCCCCCCCCCAACCCAGTTGTAGGTTTTGACATATGAACTTTTGTTACTATACAACATTAATGTCAACTTTTATAAGTATGATGCTGCTTGGTCTATGGGGATTGCTCAAACATATTGCTGTATCTTTTGTGATATATCTGGCATTCTTCTAGTAGTGTCTTTGTAACACCCGCAGATAGTTGAGGTATAGTAGTTTATCACAGATAGTTGAGATATAGTAGTTTATCTTTCCCGTGTCCATGTCACCAGTAATGACCCATTATCTTCCTATTTCTTTGTTATTCAGATCATTAATGTAGGTAATATTCACCTCTTGTTCCTTACTGTTATGAACTAAAGTTTTCTTCAGTCACATGAAGTGCTTATTTCTGTCTTCCTTTGTTTTACTTTTTGTCTCCCCAAGGTTGTGAAAAAATTATTTGCATTTGAATGTTCTTACCATTCCATGGTATCGAGAATTGGGAAACAAGTTCAAATAAATTTATATCCAAAGTGTACCTTTTCTTCTCATATTTCGGTCATTATTTGCGGGGCATACTCCTGTTAATGAATCCAATTACATGGAGCTTTGTATTGATTGTAAACTGGTTCTCTGAGAAACAATATAGAAGAAAGAAAGTTAGTCCTCTGTTATAGATTTTTGTAAGGCATTTTGAATTTTCAACTTGTTTTGATGTTTAATGATGATCAAATCCCTCTGACCGCTTGTTATTGAATCTGATGACATCCACCTGATGTCAACTCGGATTTGGTTCATATGACAAATGACAATTAGAGAAATAACTGTTAAACTGAATTATCAACTAAAAAGTTCAAAAAGAATGTGTAACATAGGATTTACTTGTAAACTAAATAAAGTTGCTGTAGATTTTAATGAATTACGGGATTTATGACTCTAGAAAAGGCAGTTGCATGATGCTTTGTTTGACTTTGGCACATGACAGATCTTCACTCCATTGGGGGTTTGGTCCCTCTTCTTGGTTACTTGAAGAATTCCCATTCTAATATTAGAGCAAAGGCTGCAGAAGTTGTGACAACAATTGTTCAGAACAACCCTAGGAGTCAACAATTGGTAATGGAATCAAATGGCTTGGAACCTTTGCTTTCAAATTTTACTTCAGATCCTGATGTCACTGCTCGTACCAAAGCACTTGGAGCAATATCCTGTGAGTATTGTGACTCCTTTTGGTAATTATTGTCATGAATTTTACTTTTGTGTGAGTTTGAGTTGAGTAGTTGACTTTATTGGTCTGAGAAATTTTCTAATTATGGGGGGTTATCAGCTTTAATCAGGCACAACAAACCAGGAATTGTTGCATTTCGACTTGCTAATGGATATGCTGCACTTAGAGATGCTTTGAGTTCTGAGAATGTGAAATTTCAAAGGTAATGGTGCTATCTTGTTTACTTCCAACTAATATAAATGGATTAGCTCATCAAAAGAATCTGACTGTGCTAAAATATAGTTCTCATTCTTTTCTTGGAAGACTTCTTTTATTTATTTTTCATTCTAGATCATCATTATCATCAGTTGTATCTTATCCTAACCAAGTTAGGGTTGGTGGCATGATATTTTTAATGTCAGATTAACAATAAAAATCCATGCAAAAGAACAATATGGCAAAATATTATGTTGGATGTCCTCAACCTCTAGTGAGGGAATGATTAATAAATTTTCAACACCATTTTCATATGAAAAAGTTCAATGAAATGACAGTGAATGAAGCTAATTGATATGGCCGTGTTTGATATTGTGAAATCGACTTGTACAACATGGAAATACCAACTGTGGGATTAAGGCCGGAGGTTTGGAATTCTTGTAGATGACCCCTCGGGTTTAAGGCTTGGGATTTTGGTTGTTGGTGGATATGAGTGTTGTTATTTAGTATTTAAATTTCTTACAGAGCTGGTTATCTTGCAGGAAAGCCCTTAACTTAATCCACTATTTGCTGCATGAAAATCATTTGGACTGTGATGTTGTAACTGAGCTAGGATTTCCTCGCATTATGATGCACCTTGCCTCCAGTGAAGATGCAGATGTGCGTGAGGCTGCACTTCGTGGGCTTCTTGAGCTCGCCCGTGACAGGCCTGGTGGAGCAGATGGTAGTTTGGGTAAAGAAGATGAGAAACTGAAGCAAATTCTTGAAGAACGGATTAATGGTATCAGCTTGATGTCACAGGAGGATCTGGGGGCTGCTAGGGAGGAGAGGCACCTTGTGGACTCCCTTTGGAACGCCTGTTATAAGGAGCCATCTTCTCTTCAAGAGAAGGGGCTTCTTGTTCTTCCAGGGGAGGATGCAGCTCCCCCAGATGTCGCCAGCAAACATTTTGAACCTCCTCTTCGAGCATGGGCTGCAAGGCCAGAAGTCCATGCAAACGAAGGAACTGAAAAGAAAGAAGCGCCTTTATTGCTAGGTCCTGGTCCTCCACCAGGTGCCACTCATATAGAGAGTAGCTCAACTTCAGATGCTAATGCAGGGGACAACCTTACCAACACAAGACAGTAATGCAGCATAGGCCATTCTTAGGTTTAGTTTAAAGCGTTTTCATGGGATTTTATTGCTGATCTCGTTGTTTCTAAGAGAGTAATTTTTGCCCCATATCCGCCCACCATCATGTAGCTCCACCCCCCTCAGATTAGCACTTCGATGTTTTCTTCCGGGTTTGAGAAATGGCAACTACGTTTTTTCTGGCTTGTACAAGATTCGCTGGTTCTAAGGATGCATGTTTGTTAATCTATTTATTGGCAAGAAACACTTGAAACTTGCCTACTGCCTGCCTGTTAAAGTTGGTGGTCTTGTAAATGAGTCCACTGTGATTCAATTTGCTGTTAATAATATCTGAGACGCATTCGGTTGTGGTGACTGTTTCGTTTCGAACATAGTATCATTTATAACATGTTAGAATGAATGTAACGGGAAGCATAATTCTGCCGGATGCTCTATACAAATTCATCATCCAACTTGACAAAAGCAATTACTTGACAAAGCAATTTATAGAACAGTACGACGTTTCTGAATTCTGAAGAGCCTCCGGCTAACCAAGAATTGACGAGATCGATAGAACAGAGACCGATGAAACTAGCGCTTGCTATTCGCTCCTTGCCATCTGGGTATGAGATTTTCCTTCAAGTTTCCGGTTTAACGATTGCCTGAGAAAGTCTCCGTACCTAACCTTCTTGTACAAACTTGAAGGCCTGTCAGGACTGATGAAACGATCGAGCGGGCCGATTTCGATATCGTCGTGCGGGAAGAGAAAGGTCGCGTAAGAAATCCTTGCTCTGTTCCCATTTGTTACAGCTCTGTGTTCAACACTTTTGTACTTCCCGTCGCTCAAAATCTGCCATTGGCAAGAAAAAGTTTAATTTCTTAATCAATTCGCCAACTATTTCAGAGCAATTTGAAAACTGGAAGATTGCTGGAAAGTACCTCAACGACATCTCCAATGTTCACCACAAGAGCATTTGGAATTGGCTTCACAGGCACCCAGTCGCCGTCATGCCGGATCTCTAAGCCATCGACATTCTCTTCCTGCATCAGTATGGAAATTGTGCTTGAATCCGAGTGGGGGCTTATGCCCAGTACCTGATCAGGCTTTGCGCAAATTGGGTAGTAATTAACTCTCAAAACTTGCACCAATTCCTTGTGCAATTTTGAAAGGGCGTCGTCCTCCAGCCCCATGATCAGAGATATAGAGCTCAGCAGCTCCTCTGCAACCCTTCTGACTTCACTTGAATAGGCCTCAATGGTCTCTCTGCACAGGATAATTTTAATAGCTAGCCGAACTAAAATCATTAAACCACTAGAGGTCTAGTGTTCCAAGTTTTAATTTCCCGTGAGCAGCCTCTCATTGGCCATGGGAGTCTGCCATCCCGAGTTTAAGGGTAAAATGAGTAAGTAAAATCATCCATATATAATTGGAGACTTACCCCAATTGATTTGGTTTGGCAGGCCAAAACTGAAGCCTCCTGAATCTAGATGGGTAGACAACAAGAATCAGAGCGTCGGACCAGTCCAGCTTCTGCTCTTCAGAAACCACATAGGCATGGCCATAGCCTTGAATGTCATTTGGGGGCATCGAGTACTCGTTCTTCTCTTCCAATGCTAGGTCAAAAAAACCGGCTGAAGCATCCTTCATGCGCTGTAACACTTCTTCTGCCACTCCATGATTAACCACCTGCCAAGCTTTTATCACCATTAAGACAATACGCAAAAAGGTGTACATATATGGTACTCAAAAAGGGCTTTATCAGTGCATGAGAATCCCTGCCCTGCGACGGTCAGACAGGGTCATCCCCCCCCAACCCCGAAGTTGTTATCGGGAATTGGCTGATTGCTTGCTGGGTAATACATATGGAAATATATACCTGAAAGAAGCCCCATTCTTTGCAGGCCACATCCAATTTCTTGAGCTCCTCCTCTTGTCCATTAGAGAGCAGGAACAGATCAATGATGGGAATCTCAGAGGAAAGGTGAGTTCTATCAGTGCTTTTGGGTCTCTCTTCTTGGTTTCTTATGTATCTCTCAGGAACATGTAGAGGGTTCTTTCTCACCATTTCTTGTACATTTGGCACAGGCAAGGAAGGGGCATAAGTGGGAATATCCTGTTCGATCATTGCTGTTTGATGATCAGTGCTGGATCCCATCTCTGCTCAAATTTATATATTTACATGAATTTATAGCAATGGGCTATACTGATCTCTGGTTGATTTCTGTTTGCTAGCGAACTGGGATCCTGTTCTTGCTCTTGGAAATGATTCTTCGTTGAAAAAATTATGTTGTCTTCTTCCCAGAACTTTATCAAATAGCAACTCTGCTGTGGAAATTGGAATTCCCGAAAAGGATCTTCATATATTTTTATCCATTTCTTTAGATCGAGAGTTATATATTTCACTATTTGTACATCAGGTAACTATATATACATACCCAGTTTAGTACAGTTAGATCCATTCACAATTTCACAGGCTTGTACATAGCATGTGTTTTTTTCCTAAGTTGTGGTATGAGACAGCTTAGCTGGGTGGCGGTCATTTGTTTTAGTTTTTGTTTTGGTTCACGTCCTCTTTTGACTGAATTGCCAACATAATTTGTCAGTATATATGGAGAGAGTTACAAACTTGGCGGGGGCATGCCTGCCCATAAAAATTTAAAAATTTATTTTATCTTTATACTTTTTTATTTGATTTTTTCCTTGTGAAGAGGCAAGATAATACATAAATTTTAATAAGTCTTCCTACTTATAAACTTAGAGCTTTATAAGTTTTTCTATTTAGGTAAATGGTATTAAAACGTTTTCCTCTTTTATTCATCATGAGTTTAAGTATAAAAATTATCTTCACACTCAACTCTTCAAACCAAAGTCACCTAACTTGATGTGCAGGGCAAGGGCGGGCTACCTTCCTCCTTCTACCTCCCAAGAACTTTTCACTGACCCACTGCACTTCACATTTTTTTCATATACTCCCATCTTTCAACATATTTCATATACACTATGGTTTTCATGTGATGTTTTAAAGGCTAAGGCAATCAAGCTGGTCTATAATTTACTTTGGGATAGCATCTAATAAATGGAGTCACTTGGCAGCACCAATTGTTTGTTTACTCATCACTCATCTCTGCCATCACAAACAAGAATATATATGTGTGTGTATAGAGCTGCATGCAAATTACAGAGAAAGCAAAAGCCAAAAAGAGGGAAGGAAGGAATCATCTGCTCAACAAAATTAAGGACACCAAAAGCCTCCTGTGTCCCTCATGTGGGTGGGCAGAAAGTGATGACATAGCGTGAGGCCCTGCACTTGTTGAGGCTGGAAACGTCATCAAAAGCATAGCTATAGGCCTTTGGGCAGATGGCCTTGAAGAGATGCGCAAACAGAGTCGGCTTGCAGGTGTCGCGGTTTCCATAGCTGCCTGTGCAGCAATACTTGGCCGATTGCATGGCCAGGCACGCGCTCTTGCACCCCACTACCTTGCCGCCTCTCCTCTCCTCCAGCGCCGACGGGCAGCAGATGTTCAGGTCCACCTCACACGACGCTACGCCGCACCCTATTCCGCCCCCGACCGGGCCCATCGAAACCGGCAGGTTGAACCCATCGACCAAGCTCACGTCGTAGAAATGCAGAGGCGAAGTTGAGGACCCCAGTGTCATTTCCACCACCGTGGCCGGTGGAACTCCGCCCAGGCCGCGGCAGTGTAGGAGGCCGGAGCAGTCTCCCGTCTCGCACGAGCCGTTTCCGTTGCTGTCGAATGAACATCCTTGCCTCCCCCATATTCTCCCTGACCACTTCTCCGGCACGTCCATTACCTGTGGGAGGATGAGGACTTAATTAATTATATTTTGGAATAAGCTTGTTTACTCGCTATTATTTGCAATCTCTAAATACAAACATTGTTAATTCTATAAGAAACATGAACTGTTAATTACATATACATATATGTGTATCATGAACAAAGAGTATACTTTCTGCCAAATCCATCCGCTCCTATACTCTTCACTCTTTTTCGTTTAATCATTTAATTTTTTTTGTTATTTTAATTATACCCCTCAATTTACATTTTCGAATCAATTTAGTTTTTTTATTTTGACATTTTTTCATGTGGCAACTTAAAATTTTTATTGTTTCGATTACATTCTAGTAATTATATTTTTAAAATAATTTAATTCCCCTATTTTGATGTATTATAAAAAAATAAAATGAGATGAAATAATTTAATTTTTTTGTACATATGAAAAGATAGGGGTTAAATTAACTTAGAAATACAAATATATAGGTATAATTGAAACAATGAAAATTTTGAAATATCACAAAAAAAAAAAAAAAAGATTAAAGTAAAAATTCAAAAGATCATACTAGAAAAATATAAGAATACATGGACAAAAATATGAATTTAGTCGCATACTCTCACACGTTGAACTTGTACTACATCCAGTACCAAATTGTTATTTACAACATTACCATCTCCTGACCGCTTCTCATGTGGAAGCCACCGTTCCTTGGCGTTGGGTGGCCGGAGCCGCCGAGTATTCCCGGCCATACGCTTTCATTGCAGTTGTTTACAAGTATGAGTTGAGCCCCATCTGCAACCAGAGAGTACAAAAAGGAACAAATTACACCAATCAGTCAGATAAAGAACCAAAAGTAAAAGAAAGAAGAAGAAGAAGAAGAACTAAATGGTCTGTAATTACTTGTGAGTGAGAGAGAGTACAGTAGCAGGAGGAGGAAGAAGAGAGAGGAAGAAGTTGGCATTGTTCAACTGTTTGAAGTTGATGTGTTTGAACAAGAGGATAAGGTTTCAAACAGCAGTACTTAATGCCTGCGTACCTCGTTACCTGCATCTGTTTATATATACCCGGCAGCTCTGCCACTTCCACTCTCTCGTTAAAGAGAAAAAAGGGGCATATATGCATTGCTTCCAATGGAGGGTTTGTGCTCTTATGATCAATGTTCTCTTGGATTAAAGTGGAGGATACCTTAATCCAGATAAAGAAAAAGTTGCAACTTATTATGATAGTGTTTCTAATTACAGTACTGTGTTCTATTTTGGGCTCTCCCTAGGGTTTTGATTAAGTTCAACACGTAAACCCACAAACATTCTTTTCTTTTTTTGTCTTTTCGGTAAGTTAAACCCTCAAACTTTACACTTCATAATGAATTCTTGGATCTTGGATGGGATCTATCCCTTGTGGGCACCATTGGCCCTCCATCTACATTGCCCCATGTTATGATGAGGTCAATAACAATCACTAACTTTTAATTTTTTTTTTTTTTTTTGTAGTCAAAGACATCTCGGGTTTAAACCAAGACCAATAGTACCATGGATTTCAAGTCCAAAACCCAATATCAAACTCGGGAGACATATCAAACCCAAATGAAATATCTAATTCAAAGAATTGAATTCAGACCTAAACCCAATCCTACATCACTTTCCATCAAGATCAACCCATGGGCTCCAATCCTATTATCCATGTGCCACATTATCTTAGTCATCCATTAGGTTTGCATTCGATTATCCACGTGACACGATTATAACCCTTCATCAACTCCACAACATCAATATAAGAGTGCATGTAAATTTTAAAAGTTATATATAACTAATAATTAATAATATCATTAGTATATCATTATAATTACTTCACTTTACATTAAGTCTCGTGACTGATTTGCAAGTGGAGTGATAATTGGACAAGCTCGAAATTGAGGATGGCCAAGAACAACTCGTTGTAAAAAAAAAAAAAGATAATTAGGAATACAGCTCCAACCATTATCAAAAATGTCATTTTCCTCTCTTTATTTTTATTTTTTTTATATTCCTATAACTTTTTCCACCACTACTCATATAGGTGGTTTTATTAATCTAATTCTCACATATTCAAATAATCTTATTTTTATTTATTTTTATTTTTATTGTAATTTAAAACTACATATAGAATACATATTTAGTTTTATACACACACACATATATATATGCCTTGGAATATTTGAATAGTTTATAACTAAAAAAATCAATATAACGTTAACTTCTATGATGAGTTTAATTTGCTATATAATAGATTATATATATAGGCAAATTACTCAAAAAATTCTTAAAATTTACACTGTGTATCAATTATATAATGAATTTTAACCTTTTCAAATATATATCTAAACTTTCATAATTATAACAATTATGATAACTTTGTAAAATTTAAACTAATGGAACAACTTTCCATTCACAAACTAAATTTTTTATTTTTACAAAAATTTGAAAAAAGAGAGAAAATTTAAAAAATGGGTAAATTATACTCAAACCTCTTCATTACTAACTATACGTTACTTAAAATTTGTTAAAAAATTAAAAATGAAAAAATGTAAGAAACAAATAATTAAATTGTACTCAGACCCTTTTGTTACTAACTATGTTACTTAAACCCTAACTAAGTTAAATTAAATTAATTAAATGGTAATTAAGTAAAACCAAAACTTAATTTAACCAAACAAAATAAAAGATCAAATCGAAAAATTAAATATGGAAAACACTGATGAGCATAATTTGTTCTTCGGTCAGGTAACTCAAAGGTCCCTTTGGTGTTTTCTTTGTTAATTTTTTTTTCTTTTTCTTGGCTAAACCTAGTTTTAATTTTACTTAATTAATTTAATTTTGCTTAACTAGAGTTTAAGTGATGGAGTTAGCAATGGGAGGGGGTTTGAGTGCAATTTATCATTTTTTTTTTTGAATTTTCTCAATTTTCATATTTTTAGAAATAAAAAATTTAATTTTTAAATAGAAAGCACTCCTCCATTAGTTACAATTATGAAAGTTTAAATGATATATTTGATAAAATTAAAATTTATTATATAATTAAGACATAGGGTAAAATTTATAAATTTTTTAATAATATATTATATATATATATATATATATGAATGATATAGATGGGGAGGTGGCCTTTAATTAAAGGGGGAGCAAGATTGCAGGGGAATAATGGGATTAGAGAGTGGCTTTAGTGATAAAAGCAGTGGTTTATCAACTGGCTTTGTTGGAAAGGGAGCATTCGTAAGAGGCATAATCATGGCTCTTTACTTTTTTCAATGCTTGTTCCATAAGAATTAAGATACCCCCCCCCCCTCATACTCATACCTCTGTAATAATTAATTATTAGGCGGACACATAGTAAAAATTACAATGAATGAGACTTTGTTTTAATTTTTTTTTAAATACTAATAATTCTTTTGTCACTTAAAAAATAAATAAATTGATCTCATTTCTACAACAACTCCACTTCGGCATTGGGACCCACCCTAGATTGCTGGCCGGGGTTGAATCTTAGAATTGCATGCAGCAATCGGAGGTTGCATTTCTACAGGCCACACTCATATTTTCTACATAAAAAGTCTTATCACTTTCCTGGATATTAAATTTAACTTATTAAATATTTAATATTTATAATTTATACATATTAATTATCTAACTTGATTTAAAATAATGCATGAATTACACGCGAAATGAGTTGAAAAGAAGAAAAAAAAGAAGAGAACAATCGATCCAACTGATTATTCATTTTGCCTTCGACCATCGTCTTTGCTCCCAACTTCTGTCTCATGTGGTCTTGACTCAAATGAAAAAATCCATCGACCATCACTGTCTTGACCAATCCCGATAGTTACATGCGAGATGAGCTGAAAAGAAAAAAAATAGAAGAAATAAAAAAAAGAACAGAAGAAGAGAAGAATCAATTCAACTAATTATTCATTTTGCCTTCGATCATCGTCTTTGCTCTCAATTTCTATCTCATGTATCCCTTTGACTCAAATGAAAAAACCCATCAGCCATCACCGTTTTGACCAATCTCACAGGCAAGATGAGCTAAAAAGAAGAAAAACAAAAGAAAGAAAAATAAAAAAAGAACCAACTGACTTGAGCCTTCCTTCCACCCTCCCCTTCACCTTCGACAGTTGTCTTTACTCTTGCTTCTCGTCTCTCGTTTACCTAAATAGAAGAATTGAGTCTTTCGTTGGTCGTCGCTGTCTCGATCGATCTTGACCATTCCTTTATTCGATGATCAACAACCCATGAGTTGCGACTAACCCACTATTCCCCTTATCTGATCGGCGACCCGCAACTAACTTATCATTCCTCTTCCTCTTTGATCTGATTGGTGACCCGTAACTGACCCATCTTTCCCTTTCCTCTTTTCTCTAACCAGCGATCCATGACAAACCTGCTATTCCCCGTCTTTTTTGCTCCAATCGACGACCCACAATTTATCTATTAGTGAGTTTGTAATTCGATGGCCGCTAGTATTGTTGTTAAAATCACAAGTCGACACGTACAATTTTACGAGTCATGAAACATAAAATGAGTTAACTCATTTATAGGATCGAGTTTTGATAGAATCGGCCCAGGATCGTGAGTCAACTCAGCAAACTTGATAAAATCAGTCCGAGTTTATCGAGTTCACACTCAACCTTGGTTTCTAGGTTGGAGACGGACTAACTAACATGTATGCTTGTTTTCCCATTTTGGTCTTCTCGTGCAAACCCTAAATGGCTAAGAGTAAGCAATCGGCGTTCCATTCCCCCATGCTACGTGCGACGTGCTTGATCGGTACTGGTGCAGCGTGCTTGTTATGCTACGACAAGGTTGATCACCTACTACTCTGTGTCCGATTGCTAGTGCTGCATTCAGTTGCTAGTTGTGTGTGATATACTCTTGTCACAACCTAGGCAACCACTTTCAAAAGGTTGTTGCTTAAGCCAGACTAATATACCCAGGATCTTCTATCTGGTAGACCGATGTGGGATTCGACACTCTATAGTAACACACACCCCATCCTCCTATCAAGATGTGCAGTGGCCCCACTGCATAGCCCCCACCGTCGCCAGATCAGTCGGTCAGCTCTAATACCACACTTAGCACCTATAGTACAATATAGACTTTCATAAATGTACACATGCTCATATAACATCCTTGGGACCCACATAAATCACACTTGCACCCAAGGCCTTAAAAAAATTACATACAACATATATATATATATATATGAAAATAACTCATCTCATCATCTCACTATGGATCGAGTCCCACTTATCGAGATCCCAACCATAGCTCACGCGTATCAAGTGTCATCCACAAGTTTTGGATATCCTTTTCCCCTCTGCGAACATAATCGTCGTACAAAATAATAAGCGCGTTAACATATTTATCATGTATATGTAAACCATTTGAAACCATGCATATATAAATTTATGCACTACCACATGATACTCAACATTATGCTCGTGGATGACCTCTTACAACATGTACAGTTCAATAACATTCGACTTTGCAGTATCGATAGATAGACTCGATCAAACGGACGACCGTCAGTACCTGATATCTAAGACAGTCGACAATCTTGCCACAACAATCAACAGTCAAAGCCCATACATCTAACGGTCGACATCTAGGGCACGATCGGTCAACCACCAGAACCCAATAACTTAGACGGCTAGTATGAGAGACTCCAAAACACACATAACGGCAAACATAGATTTTGAGATAACAAACTGGCAGTATCAGTCAACCATATCCAAGCATCGATCGATAGTTCCTTTGCTTAGACACTGGTTGTTGACATCTACCCGAGCAATAGTTGACAGTCCCTGTGTCAATACACTGGCAGCCGACACCTCACAATGGGTCAATCGACAAACACTCCTCACAGACACTAAAAATGGTCGACAACTTGGGTGGAACGACGGTCGACTCTTCCTGCGACTCACGATTCGACCAACATACAAGAAAGACTCACAACACATACAAAATGCCTTCTTACCCACATATCCTTAACCCCAAAATAGGTTCGGCATCATTCCTTAAAAATATGGGGTGAACCGAGATCCCTTATTGGCTTTTGAATAAAATTTAATAAGTGTTCAAGGATTCAACAATTCGCAACACAATAAGATACTGACGAACGGATTCCAAAAGCAACGGTTACAAACACAACTCTTAGACAAAGAGGAAATAGATTTACTGAACTAAAAATAAAGGGTTGGAACTTACATCAATAAGAATAAGAGATTGGAACTTGCATATGAAACAAAAAGGAAAACAACTTGCATCAGAAAGAAAGAGAAGTATAAGAACTTACCTCAAAATTGGAAAAGAAGCTTAAGAACTTACTTTAAAGAAACAAAGTATAAGAACTTGCATCTGAAATAGAAAAAAGACATAAGAACTTGCAACAACCTAGGCAACCACCTTCAAAGGTCGTTGCCTGGCGCAGACTAATATAACCAGGATCTCCCTTTTGGCATACTGATGTGGGATTTGGCACGCTATAGTAACACACACCCTATCCACCGGGGCATCTGTTATTGTAACGTGATGAATCCCACATTGGTCCACCAGATAGGAGATCCTAGGTATATTATTCTAGGTTAGGCAACAACCTTTGAAGGTGGTTGCCTAGGCTATGAGAACTCTACTACTCTGTTTCGGCTTTGTTTGTTCACCACTTCACCTTCAAAGTTCAATGCCTCAAAGCCAGAGGTATATAATTATTATATATGTTTTGCTAACTACTGAGTCCGATTGCTGTGCTTGTGTAGTTAGTGTGTTAGCGTGCTTGTTTGAATTTGCATCCAAGTGTTTGTACGGTGGAATCTATTATCATTGTTAGGATTCGGGTTCTGATTTTAGGATGCAATTTTCAGTTAGACATGTTATTGGGCAAGGAAATTATGGCTATGGCTTGTTGTGGGCCTAATGATGGTGAAGTTTTGGGAAAAATTCAATGTTTGGATTCTTTGGAATGGTGCAATATGTAGTAAGAGCTATTCTTATTTTACCAGATTTATTAGTAAACTTGATATTTATAGGGCACAAAATAAAAGCCATGGTTGCAGTTCACTCTAATTGGCACTGTGATGGTTGTGGGTTTTTCTTCATTGGAAGCTAATTAATTAATTACTATGTGAATGGGTATTAATTACTATGTCTATGTGTTTATGTTTTAGCTAAAAGGACAATTATTGCCATTTGAAAAATCACTTTGAATTACTATGTGGATTGAGTTTGAATTTCCATTATTCTTTTAGCCAAAAAGAAATTAATTACTATGTGTTTGAATTTCCATTATTGCTACCTAGGGAACAAGTATAGGCCATTAGGCAAATTTGAATCCTAGTTTGCAAATTATTTATTTCTTGGCTTTATTTTTAGTTTGAATTTATTTTTGAATCACATTTCACAAAATTACTATTCATTAATAGTCGATAAAGAATGTCAACATTTAGGTCTTGAAAATTTAAAGTTATGAAAAAAAAAATGCAACGGGAAATAAGTTTGATATGGAATGTCAATATGCCATTGATGTAGATAAAAACTCAAGAAAAGTGTCGTGTAAATTTTGTGATAAGATTTTCTCTGGAGGCATTTTTCATCTTAAGCATCACTTAGCTTGTACTTATAAAAATGTGGAGCCTTGTACAAGTGTTTTGAATTATGTTAAAAAAAAAATGTTGACAATTTTGGTGAAGAATGATGAAGCTACTAAAAGGAAAAAAAAAAGAAGATAATTTATGGTATTAATGATTCTGATAATGAGGGTAATTAAGTGCAACACGTTACATCAAAAGAAAAGGGTAAAAGTACTGGTTTGTATGCTTTTTTGAAAAGGAGAAAATGTGCAAGTGCAACTAGGAGTACTCTAATAATAATTAGTGAAAATTGCAAAAAATAACCCCCCACAAATACAAAATTTGTTTTTAGCCCCTTTTTGACAAAAAAACATTTTTACCCCCCTTCAAACAAATAGTTGCAAAAAATAGCCACTTTACTACTTTTGACCCTACCTTTGACTTTTCAACTCCCCACTTTAATTAAAAATTAAGAATAAAAAAAATAAATTATCAAACTACCCTCAATACAAAACAAACAAAAGGGTTGAATTTCTATTTAACCCCAAGGGACCGAAAAATCCCTCATAATTATAATAGTAAATTTTTAACTATTAAAGTATTATTATTATTATTTCTCAATATTAATTCTTATTTTTTAATAATTTAATAATTGGGTGGGTCTTGAACCCACGGTGGGTCCCTCACCCCTTTTTTATTATTAAATATATATGTATTATTACATATAAATAAAATTAATAAAATAATAATAATTGAAAATTTTAAATATATATGTATTATTAAATAAATAATTGAAAAATTGTTATTCAATGATTATTATTTTATTTTTCAATTTTAATAATAATTGCAAATCATAATTATAAAAATAAATTTTCAACCATTAAATTATTATTATTTTCTAATAATTACTATTATTTTTAATAATTATTTTTTTAAAAAATTTAATAACTGGTTGGGTCTTGAACCCACGCTCAGTTTCCTCCCTTCGTTTTTTTATTATTAAATATATATATGTAATTATATTACATATATAATAAATAAAATTAATTAAATAATAATGATTAAAAAATTGAAATATATATGTATTATTAAATAATTGAAAAATTGTTATTCAGTTATTATTATTTTACTTTTCAATTATAATAATAATTGCAAATCATCATTTCTTACTAAAAATAGATTATTATAAAAAAATCCCATGGCCCAAAAAGAAAAATCAACAAACCCATTTTTATTAAAAAAATCATGTTTTGTGGCCCACAAAACCTAGAGCTAGGTTTGGTTAGCTCACAAAACCCAAAGCCAGGTTTGGCTACCCACAAAACTCAATTTTTTTTATTAAAAAGATTTTTTTTATCTTTTTCTTTTCTTTTCTTGGCCGTGAGATTTTTTCAAGTTATCCGATTGTCCCAAGTTATCCAATTATACTTTTATTTTTGGATAAATTTTATAATCATTACATCAATTTAATCCAATGTTGTTAGTAGTCAGAACACTAAATCATGTATTGGTTGTGTTTTATTATTATTTATTGTGAACTATAAATTCAATTAAGGCTAAAAATTTAAAAAGACATCATTTTCTATTGGGTAACTTTGAAAAATTCCATGGCCCCAAAAAAAAAATCAAAAACCCATTTTTATTAAAAAAATCAAGTTTTGTGGCCCACAAAACCTGGAGCCGAGTTTGGTTGCCCACAAAACTTGATTTTTTTTTTATTAAAATGGTTTTTTTTATCTTTTTCTTTTCTTTTCTTGGCCATGGAATTTTTTCAAGTTATCTAATAGTTCAAAAAAATAAATTATTGTTTAAAAATTATACTTTTATTTTTAGGTAAATTTTATAATCATTACATCAATTTAATCCAATGTTGTTAGTAGTTAGAACACTAAATCATGTATTGGTTGTGTTTTATAATTATTCTATTGTTGTTTATTGTGAATTATAAATTCAATTAAGTCTAAAAATGTAAAAAGATATCATTTTCTATTGGATAATTTTGAAAAATCGCATGGCTAAAAAAAAAAAAGATCAAAAAACCCATTTTTATTAAAAAATCAGGTTTTGTGGCCCACAAAACCCAGAGTCGGGTTTGGTTGGCCCACAAAACCTAGAGACGAGTTTGGTTTCCCACAAAACTCAATTTTTTTTATTAAAATGTTTTTTTTATCTTTTTCTTTTCTTTTCTTGGTCATGGAATTTTTCCAAGTTATCCAATAGTCTCAAAAAATAAATTATTGTTTAAAAATTATACTTTTATTTTTGGGTAAATTTTATAATCGTTACATCAATTTAATCCAATGTTGTTAGTAGTTAGAACACTAAATAATGTATTGGTTGTATTTTATCATCATTACATTGTTATTTATTGTGAATTATAAATTCAATTAAGCCTAAAAATGTAAAAAGACATCATTTTCTATTAGGTAACTTTAAAAAATTCCATGGCCCCAAAAAAAAAATCAAAAAACCCATTTTTATTAAAAAATCAGTTTTGTGGTCCACAAAACCCGGAGTCGGGTTTGGTTGGCCCACAAAATCGGGATACGGGTTTGGTGTAATACCTAGTATTTAATGTTAAGAGAATGTTCAAAAATTATGATGTCAAAATCGAAATTCACAATAGTTTCGGGCCTAAGTGCAATACTCCAAGCATAAACAAAAGGCAAGAGACTACATCAAGCAAGCCAATAAAGGTCAAATTACCCAAATAAACAATATTCGACAAGATCAAGGGATTTTCGAAGGTTTGAAGTCAAAAACATGCAAATAAGGGCATTCGGGCAAAAGTGCAGATTTTGCAAAGTATCCGAGGGAGGTCGAAACGACGAATTTTTCAAAAATTTCTTGAGGAAATGAAAAGTATGGAACTTATGGGCAGTAGTGAAAGTGTTAGATAGTCTAGGGGTATCCAAAAATGGGAGAAAATGTAATTAAAAGTTGGCTAAGGGCTAAAATGCAATTTTTCAAATTTTCATAGTGTGAACTCGATCGCCGCACATGGCCGTCGGCAGCCGCCGCTGGACATCGGGAAGCTCGCCTAGAGATGCTAGATTGGTCTTCAGGTGATAATGAAGCTTCAGGGGGTGGCCATTGGCCGAGCACGGCGGCGACGTGACCGGTTTTAATGGCGGAAGAAAATTTTGGATTTGTCCGAATCTTGCGAGGGTTGTAGCTCTTGATTTGGGGTTTCTTAATTGGTTTGGAGGCTAGATCTAGGGTTAAGGGGATAAGAGCAATCGATTGGTGGTGGAAATTTTGGTCGAGATCGAGTATAAAAGGAGTTCTCGACCGAGAGGGTTAAAGCACAAATCGACCAAATTTCTCTCATTTTGGCTTGAATCGAGGCTCAAGGATAAGGGGCTTTTGTTCTTTGTGTTTTAAGGATCAATTCTGAAGAATTTGGGATCGTTTGGTGTAGAAATAACAAGGTTTCAGTGAGTTGGCCGGAAAATCGGGTTTGCCGACGCCGCGACCTGTAACTGGCTTTTAAAGCCATCTCCGGTGACTTTTTCCGACGATTGAAAGCACCATTGAGGTCGCCTCATCAACCTCTACAAGCGCCTGTGGTCATTTGAAGCATTGGAGTTCGCCGAAGCCGGAGAAGACGACTGCACCGGCCGCGCGTGGGCTTCACTCGCCGAACTCCTAGGTGGCGCGTGAGGTAGGGTTTGTCCTTGATTTTAATTTTGTAATTTCTGTAAAATTATTTTAGGAATTATCATGGAAAAATATTTGGTGAAACTTGATGTTAGGTATTTTTTATGAATTTTCGAAGGTAAGAAAGGTTTAAAAATAAAGAAAAATAGAGAAAATTGAGGAAAAATAGAAATATTGATTTCTGAGGTCCTAATGATGAATAGGGGACGATTGGTGAGTTGGAAAGAAGGATTGCATGAATTTCGAGGCAAGGCACGTTTTTCAAGGCAAAATTCGAACTTTTTTGATTTGTGATGAGTGGTTTGACTCTAGTTTTGTCTTATCTTAAATATGATTTGAAGTGTGTATGGAGGGTTCTGGTGAGTGGTTTTACCCTCCCAAGCTTAGGATCCATGTGATCGGACCAGTTCTAGTGAGCGGTTATACCCACTTGAACCCCGGGTTGTTTTGCATAGGTGTTTCATTTATATACATTGTGGCGTCATATGCATATCTATCATATGATACATTGTATCAACTGTTTTTGTTTTTAAAACGAGTCGGTGCGTGGCGTGTATTCTCATAACATCGGGGTGTTGATTTTTGTGTCGTTGTTGGGTCCATATGGGACGGGATGGGGTCTTCTTGAGAATGGGACAAGATTAATCTTGGTAAACGAGTGACACAGGAGGGCACTCGAGGGATTAAGTATGTCTCAGCAAGGTTAACCCCAACGGAATGTGGAGTGGTTTTATTCCACGGGAGGTTGAGTATGTCAAGGAGATTTCTCAAGTTAGACATATTTTCATGCTGTCATTTTCTGTATATGCCATGCTCATATGTTGTTCATGCATTGTATAAACTGTCTCATGCCATCACTTAGATGCTTTATCATCTAACATGGGTTATGCCCCTGGAACATTCAACGTTCCAGCCAGGGATTGCAGCAAGGTCGAGGAGATGGCCGGTGGGGCCAACAGTGCTTAAGTCGATAGTCGTTATTACCATTTTGAAGATGTAGAAGTTATTTTGATATATGTACGAACGATCATATGATACTGCTGATATCATTTAGTAATATTGCAGCTTGTATTACATAATTCAGTACGGGAATACTTTGTATGAAACTCGTGGTAGGCCACGACACTTTGATGTATTTATTTCGCTGTGTTATATCATGTCTCGTTTAGTCTTAAGTCTTTTGATCTTGTTAGTTAAGCGAGTAAGACTGGGGTTCTCGGGATTTTTACCTGTATGTGAAGATTGTTCTTGGAATCACCGCGGGCTTCAGCCATTGTATGTGACGAGTTTTTCATCTGCATGTGAAGATTGTATCCACGGCACCACATGTGACAGACTTTTAAAGAAAAAAAAAAAAAAAAGATTCTGGAGAATTTCCTTATAGTAACGCGCCCGTGTAAGGCGGGGTGTTACATTTGGTTTCCCACAAAACCCAATTTTTTTATTAAAATTATTTTTTTTAATCTTTTTCTTTTCTTTTTTTGGCTATGGTATTTTTCCAAGTTATCCAATTGTTCCAAAAAATAAATTATTGTTTAAAAATTATACTTTTATTTTTGGGTAAATTTTATAATCATTACATCAATTTAATCAAATGTTGTTAGTAGTTAGAACACTAAATCATGTATTGGTGTGTTTTATTATCATTCCATTATTGTTTATTGTGAATTATAAATTCAATTAAGCCTAAAAATGTAAAAAAATATCATTTTCTATTGGGTAACTTTGAAAAATCCCATGGCCCAAAAAAAAAAACGATAAATCAAAAAATCCATTTTTATTAAAAAAATTAGGTTTTGTGGCCCACAAAACTCGGAGCCGGGTTTGGTTGGCCCACAAAATCGGGAGCCAGGTTTGGTTGCCCACAAAACCTTATTTTTTTTATTAAAATGGTTTTTTTATCTTTTTCTTTTCTTTTCTTTGCCATGAGATTTTTTCAAGTTATCCAATAGTCCCAAAAAGTAAATTATTGTTTAAAAATTATACTTTTTTTTGTGGGTAAATTTTATAATCATTACATAAATTTAATCCAATGTTGTTAGTAGTTAGAACACTAAATCATGTATTGGTTGTGTTTTATTAACATTCCATTGTTGTTTATTGTGAATTATAAATTTAATTAAGCCTAAAAATGTAAAAAGACATCATTTTCTATTGGATAACTTTGAAAAATTCCAACAACAACAACAATAACATATCCAGCCTTTATCCCACTATGTGGGGTCGGCTACATGAATTCTAGACTTCTATGTATTTCTATTTTTTGTCATATCTTCATTGAGATCCATACACTTCATATCAAACTTTAATGTCTCCCTCAAAGTCTTCTTAGGTCTGCCTCTACCTCTTTTTTTGATTGATTGTTCCATTTCATCAACTCTTCTCACATGAGCGTCTCTTGGTCTCCTTCTCACATGACCAAACCATCTTAGTCTAGTCTCTCTCATCTTCTCCTCTATTGGCACTACTCCTATTTTATTACGAATAACTTCATTTCTAATTTTATCTTTTCTTGTATGGCCACACATCCATCTTAACATCCTCATCTCCGCTACACTCGTCTTTTGCTCATGTTGGTATTTGACTGCCCAACATTCTGAGCCGTACAACAAAACTGGTCTTATAGCTGTCCTATAGAATTTTCCTTTCAATTTTAATGGGATTTTACCATCACATAACACCCCCGGTGCATTTCTCCATTTTAGCCAACCTACTTTAATTCTATGTGTGACATCCTCGTGAATTTCTCCATCTTTTTGAATCACTGATCCCAAAGATGGAGAAATTCAAAAAAAAAAAAAAAACCCAATTACAATCATACTACACAACCTTTATAAGCAATGTGAACAGAAAACAAAACAAATAGAAATCAAATCAATGCTTAGAGATTCAGTCAGTGAAATTGTTTGTTAGAGAGAAAAAATATTTTTGAATGAGATTTCAATGAGGTCGTTGTGATTGATAAAGAATGTTGAATGACCCAACATTGGAAGAGAGTATGATGAATGATTCAGTCAGTGAAAAATTTAATGTATGATGAATGATTGAGTTTGGATGGTTTGACGAGAGAAAGAGAGTAACGTAAACGTTGGAAGATGAGAAAGAAGGGAAAGGCAATATGAAAGAGACAAGGGTATTTTGGTAAATGAGGCTAAGGACAATGTGGGCTTTCTATTTTAATCATTAAGGGTATTTTTGGTATTTTATATAAAAGTGGTTATAGAGTGTAATTAGTTTGTTTGAACGATCAAAAATATTTTTTCTATAAAATGGTTAAAAACGATTTTATACATTTCACTACAAAAAATCCTGTGTTTAGTGACGAAAAAATTCCGTCACTAAACCTTAAAAATTTGTCGCTAAATAGTTTAGCGACGGATTTAGCGACAGGTCAATTTCCATTGCTAAACTTGGCGTCATTAAATTTTAGCGACGGGTTTTGCGATGGAATCAGTAACGAGGGAATCCCGTCGTTGATCAGCGATGGACAACCCCGTCGCTGATTCCGTCGCTAATCAGCGACGGGATTGGTTTCCGTTGCTGAATTAAGCCCTAGCCGCAAAATGGCCAGCCCCTACACGCGCGCCAACTCTCTCTTATGCTCGCCACGTGGTCGCACCTTTGCTCGTCACGTGGTCGCACTAATATTATTTCCCAGCAATAATCCTTCAGCTGCCTGCCCCTTGAATCGATACCCCAACCACTTGGGAGGAAGTCATGCGCGTGAACCAACCCACTTGGAAGACTTATTGATTATTAATTTGTATAAAATATATTTATTGTATTTCTTCCAAACTTTTCAATATCACATTTACATTCCAAAATTTTCTAAACTTATTTAATTAATATTAATTTTATTTCATTACTAATTCAAACAGAAATTTATAAATTAATTGGAATTTTTATAAATTTTACATTTAACTATGAAAACTATGTGGGGAAGCTCATAGTTTAAAATTTTTTAAACTAATTAATTGAATTAAATTAATTAATTAAAAAATAAATTATTTGAATTCAATTAAATTAAATGAGTTTATTGATAAATTTAAAATAAAAAGAAGAGATAAATTAAAAAGATGTGTATCTACTAAAGGACAACATATTATTCAATTACATACTTTTATGCTTTTTTTGTAAAGTCACTTAATTTTTTTATTATTTAATTGCACTTTCTTTATTTGTATTTTTAAGTTAATTTAATTCATATATTTTTATTTTTTAATCAATTTAACCCATTTACTTTGATATAATCAAAGATAAATGTAATAAAAAAATTAATAATTAAAGATAAATACAATTTCATAGCTGTAATCAAAATAATAAAAAAATTAAGTTATCATAAAAAACATAAAGTATATTTGATTAAATTGAGTCAAAAATATAAATTTAGTTGCTAAAATGTGAAATTAAAGTATGACTTTCACATTAAATATAAATTATGGATATTTTTAATTTAAATATAAATTAAACTAAAATTTTAATTTTAATTTTAATTTTTTTTTTCTTTTTAGCAGCTAAAATTTAAAATTTATATTTTTTTTTTCTTTTTAACGACGGGTTTGCCCGTCACTAAAATTTTAAATTTTAATTTTAATTATTTTTCATTTTAGTGACTGGTTCGTCTCGTCGCTAAAAATTAAAATTAAATTTTATTTTTTTTTTTAGTGGCAGGCTAACCCGTCACTAAAATTTATAGTTTATATATATATATATATATTTTTAGTGACGGGTTTGTTCCGTCGCTAAAATTTAAAATTTTAATTTTAATTTTTTTTCTTTTTAGCGACGAGTTCGTCCCGTCGCTAAAAATTAAAATTAAAATTTTATTTGTTTTTTTTTAGCAACGGGTTTGCCCATCGCTAAAATTTAAATTTAAAATTTATTTTTTTCTTTTTAGCGATGGGTGTACCCGTCACTAAAATTTTAAATTTTAATTTTTTTTTCTTTTTAGCGATGGGTTCATCTCGCCGCTAAAAATTAAAATTAATTTTTTTTTTTAGCAACGAGTCTGCCCGTCGCTAAAATTTAAATTTAATTTTTTTTTTAGTGATTGGTCTACCCGTCTCTAAAATTTTAAATTTTAATTTTAATTTTATTTTCTTTTTAGCGACGGGTTCGTCCCGTCGCTAAAAATTAAAATTAAATTTTTATTTATTTATTTTTAGCAATGGGTTTGTCCCATCACTAAAATTTAAATTTTTTTTTTTCTTTTTAGCGACAGTGTTTCGGTCGCTAAAATTTAAAATTTATTTATTTTTTCTTTTTTAGCCACGAGTCAGCCCATCGCTAAATTTAGTGACGGGTCACCCGTTACTAATTCCGTCACTAAATTTAGCGACAGAATAATTCCATTACTAAACTTAATTTTCTTGTAGTGTTTGACCCAAGTTAATTATAAATTCCTCCCTAATAATTAATCATATGTTAACAAAAGAATTAAGAAATGAATATTGCCAACAAATTGTTAGATTTTTTTATGCATGTGCCATTCCTTTTAATTGTGTAAGGCATCTTGAGTTTGCAAAGATGCTTGAATTGGTAGACAAATATGGATGTGGACTTAAACCTATTTTCTATCACGAAATTAGAGTGAAATATTTGAAAAAATAAGTAACTCATACCATAGAATTGCTTGAGGAGTACAAAGCTGAATGGAAAAAAAATAAGTTGCTCAATTATGTCATATGGGTGGATTGATAAAAAGAAGCGTTAATATCCCAAAGGAGACTTTTTTTTTTTTTTTACCTCAATTGATACATTTGATGTTTCTAAAACTGCTGATAAAGTGTTTGAGATATTAGATGCAATAGTAGAGAAAGTAATAGATGGGAATGTGGTGCAAGTTGTAACTGATAATGCTGCAAATTATAAAGTTGCAGGTGAGATGCTAATGGAGAAAAGAAAAAAGTTGATTTGGACTCCATGCCCACTGTATTGATTTAATATTAGAGGATTTTGAAAATAAACTCAAAGTCCATACTACTACCATTACATGTTAGGTCTATATAATGACAAGAATATCCCAAGAAGGGGTGAATTGGGATTTAGGTAAATTTTAAGTAAATTAAAATTTTATAGCAAGCAGGACACTATGTTTCGAAACCTAAGGAAATATGTTTCGAAATAAACTTTTCTGTTAACTATGTTTCGAAAAATATGTAAGTATGTTTTGAAACCAAACTTTCTGTCAAGTATGTTTCGAAACCTACTATGATATGTTTCAAAACTTTCCTCTCTGTTTTGCTTATTTGAAACTCCTTTAGCTTTTAAAAATTGATTCTTTTGAAAGCATGAACAAAGATAATAACAAGTAAGAATGAGAAAACAAGTGCACACAAGATTTATAGTGGTTCGGCACCCGCCTAGTCCACTATCTTCAAGCTTACCCACTTGAAGGATTTGCAAACACAATCACTTACACTAACGATCAACGACACCAAGGGTTTTACCACAGTTCACCCTAAAACCTTACACAATAAGTTTTTACGGGCTCAACTCAAAACTTATAATAAGATAAATAAAACTTATCTTTTACAAACCAACATTTTGAATGTATTTAAAATACCTTATCAAATAGTTATTACAAACCTATTGGTATGGAGTGAGAAGAGCTTGAAAGGATGAGAGCTTCGGTTTCAGTTTGCTTTTCCTTTTCACACCACAATGCACACCAAAAATTAATTGAAAGGATCTTCTTTGGGAGCTTGTTGAAAGAGTTTCGTTTGTTTGTGCTTGTGGCAAATATCTCTTATAGATGTGTAAAGTTGTGTATGCTTGTAAGAGGTGCTTCTTGTCTTCAAAGAACCGATATATATATCAAAGAGATAGATTTTTGGCTAATTATAACCGTTAGAGACAAGATGATAAAGTAGATTTCGAAACACACATTATAGGTTTCGAAACAACATATTTTTACATAGAGGTTTCGAAACATACAGCATTTACAGTTGGACATGCGCTAAAAGACAGAATGAGTAGGAGACATCTTTTAAAACAAAATGATTTTGTTTTATTCTCCACTTACAAAACATTTGAAATTAAAATATCAGGGTATGGAGATTTAGACAAAAAGTGACTTTTAAAATAGCTTTTGATTTAAAGGCAAAAGGCATGACATATTTTCAAATATTCTTCTGACAGAGTCAGATGTTTCGAAACATGATATGAAAGTTTCGAAACATACTTCAGAAACATGTTTCAAAACATGTTAAACAAAATTTTTAAATACTCTGCTGTCAGAGACGACAGAGGTTTCGAAACATATGCTTAGTTTTCAAATAGGTTTCGAAATACAGTATATAAACTTAGCAAAACTTGAAACCTTATCAAGATACATCTCAAAACATGTATAGAGACATGATAGAATGATGTTTCGAAACATGGAAACTTAGTTTCAAAACATGATGCATAAATATTGAATTTTTTCAAACATGACAAAGAGCATTTCAAAACATGTATAGAAACATAACTGTGTTTCGAAACATGATACATGGATTTTGGATTTTCAATCATTTGAACTTTTGCGCCAAAACACTAATCATGCTTGTTTCGAAATATAAAAAACTTATTTTGAAATATGAGATTTTCATAAAGATTTTTCATTCTAAGGTTGGTTTTTCATCAAATACATTTTCTCATATATCAAAAAATATGATACAACATTACAAAGGCTATGAGGATATCAACCTACATCTATTCTAGAACTCTTCTCATTTCTATGTTGAGACATTTTACAAAAGAAAGAGACTTCATAAAACCAGTTGCTACTGTAAGACCCCGTTTCGGCATAAGACTGCCACGTTATTTAAGTGAGATTAAAATATTGAAAATGGGGTTTGATAGTGAAATAAGTCACCGAGTCGATTGAAGGGAGTGCTCTGGATCTTAGATATCAAAGGAAAATAATATAGTATTAATGAACAATTCGAGAAGTGATTTTTAGCATCGGAAGAAATTGGATTGGGAATAGTTTTTGATACAGCTTCGGTACAAGCCGAAAATTGAATTGTCGTGAGGGACTTCTGAAATGTTAACAGAACCTTTGAGACACCTTGGTTTTATAGGTAGAACAACCCTTAAGCGATTTAGGGTTGAAATGAGAAAGTTTGCAATCTAAACGAAAATTCAAGCCTAAGTGTAATTTCTTAAAATTGCCAAGGCAGGTCAAAAGGACGATTTTTCAGGATCTTTGGGGATGAAATGAAGATCTTACATCTTGAGGGTCTTAATGGAAATAATAGAAAGTTCAGGGGTTGATGAGAAGGGGTAAAGTGTAAAAAGTCAAAATTTGGAGGGGCTAAAGTGTAATTTCATGAAGGTTGAAGCTGCCATGGCCGACAGCCCCTGCAGGTCGCCAATCGAGGCTTCTGACCATTGGGATCTCGAGATCTCTAGTCGAAGAAGCTCAAGGACCCAAGCCAAGCTGACAACAAGCAACGAGGTGGTCGAAAAATTAAGAAAATCGATCGTGTCTTGGTCGGTTGGTCGCAACCTGTAAATAGCCTTTTGAGGCAGTTGGTGTAACACCCTACTCCCACTTACAGGTGTTACTCGTGAACAATTAGCCAAATTGTCCACCTGCCCAGCCTTTGGTGAAGGGTGGACCATGTTTCAAGACGAAACGCCCTAGGTGGGAACTAGGATCGTCCTTCCCTTCCCTCAACCCCAGGATTCATTAACAGAATTGGGCTTCAACCACACCGTATTTGGTTAAAAAGAAAACTCATGAAGATGCCCAAACGCTATTTTCTTAATTATTTTAATTTCTTTTTCCGACCAAGAATTTTACCGGGCTCCATAAAAATCACTATTTAAATCAATCCATTGATTGATTACCAATTTAGGAGGAAAAACTCATAATTTTTAATTTTCCAAAATTTCGGCATTATTTTCCAAAATGTCCGAAATATCCCTTTATTTTGAAATTTCCTCCGGGGCCCAAAATCCATTTAGAAATGCCCCAAAATCCTACCGTCCGCCCGCACGGCCGCCCCTGCGGCCCTGCTGCTGTTGCTTACTGCCTTCTGCTACTCCTTCACTTCTTTTTTTTTTTTTTTTGGGCCTTTAAAACCCAAATTTTCCAGAAATTAAAATAAATAAAAATAATTCATATTCATTCAATTTTTGCCTCTATTTCTCCATAATTAAGGCTTAAACAATATTCTTGATGCTTCCACAACATACATCAAACACCTATTATTTTTCCAACAAAAATCATAAGATTTAACTTCTTGGTGCTTCCCACAACACACACCAAAATGAGACTTTCACCCAACCTAGGCATCAACATGCTATAAGCCAATATCTCATTGTCTAAATACAACATACTCTTCAACTAACAAACAAATTACATTTACATAAACCAAACACATAAGCTTCCATAAGCCATAATATACACTTGAATCTTCTTCCCATGCTTCCACATGCCATTCCACCATTTCTTTACTTTACCATGCTTTCACAACCTACATGTGAGGGTAAAAACTTCATGAGCTATTAAGCTCAATAAGGATGTAATGCAAAATAAATATGAACATAACAAGATTATATGATGTCAAATGCATGCAAGTGTGGGTAGGTTTCTTTGCCCTCACAACCCTCCAAGGTTAGAGGCATCAACCCACCATTTCAACCATGTTCCCAAACTAACCTATGGCCATAAGTCTCATGAACATAAAAAGACATGCCAAATGCAACATATACATTTATGAAACATACTTACAACACATTGCAAGGCCACCCTCCCATAGGGTCATCCCTTACCTCTTCTTGAATCTTTAAATCTTCATTTCAAGAGAGCTTCCATCTTCATTTTCTCCCATCTAAGATGGCATCCCAAAAGAAACTTACTTTACATTCAAGCATACTTAAAATAAAGAGAAAAAGGAACAAAGCTTACCTTAAATCCCTTACTTCTTCTTCTTCACTTTTCTTCCATGGGAGACTTCCTTATCTCTTTTTCTTTCTTTCTTTCCTTCTTCATTTCTTTCTCCAAATGGCCAAAGGAAACCAAGACCTCCTCACTTGCCATTATATACTAGTTTTCCATATTTCAAGAATAAATCCTAGCCATTGGATTTATTTGGTGAGAATAAATCCTCACCCTCCAAACTAACACAATCCATGGCATTAAGTTTTGCTTAAAATCTACCATTGGATCTTTTCTCACTTTACAAGACAAAATCTTAGCCATCCAAAAGAAGCACAATCCATGTGCTTTGCTAGGTTTTAATCCTAGGCTTTGATTTAATTTGGAGATTAAATCTCCACCTTCCAATCATCTCTCTTTAAAATCTCTCCACCCATTTGGCAATCCATGGCAACTTCTAAGATTTAATGGTGGCCCTTTGATCACTTTCCAAATCCAAGAATTAATCTCATCCCTTGAATTTTTATTTCTTTCCCATTTAAATTAATGAGATTATTTTCATATCCATCACATTTGAGAGACATAAATACTTTCTTATGTATTTAAATAAATCTCATATTTTCCAAGGCATTAATGGTAACCATTTACCATTTTCTTTTTGATTTTCTTTAATCCATATAATCATGCCTCTCATTAAATGCTTGAAAGACCAATTAGCATTTCCTTTGCACTTAATTTAATCTCTTTATTTAACTTGGACCACACTAACCCATGTGTCATTACAAGACACTAACCTTGGCTTCCAAGTTTTAATCTCCTACATCCATGTGGCATCACCACATTCATCCACCAATTTAGGGAAAAATAATTATTTTACCACATAATTCACCATTTTAGGGAAAATTAATTATTTTCTCCAATAATTGCATATTCTCCATTTTCCTATTTTCCATAATTAAATTCCTCTATGGAATTTATTCCAAAATTTCCAAAATACCCTTTTATGAATTATTAATCCCATATCTCCACATAAATATAAAATTGGATTTAATTCACTTACCTAATTCCATATAGGAATTATTTTCAATTTACCAAAATACCCTTTATTGGACTTCACTATCCAAATTACCAAAATTTCCCTCCCATAGGGCACCAATATTCTCAAGGATCTAACACCTTCTCAAGGGTATTTTTGGAAGTTTTCTTACTTCCTTTCTCATTCTCATAACACCGGTAACACCAGGTGTTACAGTTGGTCAATGTTTTTTGGTCATCCGAGGGGTGCTTGGGGCTTTTAAGGCATCGGTGCAAGCATCCATGAACGTTTGAAGGCTCAATTTCGCCTATAAATAGAGCTATGGCTTGGCCAAAAGTTTGGTGTTTTTGAGCTTCAAATCGAGGGTGCTAAAGAATGAATTGAGGGATGAAACCATAGGGATTTTATTGCCCATGATTTGAGGAAGGTTTCTGGAGAGTTTAAGGCGTTTTCGTGTGTGTTTGAGGGGTATTCGAAGCTTGGCCGGAAATGGGAGGCGGGCGATGAGGCTGAGGCTTTAGCCGGCTGGTTGCAGGCCTTTCGGTGCTCATTTTTGGTAGCAAGATGTGTCATCGGGATCGACTGGACCTAAGGATCGTCGTGGTGCAAAGATCTAGACCCTCCGATATGCTGTCACCGTAGAAGAAGCCGGGAGTGTGACTTCACGTGCGGGCTGTTACACGCAGATGTGTGGCAGATCTTTTAGGGGCCCATGCAGGCCAGTGAAGGCTTGAAAAAAATCCAAAACAAATCCTAGAAAATCGAGAAAAATAAGATCTAGGGGGTTGTGCAAAAGGTTTTGGTGTTGAACTTTCTAGTTTCTCAATTTTCGCATCTACTAGCCTCATTTTGCGTGAAATCAAAGCATCGAGGTAAGTTCTGTAATTTTCTCTTGAAGTTATTAGGATGTTATGAATTTTTGTGGAATAGGATTTGAGAAAGTTATCCAGGAAATATTTATTGGAATATTAGTGAGGAAAGATGGGAGAAAAATGAAGAAAATTGAGGAGATTATGAGGAAAAATAGGTTATGATGTTCATTGAAATGAATATGATGATTAGGGTGTCTTGAGGCTTGAGGTGAAGTGACTTGTGCGAAGTTTGGGGTTGGCACAAAAATTGAGGTTGTGCACTCTAATCGCAGCATTATGAAATTTGTCGAAGGTGAGAGTTTATACCCCAACTTGATTTATTGAAAGTGTTTTATTCTCTGTGATTACAAGCAAAAGATGTTTTAATGCATATGAACGGTTTTAACCTGTGATGGTTGTTGTAAGGGCCCACTCTCGAATATTCCCGTTAGCATAGGATACTCAAAATGAGGTCATCATAGAGATGATATGGAACAAACCATAATTAAACAAACAACGCATTTCATTCACTAGCAGCGGAACTAAGTTTAAGTTCAATTACACTTCTAATAGCTCAAGAGTTCGGGCTCAACAGCCATACAAAATAGATAAGAGACTCTAATGTTAACTAACAAAATAAGAATAATTTCATTTCAAGTCTCGCCAAAATGCTAAACAGGATCTTCAAGTTAGGACGTGTCCCCGTACACCACTATCTTTAGGCCTTAGTCCTATTAGACTCGCCCCCAATAATAGCTTTCCCTTTACTTGGAATGGTAAAGAAGATCAAGTGAACCACAAGGCTCAGCAAGTTCTAGGACAATAAACAATGATCATGAACCAAGAATAAGGTGACACCAAAGGGAGTACTCCAGAACTCGACTGATGTATACAAGTATCACAATTTAAGACTTGATCAATTCCAAGTTAAATGTATCATGCCATCATGTATTAATATGCAAATGTGCATATAAATTTAATATCAGTATCAAACCTCATAGGCTCGCAAGCCATAAATCAACACATGCCAAAGTGTATCACATAGACAAAACCTCATAATAAATATGGAGCCAACCTGCTGAGCTATGGCCACCTAGTCCCGCGCCAAGTGCTCTAGGGTACCCTTTCCCTCCGCGAAAAATATTAGGTATGCAAAGATAAATAATACTATACCTCATAATATGATCATACTGAATGTGTATGAAATGTGTCATGCATTCACTTCCACATATATATAAACATCATGAAATTCATCTCACAAGTTGCTACCATACTTATATATTTTATGCCCATCTCTCAATATTGGATAGTTTTTCACTCATATCAAGTGTTCTTTTGCTCAAATGAGAATCAAATTATTTTCATCATTTACATATGAAGAGTTTCAAGGACATTTAAAAGAATCTCCTAAGGTGAATTTCAAAATTTGTTTTGAAATTGTTGGTCAAAGTAAATCTGAAATTTTTCTAAGGCGAAGGACCAACTATAACATATTTTTGTAAATATCTTCATTTTGAAAAACTAACTCCTGGTATTTTGATAACTATCATTCATTGTAATAAAAATGATTTTTAATGAATTTTTCAAGGAACGGGAGCTATGTATTTCGAGGGTGGTAAAATCGTAAATTCGTGAATTTGTACTAAAACCAAAATTATATCTTTTTATTGTTATGCATTTTGATTTTTTTTGATATTTTTATTGAATCCAAATGGGGGGTACTTTCTTATTTACATTTATGTATTAAAGTAAATGAAAGATAAAATATAAATTAAAGAAAATGCAAACATGAATAAGGTAAATAAATAGGGTGTGAGTAGATAACTCACATTCAAAGGCTTATGGGACGAGCTCGCTGGCAAGGGCTCACAAAAAGAGCTCAAGAAAGCTTGCGATCAAGGCTTATGGGACGAGCTCGAGGTCATGAGCGGCTTACAGAGAGAGAGCTCGAGGTTAGAAGGTGCACAGGAGTTCGCTGAACGAGCTCGCGGGGCGAGCTCAAGCCATGAGCTTGAGGAATGAGCTCGCGGGAAAAAGCTTGCGGCTAAGGCTTACGGAGAGAGCTTGGAAGGTGCTCGCGGAAGGAGCTGGAGGGAAGAGCTCGTTGGAACAAAAACGAAGCTGAACGTGTATATATATATATATATGTGGGTTGGCCAAATGGAATAAGGGCATTCGAACGACTGTTTAAGCATGGAATAAGGTGGATTAGCTAGGCATGGCATGGCATGGCTCGGATAAGCTTTTCAAATCAATGAAGGGTAACAGCTCGTTACGCATGTATATATATGCGTATTTATAAGTGGGTCTCATATATAGGCGAACAGTATACATATATATATATATATACAGTTGAAGCTTTTGTTGTTTGCACAAGACCTCCAAATACCTCAATGAAATCATTCAATGGTGACTTAGCATTTTACATTCAGACTCAACACTTATATATATATATAAGAGCCATTTGGATGGACAAGGAACATTCAACTATGGGTGAGAACTTCCAGATATGATGCAACATGTACATATATAAATGTCTGAACAGAGAGCAACGAGCTAAGCAAAACCCCATTGTAAGTAAGAAGAAAAGTCATTCACTGAACAAATATTAGGGTGAATCAAACAACGCTTGAGACATCAAATGGACTTCACAGCAACTAGGGAATTTACACACAAAACAGACACAGTGGAAAACACTAACAGCGAGGTGACATAATAAGCAATAGTTTGCAAATCAAGGAAGCTTGCAGTGTAATATAGAATATATCTAAGAGAGAGCTCGCACTGAAAGATAACGTGGAAGAGCAGGAGAACTTGTTTGTTGAGAATGCAAAATCAGAGAGAAGTTCCACTCGCACACAGGAAGCAAACAACAACAATGAATAGAAATGAGTAAATAGGATGGAGAAGGTGAAGAAGAAGAAGAAAAAGAAGAAGAAGAAGAAGAAGAAGAAGAACACGGAGTGGGACTAAAGAAGCAATGGAACAGTGCATTTAAAAAGAAGGGATACGCCTTGCACTGAAATAGGATATTTGCGCATAGAGGCTGCTGGGAAAAAGGAGTGTGTACAGGTCTGCACGCCAGCTCCAGAATTTATCGAAATGCCTTACTTTTCATATTACAAACAAAAATATCCATGGGCTTGCTTGACAAATGCGACTTAATTTATTTTCTTTTCCCCTTTTACTTATTACACCATCAAGCCCATTATTTCCAAATTATTTCTCACCATGTGCCTAAGCCCAAATCACATGTATCCCATATACATATATTCCAAGCCCACCAGGCTTAATTTTCTACTTGGGTTAGACATCTCATTAACTATTTAATTGAGGCTCTTTCACTTAAATTTCTGATTCCATGCACCATAAAACAAAATTATGTAATCTAAAATTATTTGTGTGCCACCAAGGAAATTTAACATTAAGTATTTAAAAAAAAATACTTAGTCCTACATTTTCATTGCTATTACACTGTCGTCAAAGATTAAAACATCTAGACCCATTTTAGGGTCGTTATAGTTGTTTTCATGAGGGCGGTTGTCCCTGAATGTTTTATGCATGTGCATTGAATTTTGTGCATTAAATTATGTACATGAAATGATGTTTAAATGATGCATAGTTGATGATGTTGGCATTGGCATGTTTATGTGATATCCATGTGGGATGTGTGTTGTCAACCTGTGTGAGGTACTTGAGTGATAGCACTAGGGAAGTGTGCCAAAGGAAAATGCCCATTGTGGACGGGGCTAGGACCGAACTTCATCCTACGGGACCCAAGTGATGGGGCTGAGAGTGGAGACCACCCCGGACCTGCTCAAAGTGGCAGGGCTGCAAGTGGACACCACCCCGGGACCATTGAGTTGTAGTATTGTTCCCAAGGTGGACGTGGATTCCCAGGGATAGTGTTGATCATCTTGTGGCCAAGGTTGTGTTGAGATCCGAATGCTTTGGAGTGTGAGCGTAATGCCTTGACATGATATCAGGGTGATACCCGGGGTCATGTGCTAAGGTTGTCCTTCCTAAGTAGGATTGCATTGTGCCAATGTGTCGATGTGGTTGTGTTGCCTTTAGAGAGATTGTATTTTTCCCGGTTAGGGTTAAGTACTATGTGGGATTCTTTTGGGCTAGTACATGTCGGGATATGTCGATGTTATTCATGGTCTGCATACATTCATGAAAATATTTTTGAACTCTCCCTTAGATAATTCATCATCTAATTTGGACTATGTCTCTGGAATATTCAAACGTTCCAGGTGAAAGTAGCGATGCTAAAGGAAATGGGGTTCTTGAGATGTAGTCATTGATAATCATTAGCATATATTTAGTCTATACTCAAGGTATTAGTAGTTATTGTTGAGAGATGAAACTCGATGTATTTTGCTTTGAAATGTCTTGTCAAACAATTTCTACATTATGAATAAAGTGAATTCGGTTATGTATTTCGAGGTTTCGATTTTGCTTCTACTGATTGAAATGATGATATTGTTAGTCTTAGCTTATTTTTAAATTAATATGCTGAGATAGTGGATTGAGATTATCGGGATTTGATTTATGTTGTGTATATGTTGAATATATGTTGAGAAAAAAATATATCCCCGAAATTTTGAGTTAACACGTGTTTCGAAAAAATGGGGCGTTATAGCTACTCGCTTTGCAATTGCATATTTGACTTTAGGTTGCCTTAATGGGCTAAAAGGTCCCTTGATGACAATGTTCACTTCAAATTCATGGAAGTCTAGTAAGTTTGCCTCTCAACAAGATAGGGAATGAGTTCAACAAATGGTGTTAGATTCTAGATTTTGAAAAAATATAATTTATTATTTGAATGCATCATTGTCATTGGTAAAAGTTCTTCGATTGGTTGATTCAGATGAGTAACCAACTATGGGTTTTTTTTATGAGGAGATGGACCTAGCTAGAAAGAAGATTAAAGACAATTTTAATAATATAAAGAAAAAGTAAGTTCCTAACTATATATGGTTTTATCATTTTACAATACTTGCATTCTTTTACACACACCTATTTATTTAATTTTATCATTCTTTTATGTAACTTTGAGCCAATTTTGAATATTGCTGATGAAATATGGGAATTTCAATTGCATAGGCCATTACATGTTGCAATGTATTATTTGAACCCTTATTATCATTATAGTCCAAATTTTAAAGGTAATATGGAAATAAAATTGGGACTACTTAACTACGTTGAAAGAATGGTTAGAGATCCAAATGAAATGGACAAAATAGATGTGCAAATTGATATGTTTAATGATGCAAAAGGGTTATTTGGCCATGAATCTGCTAAGTGTTTAAAAGATAATTCACTTACAAACCAAGCATTTTCCATAAAACTAACTTTAATCGGGAAGTACCACTTACCTTCTCAAGCTTATCAGGCTATCTCGAAATTCGTGCATCACCTCAATTTGCGTGCATCGCCTCGATTGCATGTCAACCTCAAAATTTGCACAAGTCACTTCAATTTAAGCCTCAAAGCATCTTAATCACCATAATTATTTAAATAAACATTAAAACCTATTTTTTCATAATTTCTTTGATTTTCCCTCTATTTCTTCCTATTTTTTCTCAATAAATCCAAACTAAATATTTCTAAAATATTTTCTCAAATATTTCACTACGACAATTCATAAAATAATATTCTTGAATTTCTGAAATTTTCTAGAAAATTTACTTACCTTAACTTAGCATCTCTGACTTCCTCGATATGCGTGTCATATCCTCGAAATATGTGCCTGAGCCATTTTCCTCCCTAAAATCTTCGAGATATTACCGAAACATAATTTTTTTAGGATTTTCTAGGATTTTTCCCTCATCATTTTCCTATTTTCTTTTCTTTTCTTTCCTTTTATTTTCTTTTCTTTTCTTTTCTTTATTCTTTTCTCTTTTTTTCTTCCACTATTCATCATCTTCTCTGCTCTTTCTTCACTACACCCGCGCACTGCTCCCTCCTCTCTTTTTTTTCTCCTTTCTTTTCTTTCTTTCTTCTTCTTCTTCCTTATCTTCTTCTTTCCCTCATTCTCTTCTTCCTCTACTACTCCTGCCCCTGCCATGCGCGCACAGTGCGCCTCCTACGCACGGCTGCCTCGCCACCGTGCACCGCCGTCTCCACCGTGTACCCGCTGCTGCCCAGCTCCACCGCGCATAGCCGCAGCCACCGCGGTCACCCTCTACTTCGCGGCGGCTTGCTGGAGCTCATGGCCATGGCCGCGGCTTCACTTGCTTGCGGCCGCTTCTCGAACCTCTACCAAGCCTTTCGGTCATCGCCACATCATGCGATCATCACCGCGACTGCTGCCCCTGCTCCGCACGCTGCTGCTTTGCTCGAGCTTGCGGCCATGGCTGCCGCAACCTGCTGCCTCCCACTCGGCCCTCTCTGCTCCAGTACACACACACACACACACTATCTCTCTTACTCTCTCTCCCTTGCTTCTCGGATTGCCCAACCCTTGCATCTCTCGCCCTCGATCACTGCCAATTTATAGGCAACTATTATGGCTCTCCACGAGCGTATATATATATATACATCACATTAATTGCTCAGCCCCTTACATCTTGCTGTTAATCTTTCTTAAATCCAACTGCAACTGTCTTTCGCAAATCCTGCTGCCATTATCTTCCAATTTGCAACCCAAAATCGCGGCCATTAAAGCTTCTTAGAAGCTGGCCATGCACACACGCGCACATGCATATATATGTATATATAAATTATATATTACACTTTAATTTAAGAAAAATTACACATTAAATCTCAAATTTCATCCCTATTACACTTGTGCAATTCCTTAATTGCAACTATGCCCTTGCATCTTAAATTAATTTGCATTACAATACCAAAAATCCACAATTAATAACTTAAATTTTACTTGATATAGATGATTTTTCCTTTGCGTCCTCTCGGGACCTTTGTTTCATCTTGAAACCACTAAAGGGTTGCTTGTTACGCAAATCGGAGCCCTCCTAGGGTCTCGTTGATTTTTGGGAGTCTCCTACAACAATTTGGTTTTTACAATCTAAATGGCAGCTGCATTTTAGCTGTACCGAAAACTGTTCCTAATCCGATTTCTTTTGATATCATAAATTCTATCTCGAGACGCTCGTCGAAAACATATAATTTATTCTTAGATAATTCTACTCCGAGACACTCCCTACAATCAATTCGGTACTTATAACTACTATTAAGCCAATTTTTTTGGTATTCTAAACTCATCAAAATTACGTGGCAACCTCATACAAACATGGGGTATTACAGGTGGGACACCTATTGATTAGTAGTTAATTTTGTAAAAATTATGTTATAATTACACATTTCTTTTGATCTTAAAAATGGCTTAAATTAGATATTAATATATATTTTATGGTTCTGTGCGAGTTTAAATTGAAAAATGAATAAAATGAAGTTCTAAAGTAAAATTTAAAAATAATAATAATAATATATAAAATTATATATAATACATATACATCATTATATGCGTGCATGTAATATATATATAATATATAATTTATTAATAACATTAAATTATTTTTTTCTGTTTAGACATGAAGAATTAAAGCCTATGAAGAATTCAAACCCATGAAGAATTAAACCCCATGAAGAATTTAGGCCCATAAAGAATTCAAACCCATGAACAATTAAGGCCCAATTTGAGCAACCCATGGAAGATAGCATTTGGAGAAGGCCCAAGCATTATTTTTAATCATAATGAAGATTAAAAACCCAATTATAGAAATCTATTTTTTTTTAATGTGAGTGCTTTATTATGTGTGTTTTTTAGTTAAAATCTATTTAACTATTAGGTCTGTATTATAACTAAAATCCATTTAACTTTATGAGTGCTTTATTAGGTATATATTTTAGCTAAAATCCATTTAATATTAGGTGTGTATTATAGTTAAAATCCATTTAACTTTAAGTGTGTGAGTGCCCATTAGATATAATTATGTCTAGTTGAATAATTAAAATTGTGTGGTTTGTATTGCATCTTGTGGCCTATAAATAGCTCACTTGATTGCATTTGTAAGTGTGATTATTATTCTTGAATCAAAGTTTAGTTGTTTCCTTATAATTCTCTCTTTGATAATTGTTCTTGTTCTTTCTCATTTTCTTTAGTATTTTCTCTTAATCTTACTTCTTTTCTTTCTTCTTTTAAATTCTTATGTTATTTATTGTTACTTTATTATTCACCGCCTAAATGGCCGGTTAATTTATGCCTTTAAATTTATGCAATTTTAATTCTTGTCATCTAATTGTTCACCGCCTAAATAGCCGGTTAGTTTCTACTATTTTAATTCATGTCATTTAAATTCTGTTATTTAAATTATGTCATTTAAATTCCTGTCAATTAATTTTTAAATGGAGATGAGTAGCTAAATCTAATCTTGGGTTAAGGCAAGGGCAGTGTCCAACGCCAATGATTCCCAAAGAAAGTTGCATTTTAAATGAGTAACATTAATTTAAACTTCAGTATGAGTGTGCTTTGATTATTGAGAAATCACTAGATTTGGATTGGAGCGTAAGCCTAACTTAGAGCTTTCATGTCACGCATGAGAGTTACTAGAACTGGAAACGCTATCATACCCAAACCCAGATGATTAATTTAGTTATTTTTGTGTATTAATTACAATTGAATTTGTGGTAGTTGCTTAAATTAGAATCCCGCATATCATGTATGGGGATTGCTTAAATTAAAACTATCATCATCTCTAATTGCATTTAATAACAAACCCTCATATATGAAATTAAATTAATGTTGCTAATCTTTTCTGCTAAAATTTGGGAATCAACGGGTTGGCACTGAAATTGTCTTAACTCAAGTACTATCCAATTTCATATTCTCACATTCAGTATTTATTTCAACTTCTGCCTTGCTTTATTTTATAGTATTTGTTATCTAAAAAAAATCATAAAAAAATCTTGTTATCAATCCATCTAAATGTGTGTGCGTGTGTGTGACATTCTTTTTCTTTTGCCATAAATAAATCTCTCAGTGGACGATTTGGACTCATCCAGAAAGTATAAATTTAAATTTGAACTACAACTGCACTCGTACATTGACGAGTATAAACCTCTCACCTAAATAAAGAAAAAAAATATAAATTTTTTATTGTGTTTTGTTTTATGTTTTAATTGCAGGGTGAGAGTGCAGCCAAATTTTGGCGCCGTTGCCGGGGAGATTGAGGCAAAAACAAAAAGAAAAAAATATAAGAAGAAGCATCTCCTGATAAATTCGGTAACTCTGTTTCTTTTTACTTTATTTTTATTTGTGTATAGTGTATGATATTTAGGTCAGGTAGAACTATAGAATATCAATCACTCATGTCTCAACACAATGAGAACATGCCACTTGCACACAACATGTCTGCACATGGTAGTGACCACGGTGACCCTGATCCCATTGATCAGGGTATGATCAGACCCTTTAGGGAGTATCCTCATCCTCCTAGGCAGACAACCCCCTCATGCATTATTCTTCCCATCAACCATCATAGGTCTAACTTCAAACCTGGCATAATCCAATTGTTGCCAACTTTTCATGGCATGGATTCTGAAAATCCATATACTTATATGAAAGAATTTGAGGAAGTATGTAGCACTTGCATGGACCATACAGCAAATGAGGATGTCATAAGATTAAAACTCTTTCTATTCTCACTGAAAGATAAGGAAAAAATATGGTTAAGCACTCTCCCACCTAGATCTATAGGAACTTGGAGAGAAATGCAAACAACTTTCTTAAAAAAATACTTCTCTGTCAACAGAACTGCTATTCTTCAAAGACAAATCATGAACTTTGCCTGTAAACCAAATGAGAATTTTGCTCAAGCGTGGGAAAGGTTTAAAGACCTTCTTCACACTTGTCCGCACCATGCTTTTGATCAATGGAGAGTGGTCAGTTTCTTTCATGATTCACTCACTCCCCAATTGAAAATGCTAGTTTCTACAATGTGCAATGGAGAATTCCATGAGAAGACTCCAGAAGAAGTTTTCCACTTCTTTGACACATTGGCTGAGAATACAAAAAACTGGGAAGTTGGTCCAACATCTACTCTTGATTCAAGAGAAAATCTACAACCTAGAGGGAGATACCAACTGAGTGAGAGTGACGATTTAAATGCAAGATTAACTGCTTTAACAAAGAAAGTTGAAAACATGCAACCCAAAAAGGTGCAATCTATTAATCAAGTGGAAGTAAAGTGTGTTGTGTGTGATGCAACAGATCATTCAACTGAATAATGTTCTACCTTACCTGCTTTCAAGGAGGTATTGTATGGGCAGACTAATAATAATCATTCACACAACTTTCAGGGGAGACAAAATCAAAATCAGAGTGGAGCCTATTATGGGAATAATCAAAACTAAAATTCATATCATCCCAATAATAGAAATCACCCCAATTTTTCTTGCAAAAATGATTCTGGAAATCATTCTCAACCTCCCTTCCCTGCACAACAACACACTTTCCAACAAAATCAAGGTTCTTCATCCAATACTTACCAACCTCCTCATAGGAGATCTTTGGAAGATACCTTGCACCAGTTCATCCAAAGTTAAACAGGTATCAACGATCAGGTTGCTCAGCTTGTCAAAAATCAAGACCAAACAAACAGAGCCACAGAAGACATTAGGAGCCAGTTAACCAAGATAACACAAACATTGAGTGTGAGAGAACCCGGAAGGTTTCCATCCCAAACTAATCCTAACCCAATTAGGCAAACCAACCAGGTAGAAGCTTCAAATAGTGAAACCAACACTCATGAACAAGTCCAAGCAGTGATTGCCCTAAGAAGTGGAAGAATAATTGAGAAACCAACTGATTCTAGGATAATCCAACTTGCTGAAGAAGAGAAATAACCAAAAGATCATGAATCCATCGTGGAGAAAAATGAGAAAAATGAAAAAAATGAAAAACAAAAAGAAGATGGGAAGGAAATTCAATACAGGCCCAAACCACATTTTCCACAAAGGTTGAATCATTTGAAAAAAGAACAACAAAATGCAGATATATATGAAGTGTTTAAGCAAGTAAGAATCAACATCCCGCTGTTGGATGCAATCAAACAAACACCTTCATATACAAAATTTTTGAAAGATCTGTGCACTGTTAAAAGAAAAACAAATGTGCATGAAAAGGCATTTCTGATCGAACAAGTCAGCGCCATTCTCCAATTGAAAACTCCTCCCAAATACAAAGACCCAGGCTGTCCAACCATTTCATGCATCATAGGAAGTCAAAAGGTTGATCAGTCACTCCTAGATTTGGGAGCTAGTATCAATTTGTTGCCATACAGTGTGTATCAACAGTTGGGATTAGGTGAACTCAAACCCACTAAAGTAACTGGCTGCACTCCCACCCTACAATTAAAACACAAAATAAAACACAATAAAAATTTTGTATTTTTTTCTTTATTTAGGTGAGAGGTTTATACTCGTCAGTGTACGAGTGCAGTTGTAGTCCAAATTTAAATTTATATTTTCTGAATGAGTCCAGGTCGTCCACTGAGAGATTTATTTATGGCAAAATAAAAAGAATGTCACACACAAGCACACACGCATTTGGACAAATTGGCAACAAGGTTTTTTTTATGGTTTTTTTAAACAACAGATACTAGGAAATAAATTAAGGCAGTAATTGAAATAAATACTTAAAGTGAGAATATGAAATTGGATAGTACTTGAGTTAAGACAATTTCAGTGCCAACCCGTTGATTCCCAAATTTTAACAGATAAGGTTAGTAACATTAATTTAATTTCAGATATGAGGGTTTGTTATTAAATGCAATTAGAGATTATGATAGTTTTAGTTTAAGCAATCCCCATACATGATATGTGAGATTCCAATTTAAGCAACTACCATAAATCCAATTACAATTAATATACAAGACAACTAAATTAATCATCCGGGTTTGGGTATGATAGCGCTTCCAGTTTTAGTAACTCTCATGCGTGACATGAAAGCTCTAAGTTAGGCTTACGCTCCAATCCAAACCTAGTGATTTCTCAATAATTAAGACACACTCATACTGAAATTTAAATTAATGTTACTCATTTAAAGCGCAGCTTTCTTTGGGAATCATTGGCGTTGGACACTGTCCTTGCCTTAACCCAAGATTAGATTTAGCTACTCATTTCTATTTAAAAGTTAATTGACATGAATTTAAACGACGTAATTTAAATAACAGAATTTAAATGACAAGAATTAAAATAACAGAAACTAACCAGCCATTTAGGCGGTGAACAATTAAATGACAAGAATTAAAATTACAGAAATTTAAAGACATCAACTAACCGGCCATTTAGACGGTGGATAATTAAAAGACAATAATTAAAATTACAGAAATTTAAAGACATCAATTAACCGGTCATTTAGGTGGTGAATAATAAAATAACAATAAATGACATAAGAATTTAAAAGAAGAAAGAAATGAAGTAAGATCACAAGAGAAAATAATAAAGAAAATGAGATAGTACAAAAGCAATTCTCAAAGAGAGAATTCTAAGGAAATAACTAAACTTTGATTCAAGAATAATAATCACACTTACAAATGCAATCAAGTGAGCTATTTATAAGCCACAAGATGCAATACAAACCACACAATTTCAATTATTCAATTAGACATAATTATATCTAATGGACACTCACACACTTAAAGTTAAACGGATTTTAGCTATAATACACACCTAATATTAAATGGATTTTAGCTAAAATACATACCTAATAAAGCACTCATAAAGTTAAATGGATTTTAGCTATAATATCCACCTAATAGTTAAATGGATTTTAGCTAAAAAACACACCTAATAAAGCTCTCACATAAAAAATAAAAATAGATTTCTATAAATTGGTTTTTTAATCTTCATTAGGATTAAAAATAATCCTTGGGCCTTCTCCAAATAATATCTTCCATGGGTTGCTCAAATTGGGGCTCAATTCTTCATGGGCTTGAATTCTTCATGGACTTTAATTTTTCATGGGCTTGATTTCTTCATGGATTTGATTTCTTCATGGACTTGAATTCTTCATGCCTAAAAAAAAATAATTTAATGTTATTAATAAATTATATATTATATATATGTATTACACATGGCACATATATATTAGATTATATTATATATATAGTACATGCATGCATATAATGATGTATATGTATTATATATAATTTTATATATTATTATTATTATTTACTTTAGAACTTCATTTCATTCATCTTTCAATTTAAACTTGCATATAACCATAAAATATATATTAATATCTAATTTAAACCATATTTAAGATCAAAAGAATGGTATAATTATAACAAAATTTTTACAAAATTAACCACCAATCAATAACCCTTCAGCTGGCTGATCGATCAGTCAAAGTTCCACGAGGAATTGTGGAAGATGTTCTAGTACAAATCGATAAGTTTTACTTTCCAATGGACTTCATCGTTTTGGACACCTAGCCGCATCAGGGGCCTCAGCCTCCTGTGCCAGTCATCTTAGGTCGACCATTCCTTGTCACATCAAATGCCATCATCAACTGTAGGAATGGAATCTTGAAATTGTCATTTGGAAATATGACCTTGGAAACAAACATTTTTAGGGTTTCCAAACAACCTGATATGGAGAATGAGACTGAAGAAGTTGATCTGATACAAACATTGAGTGAGGAGTACATTAACTGTGAATTTGCTCAAGAAAATTTTGAGTTGGAGGAATTTTTGGAGCAGCAAGATTGCTCTCAAGAGAAAACTGAATCTGTCTTAAGCTGCTCACCCACACCTGAAAGGAAACCATTGCCAAACAACCTTAAGTATGCATTCCTAGGTGAAGGAGAATCTTTGCCAGTGGTGATCTCATCAAGTCTGAATCCTCAACAGGAGGAACAATTGCTGAATCTGTTAAAGGTACACAAGAAAGTTCTAGGTTGGACTATAAAAGACTTGCATGGCATTAGTCCCTTAATTTGTACCCACAGAATTTTCTTGGAAGAAAATGCAAAGCCGGTGAAACAGATGCAGAGAAGGTTAAACCCAAACTTGAAGGAAGTGGTTAGGGGGAGGTGTTGAAGCTCTTAGATGCTGGCATCATCTACCCTATATCTGATTCCAAATGGGTTAGCCCAACTCAAGTCGTACCTAAGAAGTCAGGAGTCACTGTGATAGCAAATGAGAACAATGAGCTCATTCCTACACGCATCCAGACTGGATGGCGGATGTGCATAGATTATAGGAAGCTCAACTCTGTGACTAGGAAGGATCATTTTTCGCTCCCATTTTTGGATCAGGTGTTAGAGAGAATAGCGGGACATGCCTTCTATTGCTTCTTAGATGGGTATTCTGGATACAATCAGATTGAAATTGCCTTAGAAGATCAAGAGAAAACCACGTTCACATGTCCATTCGGGACATTTGCTTACAGACCAATGTCATTTGGTATGTGCAATGCCCCTACAACCTTTCAAAGATGCATGATGAGTATTTTCAGTGAATTGGTTGAGAATGTGGTAGAAGTCTTTATGGATGACTTCTCAGTGTATGGAGACAGTTTTGAGAGTTGCCTAGAAAATTTGGAGAAAATTCTGGTCTGGTGCAAAGAAACGAATTCAGTGCTAAATTGGGAGAAATGTCATTTCATGGTTACTCAAGGAAGTGTCTTGGGACATATTGTTTCTTCCAGGGGTATTAAGGTTAATCAGTCCAAGGTTGAGTCAATTCAAAAATTACCCACCCCAAGGAATGTGAGAGAGGTTAGGTCTTTTCTTGGTCATGCTAGTTTTTATAGGCGATTTATCGCTTCATTCAGTGCCATAGTCAGACCTTTATGCCGCCTCTTAGCTTTTGACATACCTTTTGAGTGGAACAGTGAGTGTGAAGTTGCTTTTGAGAAGTTGAAGAAATCACTTGTTTTTGCACCTATCATTCAATCCCCTGATTGGTCCCTCCCGTTTGAACTTATGTGCGATACTAGTGATTACGCGGTAGGAGCTGTGTTAGGGCAGAGGAAGGATAAGAAACCTCATGTGATATACTATGCTAGCAAAACTCTTAATGAGGCACAAAATGTAACAGCCCACCTTCTCGGACGTGTTATGCCTTAGGAAATTTGGTCTATATTTTTTTTATCCCAAAATTCCCTAAGACCGTATCTAGTGCTAGATGAGATATCTATACTAGAAAATAAATACAAGGCGGAAGCGAAATCGAACCTGCTTATGGCAATGCATATAATAATAACTGGACATGGCACTTACTACAAGTTAATACATAAGCGTCTGATGATAAATACAATGTACACAATTCTTAAACTATCCATATTACAACATATCATGGTACATATACTCGTATCTTGTTGTCCCGCGACACTACTCATCACCAATCTCGAAATCATCTCTGCAAGTCCCGACTGGAACGTTGAGTGTTCCAGGGGCGAACCCATGTTAGATGATGAACCATCTAAGTAAGGGGACCAAATGCAATGTCATGAGTGTATGCAATGTCTTTCATCGTAGGTGTCAACCGCACCCCTCATGCTACCTACCATTTTTACGGCCCCCTCTTTCGAAGCCGAGGTGTATGGGTGCACCCTTGGTAAAGCAGCAGTACCAGTTCGTACTCCCTACGGCCTCAAATGCGAGTGATCAATGGGATCAACGTGTATTTATGCATTTCATAGTCATGTCATGTATGCAGTCTACGTGATGTATTCATATCAAGGCATGTTAATATGATGAAAACATTTTCGAGGAACATAAATTACTTACTAACTAAGCATTTTCCATAAAACTAATTTTAATTGGGGAGTATCACTTACCTTCTCAAGATTATCGGCTACCTCGATATTTGCGCCTGTCTCGAAATTCGTGCATCACTTCGATTTGCGTGCCAACCTCAAAATTTGCACAAGTCTCTTCAATTTAAGCCTCAAAACATCCTAATCACCATAATTATTTAAATAAACATTAAAACCTATTTCCATAATTACTGGCATTTTCTATAATTTTCTCTCTATTTCTTCCTATTTTTCCTCAATAAATCCAGACTAAATATTTCTAAAATATTTTCTCAAACATTTCACTACAACAATTCATAAAATAATATTTTGGAATTTTTAGAATTTTCTAAGAAATTTTACTTATCTTGACTTAGCCTCCGGCTTCCTTGATATGCGTGCCCTATTTTTGAAATGCGTGCCCGAACCATTCTCTCACCCAAAATCTCTGAAACATTAGTAATTATTAAAATCCTAATTTTTGAGATTTTTTCTAGGATTTTCGACATTTATTTTTTATTTTCTTCCCATTTTTCTTTTCTTTTCTTTTTTTTTTCCTTCTCTTCTTCTTCTTCTCCCTCCCGTCTCCCCTGCTCCTGCTCTTGCAACTCTCTCTTTTTTCTTTCTTTTTTTCTTCTTCTTTTCTTTCTTTCTTTCTTTCTTCTTTTCTTCTTCTCCTTCCTTCCTTCCTTTCTTCTTCTTCTTCTTCTTCTCCCTGCAACTCTCCTGCCATGCGGCCGCCGCCGCCCATGCGCTTTCTGGCCTATCGTCCCGCCCATGCGCTTTCCGGCCTACCGCCGCCCTCCGTTGGCCTCCCCGGCCACCGCTACTCCCGCCACGCTGCTGCTGGCAGCTGCACGCGGCCGCCGATGGCCGTGGCTGGTTGCTGGTTTGGCACGGCTGCCTGCGGCCATGGCTACCATGGTCGCACCAGCTCCTTCCGGTCGCCTCCCGAGCCTTTACGGCCTCCTCCGACCGTCGCGCCACCATCAGCAAGCCTCCCCTCGGTGCCTCGGCCCTCCCCTACTTGCGTCGCCCAACTGCTGGAGCTCACGCTCGAGCTGCCATGGCCGAATTCGGCCCTCCTCCCTTCCAGCTTGCTCTCTCTCTCTCTCTCGTGGATCACCCAGCCCGAGCTCAATCCCTCCCTCTCTCTCGCTTCACTCTTTGTTGCTTGCTCTTCCCAACCCTCTCAAACTCTCCTTTATTTATAGCCAACGCCAACCCTCTGCTCATTTCTCTACCTTGTGTGCAAAATCTTCCTTTCATGCAAAATCTCCCAAATCAAGTAGAGATGTGACTCAATCTTGTAGGGGGCGTGGTTGATTTGAGTTGCAGGGCATGGGGGTGATAGAGATATGGATTTGCAGAGGAATGGGTTGTTGCCATCCCACGCACACACAGCACATCCATTTATATATATATATATATACTATATATTACAATAATAAATATAAAAAATTGTATATTAATCTTTAATTTTCTCATAATATCACTAAGTAAAATTCTTTTATTATAATTATGCTCTTAAACCTCAAATTAATTTGCATTACAATACTAAAAATCCACAATTAATAACTTAAATTTTACTCGATATAGACGATTTTGCCTTTGCGTCTTCACCGGGCTATCGATTGATCCCAAAACCACTGAAGGGTTGATCCTTACGCAAAACTGGAGCCTTCCTAGGGTTCCATTGATTTTTCGAGAGCCTCCTACAATGATTCGGTTTTTCAGCCTAAATGATAGCTGTATTTTAGCTGTACCGAAAATTATTCCTGATTTGATTTCTTTTGATACCATAAATCCTATTTCGGAACGCTCGTTGAAACCATATCATTTTCCTTAGACAATTTCACTCCGAGGCATTCCCTATAGTTGATTCGGTACCTGAAATTGCTATAAAATTAATTTTTCGATATCCTAAACTCATCGAAATTACGTGGAAACTTCATATGAACATGGGGTATTACACAAAAGAATTACATCACTACAGAGAAAGAGTTACTAGCAGTTATCTTTGTCCTGGACAAGTTTCGATCTTACCTCGTTGGGTCACTAGTGATAATTTTCACTGATCACACTACTCTGAAGTATTTGTTCACAAAGCAAGATGCAAAACCCCGTCTCATTCGATGGATCTTACTCCTCCAAGAATTTAACATTGAAATCAGAGACAAGAAGGGAGTAGAGAATGTGGTGGCTGACCATTTGTCAAGGATTCCAATTCAAGATCTCACACAATTTGATGAACCAATTCATGACAATTTTCCTAATGAGCAACTGTTTGAAGTGAATGTTATTCGTGCATCATCTGTTGTCCCTTGGTATGCCGACATTGCGAACTACCTGGCAACTGGTCTGATCCCAGACCATTAGAGTAATCTAGATAGGCATAAATTCTTTACAAAAGTCAGAACCTTCTTTTGGGATGAGCCCTACCTCTTCAAGTATTGTCCTGACCAAATAATTCATAGATGCATACCCAATCATGAGCAACAAAGTGTCATTAATTTCTGTTACACTCTTGCATATGGAGGCCATTTTTCTGTCAAGAAAACAGTTGCAAAAAATTTTCAAAGTGGATTTTATTGGCCAACACTGTTCAAGGATGTGTACAAGTTCTGTTCAAGTTGTGATCGATGTCAAAGGTTAGGAAGTCTATCGAGGAGAAACATGATGCCATTACATCCGATCCAAGTGTTAGAAGTTTTTGACTGTTGGGGTATGGATCTTATGGGCCCATTTGTCAATTCATTTGGTCATGAATACATCTTACTTGCTGTTGACTATGTGTCAAAATGGGTAGAAGCAATCCCGGCCAGAACAAATGACCATAAGACTGTAGTGAAATTTTTGAAAGAAAACATATTCAGTCAATTTGGGATGCCACGAGCAATCATCAGTGATGAGGGTTCCCATTTTTGTAATAAAGTTGTGGCAGGATTAATAAAGAAATATGGTGTACTGCATAAGGTTGCAACACCATACCATCCTCAAACCAATGGTCAAGCCGAGCTAGCCAATAGGGAGATTAAGCGCATATTGGAAAAGACTGTTGCTGCTAATCGTAAGGATTGGTCCTTAAGACTAGTAGACGCTCTTTGGGCGTACAGGACAGCTTACAAAATAATTTTAGGAATGTCTCCCTATAGGCTAGTATACAGTAAATCTTGTCATCTGCCGGTGGAAATTGAGCATAAATCATATTGGACAATTCAAAAGATCAACAGGAGTCTAACTGAAGCAGGCCTATCTAGGAAGCTCCAATTGAATGAGCTTGAGGAAATTTGGAATGAGGCATTTGAAAATGCACGATTGGTCAAGATTCGCATGAAAGAGTTACATGATCGGCACATCATTCGAAAAAGCTTTCAGGTAGGGCAACAGATACTCTTGTACGATTCTCGATTGCATCTATTCCCAGGAAAATTGAAGTCTCGATGGGTCGGCCCCTTTGTAATCAAGTCCATCTCAGAATATGGGGTCTTTGAGATAGAAAATCCAGAGTCAGGACAACTTCTTACAGTCAATGGTCATAGGTTGAAACCATACCAGGGTAGTGTTGAGGAGAATGAAGGAGTTGTGGATTTGGATGATCCACCATCATCTGATGAGTAAGGGAAGTTTCATGTCGTCTGGGAATCTGACGTTAAAAGACCACATTTCCATTTATGTAAAATGGATGTCTCTAGATCTAGGACATTAAAAAAAAAAAAAAAAAACTGTGGAATGTTGTTAAGCAAGTCTATGATAAGATGGTAGAGTAAGGAGTACTTTTTGTACTCTTGAGACGCATTTTGTTTATCTTATGACTTGCATGAATTTTTTTTTATTTTGGTGTGAAAATATAAATATATATCTATATGATATGCTCATTTGTTTGTTTGAATTTTAGCAGTTCACAGTAAATCTATGGACTTGTGGAGTTACAGGTATCCCTAACAACCCTATTTTATTACTGTAATTCAAGTTGGGGGGTGTAAGGTCTAGTTATGAATTATCTGGTTCATGTTTAACTGTGAGTTTGCTATTGTTTGCTTATAGTCTTGTGTAAATTAGTTATCTTTATCTACTCTTATTAAAAAAAAATAAAAATTGTGTGTTTTAAATAACGTTATTCCTAAAGCTTTAAAGTTATGCACTAATAGTCGGTTAAGTTTTCAATACATGAATGCATTGATTTCTTATTTGAAAACGTATATGCATTAGAACAAGTAATTTGCATTCATCGGGTATTCAAAATTTAAAAATTGGTTATCGGTCATAAAGTCAAAGGTAACAGTAATTAGCTGATTAGTACACTGTATGATCTCTCAACAGAAGTGGAGACTATTACCCAAGTGAGTGTTTGAGCCTACTAATCGTTAATTTTGAGTGAAATAACACTTACTCTAAATATGTTTTATTGTTTATCTTATCTTTTCAATGGCTTCAAAATATCAATTCACTTTGAATGTCTAGTATGATAGCGGATGAATTTGATTGGTTTCAAATTCCGAATTAGATGACTGAGTAACATCGTTTTGTAAAAGCATGATAGGGGGATCAATTTCTTTCATTTTGGACCTACAAACCTTTTTCTTTCTTTACATTAACCTCACTTACTAGCCCATTTGAGCCAATTGTAGTACAACTTCTTTTGTTACCCTCGTTTAACCCATAACTATATGAATTTTGTCCAATCTGGTGTGTTTTTTGGAATTAGTCTATCTAGCTATTTTCATATTTAAAAAAAAAGAGAAAAAAAACAAAGAAAAAAAAAGAAGAAAAAAAAAAGAGAAAAATTCTCTTAGCTATTCAGCATAATTGTTTCAAAATAAATGCTGGAAAAAAAAATCCTGACACACCCTTTGCACACTCTACCTTTTCTTTGACAACCCGCATTAACCTCATAGCCCCATTACAACCCAGTTTGGTCCCTCTTGATGCTATAAATTATGTGATCTCAGAATTCGAGTTTGGAGTAAGGAATCATGTTTAAATTCAGAAGTTACTCATCTAGAGCATTATTCTAGTCATGAAGTTATGTCAATTTCCCTGTTCTTTCATGAAAATACGTTCCTTGTATTTGGGATGACACCGAGTTTTGAACTTGTTCTGCATTTACTCTTATAACGGTGCACCCCCTTGTGTGAATCCATAGTAAGATTTGAAGTCAAAACTTCGAGGGAGTAAGTCTGTGTGTTGGTTATCCTAATTTTCATTCCTGAGATTGTATGACCTTTAACCAAAAATCTGATTTAGAATGCTAAATTACTTATTCGATTTTATGCATTTCGGTTTCAAATTTGAAATTTTTACATTTATACAGTTATTGTGAATAAAGTTTGGCAGGTGTATAGTCTGATTTAAGGAAGTAGCAATGTTTAAGTTGGAGGGTATGATTAGTAGTTAATTTTGTAAAAATTATGTTATAATTACACCTTTCTTTTGATTTTAAAAATGGCTTAAATTAGATATTAATATATATTTTATGGTTATATGCGAGTTTAAATTGAAAAATGAATGAAATGAAGTTCTAAAGTAAAATTTAAAAATAGTAATAATAATATATAAAATTATATATAATACATATACATCATTATATGAGTGCATGTAATATATATAATATAATCTAATATATATATGTGCCATTTGTAATACATATATATATAATATATAATTTATTAATAACATTAAATTATTTTTTTCTGTTTAGACATGAAGAATTCAAGCCCATGAAGAATTAAGGCCCAATTTAAGCAACCCATGGAAGATAGCATTTGGAGAAGGCCCAAGCATTATTTTTAATCATAATGAAGATTAAAAACCCAATTATAGAAATCTATTTTTTTTTTTAATGTGAGTGCTTTATTAGGTCTGTTTTTTAGCTAAAATCTATTTAACTATTAGGTGTGTATTATAACTAAAATCCATTTAACTTTATGAGTGCTTTATTAGGTATATATTTTAGCTAAAATTCATTTAATATTAGGTGTGTATTATAGCTAAAATTAATTTAACTTTAAGTGTGTGAATGCCCATTAGATATAATTATGTCTAGTTGAATAATTGAAATTATGTGGTTTGTATTGCATCTTGTGGCCTATAAATAGCTCACTTGATTGCATTTATAAGTGTGATTATTATTCTTGAATCAAAGTTTAGTTGTTTTCTTATAATTATCTCTTTGATAATTGTTCTTGTTCTTTCTCCTTTTCTTTAGTATTTTCTCTTGATCTTAAATTCTTTCTTTCTTCTTTTAAATTCTTATGTCATTTATTATTACTTTATTATTCACCGCCTAAATGGCCGGTTAATTTATGCCTTTAAATTTATGCAATTTTAATTCTTGTCATTTAATTGTTCACCGCCTAAATGGCCGGTTAGTTTCTACTATTTTAATTTCTGTCATTTAAATTCTGTTATTTAAATTATGTCATTTAAATTCCTGTCAATTAATTTTCAAATGGAGATGAGTAGCTAAATCTAATCTTGGGTTAAGGCAAGGGCAGTGTCCAACGCCAATGATTCCCAAAGAAAGCTACGCTTTAAATGAATAACATTAATTTAAACTTCAGTATGAGTGTGTTTTGATTATTGAGAAATCACCAGATTTGGATTGGAGCGTAAGCCTAACTTAGAGCTTTCATGTCACGCATGAGAGTTACTAGAACTGGAAACGCTATCATACCCAAACCCAGATGATTAATTTAGTTATTTTGTGTATTAATTACAATTGAATTTATGGTAGTTGCTTAAATTAGAATCCCGCATATCATGTATGGGGATTGCTTAAATTAAAACTATCATCATCTCTAATTGCATTTAATAACAAACCCTCATATCTGAAATTAAATTAATGTTGCTAATCTTTTCTGCTAAAATTTGGGAATCAACGGCTTGGCACTGAAATTGTCTTAACTCAAGCACTATCCAATTTCATATTCTCACGTTCAGTATTTATTTCAACTTCTGCCTTGCTTTATTTTATAGTATTTGTTATCTAAAAAAAATCATAAAAAAATCTTGTTATCAATCCATCTAAATGTGTGTGCGTGTGTGTGACATTTTTTTTCTTTTGCTATAAATAAATCTCTTAGTGGACGATCTGGACTCATCCAGAAAGTATAAATTTAAATTTGGATTACAACTGCACTCGTACACTGACGAGTATAAACCTCTCACCTAAATAAAGAAAAAAATATAAAATTTTTATTGTATTTTGTTTTGTGTTTTAATTGCAGGGTGAGAGTGCAGCCACCTATGGAGATAGATGTTTTGAATTGCAAAGGTTTGCTATTCATGTGCTGAGCTTGACATGCAACTCTTCTGGGTGTGAACGAAATTGGAGTGCATTTGAGATGGTAAACAAAATATACTTAGTGTTTAATCATTATTTTAATTATGCTTTAAATTTTGAATACTATGTTTTGATGCAAACTAAGAATTGATTTATGATAACTTCATAAATTATGTTTTAGGTTCACACAAAGCGAAGAAATTGTTTACATCAAAAGAAAACGAATGACTTGATTTTTGTAATGTATAATTTAAAATTGAGAGATAGACAATCCATAAAAGATGAAATATTTTTTGGTGTTGATAAGCTATCCTCAGATGATGAATGGATAACAAATGACTTTAGCCATATTGATCCCTCTAATGGAAAAAATTTAGATATTTTTGAAGGTGCAACAATGATGAAGAGTGGGGAAAATAAAGTTGGTGAAGATTTGAAAAGTCATGAAGATGAAAGTGAAGGCCCATTAGAGCCTTTAGGAGGTTTAGAATTAGGTAGTAATGATATTTTTGTTGGCAATTTTTTTGCATATCTCTATTTTCTTTTTGTAAGTGTATATATATATTTGTATATATATTAATCTAATGGTAATATATTTGAAAGAGAAAAATAAATGGTGTGCATATATTGTATTAATATATTTTTTAATAATTATATATAATTTATCAATATATAATAGTAAAATTTTACATTATTCAACAACATATTTATTTTCGTATTTTTATCAAGTTCAAATACCTTATCAACTCTTTCAAATCAAACACATAACTATTAACTGATAGTTTAAAAACATATTTATCTAAACACATTATTAGTTTAAACGCTATCTAACTTAAAACTTTAAATTACTTAAAAGTAAAGCTGCCTAAATTTTTTTTTAAAAAAAAGCTTACCCAAACACCACTTTAATAATAAAACTCAATTTTCTAGAGTCTATTATTATTCATTCATAAGATTTTCCTTAAAGTCATGAAGTTTAGTTTTGAAGTAAAATAATAATAATTCCTTCAAATAACCTTAACCAAAATTATCACAAATTTAAAGTGATAAAATAAAATAAAGCACTTGATATAAAATAAAATAAACAACTGCTTAGCTAATGGCTGATAAGATTAGGGTTGAACGGTTAAAATTTGAAAATTCATGGTCAATATGATATTTTATTAAAGATTTAGGTGGTGTTCTCTTTGTGTTTTATTTTTGAATTTTGAGTTTTGAATTCATTTTGAGTTTTGTGTTTTGAATTTATGTTTTGAGATTTTTAAAAACGCATTCTCTTTGTCAATCTGAGAAACTGTTTTTGAAAACTGAAAACGCGTTTACTTTAAAATTTTGAGAAAAAATATTTTATTCATAAAATAATTTTTAGTTAAATTAAAATAATTTAATGCTAGTATACTATTAAATACATTTTTGAAATTAGTGAAATATTGTAATATTTTTTCCCATTACAAAAAAAAAAAAATACAATCAAGAAATAAAACAACTTTGGTAAAAATAGTAAATGGAGAAATAAAAATAAAAAATTAAGAAAATAAGAAAATATGATTGTTCATGATAAATAATATTACATTCAACAGTTCAATAACAAATGGATTACAATTACAAGTTTAAATAGTCATGACATAAATCAAAACAGCTCGAACACTAAAGATTAAAATAAGTCTACATAATCATGTACGACTCCTTGAAAAGTCATTCCACATTTGTGTAGCAATTTGATCCCTGACTTGTCCCATTTGAGCTGTTTGACTAGCATCAAATTGTATGGCTCCTTGATCTTGACTTGACTCCGGCATATCTTGAAATACCATATTCTCTGATGAAAACTCAGCAAACAAGTTATCTAAAGCATGCTCATGGCGAATATAATTATGTATTGCACAACATGCAGTAGGGATTTGTCTTTGCCTACTAAGTGGATAATTGGTAATTAATTTTAAAATAGGAAATCTTGCCTTTAAAACTCCAATGCAACGTTCAATAATGTTACAACACGAGGAATGTCTATAGTTGAACAGTTCTTCCTTTCCACGCGGTCTTCCTCGTCCAAGATAATCACGCAGATGATATCTTCGTCCTCGATAAGGGGCAAGAAAACCAGGCATGTTTGGATAACCAGAATCAACAAGGTAAAATTGATCTGCAAAAAAAAAAAAAAAAAGACCTAAATACCCAAATATTATAAAAATATTTGACAAATTATTTGAAATATTAGAATATACCTCCGCGTGGCATTGGAAAGTTGTTTGAAGTTCTTGTGACTGCATCAATGAATACTCGCGAATCATTAGCAGTGCCTTCCCATCCAGAATACACAAATGTGAACTTCATATCAAAATCACATGTCAACATCACATTTTGTGTTATATTAGTTTTCCTTCCACGGAAAGATGTTTGTCTTGATGTAGGTGCCCAAGCTGCAACATGTGTTCCATCTATTGCGCCTATGCAATCCTTAAAGTAAGGAAATTTGCGCAAAATCCGCTCATGTGGCACATTTTGATGTGTTGGACATATTATCTCTGTGCCAAGTGAACAAACAGCCCGTAATACTCGTTTAAACCACTTGTGTATCGTGTTGTTAGAATGTTGAAACCTATCACCAATAATACTATATCGTGTAGTGTGCCCTACAATCATCAAAAACATAGCTACGCCCTCCTCAACGCTCACTTTTTTTCCATCTTTCAACAGCTGCTTCTGTTTCAAAGTATCACAAAAATTCATAAACACATGTTTCTGCATACGAAAATTACGATAACACACATCCGGATGTCCATTCAGAATCTCTAATATGTACATTTTTCCCGTAAGTAATGACGTTCTACAAGGTACCCTGCCGATGACACTACTTTTGCTGGCAACAAAGCAATTAAGCATTATTACATCCCCAAAATTTGCAACAATATCATCAGTAAATAAAAAATCATCATCACTCGCATCTTCGTCAGTTGAATCATTGGTATGCATATTACCAACCATATTTGATTCAGTTGACATCCTGTGTATAAATATATTTATAATCACCATCAATAGTCATATCATTCATCATTTATTATAATCAACATAAAGAAATAATTCAACATCAGCTAAAACGACAACAAAGCAATTAAGCATAATTAAATCCCCAAAATATAACAAGCATTCAATTCTAAATAAACTCAACATCAAACAGTTCCAGTTGAAACACAGTTCTACAACCATCAACATCAAACTATGAAGATAAAACAGTACTTAAAGCTAATGTAATAAAACATAGTACTTTCAGCTACAACATCACCAATGAAAATAACACGATATTAGAAATTACGCAATCAACCAACCAAGTCAAAGAAGCTCCAAGATAGGTCTTCTTCTAATTTCTGGCATCTTCACAAATGACACTCTAAAATCTGGATCCTTAAAAGCCTTTATCGCTTTCATATAAACCTCATTAGACACATCTTCCATATTGTTCAAGAGGTCCATGCAAACCACATTTGAATAAGGATCCAGACTAGTAGCTTCATTATCTGATTGATTGCATGATTTTCCTTGAAGCTTTGCAAGCTTTTCTTTTAGGTAAAGTGTCCTAAGTTCAGTTTCTTCATTCCTCATACTAACTGTAGATGACCATTGCGCCATACAAGCATCGAGTTTATCAGTTTTACTGATCTTAGGTTCCTTACGTCGACGTTCGCTAGATTCACCAATTTCTTCATGCCGACGAGTATTTGTAACTTCATCAGCATTCTCCACACGTACATGAATTCCTCTGTTCAAAAAATCATCTTCTAACTGCCTTTCTTCCTCTGATGTTGGAGGAAGCTGAGTGGAAGCATTACCTAATCCTCCAGTAGCTGTAGTCCCGCTAAATATCTCTCCAAGAGTTTCATAGTGCTTACATCCTTCTTTCTTGAATATTTTGTACTCGGACTTATTAATCTACAATAGTAAAAATAAGACACATTATCATATTGTATAGCAAAAAAGGGTAAGATAGATATGATAAAAAATGATGGTGAAAATATTCTTTACTAAAAATATATACCGTATAAAAGTGTTGCCAAACTTCCTCTGGAGCATTAACTGTGTTGGTATTTGGATCCCATGTAACACCTGTATGTCCTAAAAGTTCAGAGAACAAGCGATGTACCTTACGTAAACGGTTCCATTTCCCCTTTAATCTATCTATGCCGTAATCCGTTTTTGTGAGGGTAATCATGGCTTGATTGATCTTGCCCCAATCGTCTTTCGTGAATGTAGAACATTGCAACATCCCTGATTTCACATTCTCGTAAAGAATACCAATAAATGCGTGTTCATTCTCATCGGACCACGACATTGGTTCCTTAGTCTTACCTCTGTGACCACCCATGTTCTATATTGAAGATAATAAAAAATATAAAGATAACACGAAAAATATACTCCAACTTACTAAAATATACTCCACAGGACATTAAAAATAATTCAACATCATAATTTGATAGACCCACATTTGGACCAAGGAAAAGAAAAACAAACACAAGAAAAAAAATGCAACACTAATAGCAAAAAGAAATAGGTAGTAATAATACCAAAATTAGAATCAATGTTATTTCTAACAATGTTAGAATAAAAAAGTCTATATGTTTTATTCTTCTTAATGAAATTTAATTAGTGGGGCAAAACAGTATATCAATTGTAAGCCTCTAAGGTTGTCACCTAGAAGGATTTAGGCAAATTCTGAAAAAGGCTAACAAACACTATTTAATTGATTAAACTCCATTGAGTAGCTAGCCAGTCAAAAGATAGAATCATGTGAACAACACAGACAATTCTAGAATAAGCAATTCAAAACCATAATACAGGAGGTGCAAAAATGAAATTATCAATTCACACATTGCTATTCAAATGCCTGTACCGCCTCCAATGCTTCAGATAATTGAGGCTGTTCTGAAAAATTCTGAATAGGAAGTATGTTTTCACATTTTCTAATAAAAAATGCTATACATGTTAAGCTTTATAATACACTAGGCAACTCAATTAGTATACTAAATGCAAAGGACATCCATAGCAATAAAAGTAATATTACAATGGTGACAGAAGGAATATGAGAAGAACTTAAATCACCTAATTTCTTTCTGATTTGATATGCATTTTCATTTATTGTAAGTGGCTTTCTTAGCTGTTAAAGCTATTTTTTTTTTCTCTTCTAGTAAATTACCTTCATATAAGTGAACCTGTATTAAGTTGAAGAATGGGTATTCCATTCTTTATTTCAGAAAAAATAGCAATCCATAATCTATGTTATCATGCTCGTCTTTCAATTTTAAGAGCTGGAGTATAGAAACTGTTACGCAATGGTTCATTTTGTTATATTCTACAAGCTTATTGGCATAGTGCAACAACAGTGTAGTGACAAAATGCTGAAAGATCTAAGTGCTATAAGGCCTTTGAGAGAGAAAACCCAAGAAGGTTTTCCCTGGTAAGATATTTCACCTCCTTTTAGAGATAGCTTGAAACAATGTATGAGATAGAAGAAAATTGTCCAGTTTATCTGATTAGAAATTAAAGAGAAACATGCGTTCTTCCATAAAGCATCAAAATATGTTTTAAAGTGAAACACAAAGATGTTAAAAGACCCAAGAAGCACAAAGGCAACAAGGTCTTCTACAACCTAAGCACAAGGTACTACATAAAGTATAAGAAGTAATACATCACCGAAACATGCTGTTGGAAAAGATTTTAAGGAGAAATATATCAACAAGAACTTCTAAGAAAGATTTTTCACATATAATATTTTCACTAATTCAATTAACAGTCCATGAAGCCCAATTTTGCAGCCACTAGCTTCAAGCCTATTCAAACGTATCTTATAACTATAACTACAAGTTATCCCAAATTGCTTACAAGTCAAATATGCATTAATTCCAAACAAATATACAAAGTGGCATAGATTCCAAGTGACCTGCCAACAACAAACCAAAGCCCTGCCTGCAACTCCATATATATATATATATATATTACATTATGAACATATTAAATACAGAATTACACTTAAAAAAATTGTCAATAAAAATCTCATCAATCATACCAATAATCATCAAACAAACTCAATCAACCCAACAACCATTCCAAAAATCTCATACAAACAATCACCAAACAAACTCAAACAACCCAACAGCTATTCCAAAAATCTCTAAAAGAATCAAGGAACACATCACATTTTTTAAATCTAAAACCCTACTTCCTCATGACAACAAATCCATAGATCCGGATTTAAGCAAACTATCACAAAATTACTGAAATCGCTTAAATCAGAATACAAATCAAATTATGAACAAAATAATTGAAATAAGAATACAAAGCTTTTAACCTGAAGACCAAATTCGTAGGATGAAATGACGAACGGTGTAGGCGAACGGCTAAGGGGAAAGAAGAAACAATCGGTGTAGGTGAAAGCAAGGCGTCGCTGATCTGGGTTGCTGGTGGCGACGACGTGCAGCGGCTGCAATGGCGGTGGAAGGCGTTGCGACGGCCAAAAAAGAAAAAAATTGGTTGACGATGGCTGGAAGAGAGAAAGAGAGTCGCGATCGGCGACCAACAAGGAAAAGATGCGCAATCGATGGCCAAGATGGAGTCAAATCTGCTCAGATCTAGAAGAGGGAAAGAAATGGTGGTCAACGATAGCTGGGGGCGGTGATGCCTTGGCAGGTGCAGTCAACTATGGATGGGGGCGCTGATGCTGTGGCTGGCGCGATCGACGGATAGGAAAATCTGGGTTGCTGGAGCTTGGATGAGAAAAGAAAAATGGAGTGCTTGAGGGAAATGAGGAGGCAGAGAAGAAATGGAGTCTGGGAGATGGAGTTTGGGAAATGAGGAGGCAGTCACGTTTGCACTGTGTGAGAAGAAACACGACTGTTTTCCGTGTTTTGAAATTTTAGCCGTGTTTTGGCTGAAAATAGCCAAAACGAGTTTTTTCTGTTTTGAATTTCCTTCACAAAATTTTTACTTGTTTTTTAAAATGCGTTTTTAAAAATAACAAAGAGAACACGTTTTGAGTGTTTTGAAAAACTGAAAATAGAAAACGGCACGAAAACGACAAAGAGAACAGGGCCTTAGGGTTTCGCTAAAATTGCAGTAAATAACTAAATATTTTGCACCGTTGTAATTTTGGCGAATATGTGGGCCTATTTGAAACTGAAATACTAAGAGCAACTCAACCGGGAGTTTCTATTCGGGGTGCCATCCGCCTAACTGCCGAAATGGCATCCCAAAATACAAAAATATTCACTCCAGCGGGAGTGCCATATGAAGTTGTAAAATAGCAACTCCCATACTTCGGTGCCATTTTTACATCTCTAAGAGAGAGAAAATCGAATGTTGCATTTGCGCCAACGATAAAAAATCCAACAACTATATTCAACATTATATATATATATATTTACCTGAAACAGAGGCGAGGCAGAGCAAGAGAGAACTGCGAGGGTAAGGGTGAGCAGCACCTGCGAGGGCGAGGGCGAGAGCGAGCATTGCGAGAGGCGGCGATTGGCAAGGCTACAACTGGCGAGGGTGAGCTGTGAGCAGAAGCAAGAGAAGGCAGGGGGTGCAAGCCGTTGTGAAGAAGAAGAAGCTGCAAGAGCAAAAAAGGGCGAGGGGTGTCAATCACTGTGAAGAAGAAGAAGTTGCTGTGAAGAAGAAGACTATTCTAGAGTAAGAAGGTATGTTATATATATATATATATATATTATAATCAATTATATAAACTTCGCGGGAAGAAGAAAGTTCTGGAATTGTTTGTGAATTAATGTTTATATTATAATTAATTATATAAACTCCACGAGAAGAAGAAAGTTTTGGAATGGCTTGTGAATTAATGTTTATATTATAGATCTATATATTATAATCAATTATAAGCTCCACGAGAAGAAGAAGATTCTGGAATGGTTTGTGAATTAATGTTTATATATATATATATATATATTAATGAATTGTAAATGTGAGTGAAGCCACTGAAGGTATGTTATATATATATATATATATTAATCAATTTATAATAGGAGGTATTTGGAAGTTGAAGAAATGATTTTATAATTAATTGTTAGAATTATATATATTAATTATAGTTAATTGTTATGTTTTATTTTAGTTAATTATTAGAATTTAAATTAATTGTTAGAATTTATTTTAATTTATTATTTTATACTCATATTCTTTAAATTGATTATATATTTTTGATTTTTTTTAGATGGATTCTCAATTTAACGATTCTTTCACTGATTTGCTTATGAATAACACCGATTTATATGATGATACTATGCGGCCCAATCCTGCAATATTGGAGCCAGTACAAGATGAAGTCGTTCCAAGAATGAGAAAATCGCAAAGGACAAATAACTTCTCTCAAGAAGAAGATAAATTAATTGTGTCTGCATGGTTTAACATGAGTAAAGATGCAATTACTGGAAATGAACAACAAGGTGGTGCTTTCTGGCATACAATATTGAAATACGTAGAACTTAATGGAGGCAATCAAGAAGAACGTTCGCAAGCTTCTATTAAAAGCCGTTTGACTGATATAAATGCAAAATGTGCTAAATTTGTTAGTTTTTATAGCCAAATTGAAAGACTGCGACAAAGTGGACACACCGAGCAAAATAATGTAAGGATTGAGTTTTTTTAGATAAACACTACTATGATTTAATATTTGAACTATTGATTTAATGATTTTATATGTTTTTTAGGTTGATGAAGCAAAAGAAATGTTTGCAAATATTATTAGAAGACCATTTCAATATGAGCATTGTTGGAATATCTTGAAAATGGAGCGAAAATGGACTGATAATCTCACCAACAATAAGAAAGCAAAAACCCATTCAACTGGTAGTCCTGCTGAATCAAATCATGTTGAATCTTGTTATTCAACTCCATATTTAGGGGATGACATTGAACCATCGTCTACTCCCAACCTCAATAAGCCATTAGGCAAAAAAGCTTCGAAGAAACAACTTAAAAACAAAGAGAAGCAAACCGAGACTGAAGATATACTAGATTATCATAACTCGAATCAAAGAATGGAAGTTGAACGACAAAAAGCGGAGCGGCATGAGAAAATGTTTGCTCAACAGGAGATAGCATTGGAGCAACATCATAAACAGTTAGAAATTGAAGAAATGCAATTAAAAGTTCAAAAAAAAAAGGTAGAAGTTGAAGAAAAGAATAATGAATGGTAATATGAAATGAAAATCATGAAAACTGACACTACTAGTATGGACCCAATTTCTGCAGCATATTGGAATAACTTGAAGATGGAGATTATGAAAAAGCGAGGTTTTACTTTTTAGTCATTATTTATTATGTTGTTATTATTCATGAAAAGCTATGTATTAAGTTTGATTGTTATGAAAGTACTTTTGAAATTGACTAAAAATTCTTGAAATTGAAGTTGGACTTTGATTGTGTAATACCCCATATCTATGTGAGGTCATTTGGGCAAGTTTAAAATACCGAAAAGTGGGTTTGATAATAAAATAAATCACCGAATTAGCTGCAAGGAATGTCCCGAGGCTGAGATTTTAAAGGAAAATAATATATCATTGCTAAGCCTCCCGAGATAGGATTTTTAGTATCAAAAGAAATCGAATCGGAGTTAATTTTCGATACAACTTCAGTTCGGGCTGAAAATTGAATTATCGGTAAGGAGCGCCTTAGAATTTAGATATTTAAAAGAAATGATATATTAGATTATAATTATTTTTTTATAAAAAAAATATTATAGTATCATGTAAAAAAAAAAAAATCAGATTTCAACGTGAGGCATGGCCGCCTGCTGCCGTTGCTGTCAAATCAGCAACTAGGGCATGGCCGAACTGGCATGGACGTGAAGGGGGGAGTCTCTAGCTCACGTTACCCCTTGTGATTGGTTGAGAAATGCTCGGATTTGGCTATAAATAGCCAAGTTTCGGTTGAAGATTTTCATCAAAGTACATAAACTTAGATCGAGAGTTTGGGAAGAAATTGGAGTGTTTTGATAAGGGGCTTTTGTTCCCTAGGTTGTGAGAAGCAATTCTGAAAATTTTGAGAGTTTTTGGAGTGGTATATGAGTGTTTTTGCATTCGACCGTATATATATATATATATATCGAGTGAAGGTGAAACCGGCTTGTAGAGTGAACGATTGAAGGATCTAATAAGGGGCTTTTGGTCGCGAGGTCATGGGTAACTAATCTGGAAAGTTTCGTGTCAATCGGAGTTTGAATCGAAGGTCAATTTGGCTCGTCGGAAAATGCAAAGCTTCGCCCGAGCCGGACTGTAAATCGTCAAATTGGGCTATTTCCAGTGAGTTTTTTGGCCATATGAGGGTGCCATTGTGATCGACTTGAGAAGGGCTTCAAGCTGGTGTCGTCGGATCAGCCATCGGAGTAGGTCGCCGGTCGCCATCGCTGGAGAAGATGACCAGAGGAAATGTAAATAGAAAATAAATATGAGGGATTTTTAGAAAATTCTGAAAAAATTCCAGAAGGATAAGGAATTTATTTTATGAGTTTTGGTGATTTTTCTTGAAGTAGATTCGAAGGAAATCAATGAGAAATAAATTTTCTCAAGGAAAAGTAATTATGGAAATTTGAGAAAATAGGAGAAAGATCTGGAAAATTTTCAGAAAATTCCATAGGCCTATAAATATTGTTTTATAAATTTTTGTGGAGAAAAATTTAGAAAAAATTCTTGAAGAGGTATTTACTTGAAATTATCGAGAGAAAAATAGGAAGAAATTAAAGAAAAATAATGAGAAAATTGGGAAAATAGATATTGATTTCCCTTTGAATGCATATGATGTCTAGGGTATCGTTGAGGCTCGAATTTGAACTATAGAGCACCTGGCACGAGAATCGAGGTCGGGCACGCATTTCGAGGAATCTTGAACTTAGCCTAAAGGTGAGTGATTCTATCGAAAAACTCGTTTGTAGCATATGAATAGTTTACTGTGAGTGTTCATCCTCATGGCTAGATTTATTGATGGTTTTATAAATGATTACTTACACCTATGTTATATTTCGTACGGTAAATTGAATACATTGAGATGTTAATTTTATGCATGTTATGATTTTTCGGCATTGGCATGTTGTGTTGTCCATGTGGGACGTGGGTTGTTAATCTGTGACGTAGCTCTCGAGTGTCAGCACTTGGAATGCATGCCAAGGGTTAATGCTATGTGACCTACTTGGGACGGGGCTGAGACGGACTTCACCCTACGGTACTCAAATGGCAGGGCTGAGAGTGAACACCACCCCGATTGTTGGCTCAAGTGGCGGGGCTGAAAGTGGAGACCACCCCAGGTTCCTTTGAGCAATAGCATTAAGGCCGAGGTGTCGTGAATTTCGGGGATAGTGCTGATGTGACACTCTTGGGGCTAGGGTTGTGTTGGGTTTTGGAATACTTTTGAGTAGGAGCGTAAAGTCTAACAATGACAATAGGGTGATTCCCGAGTTCATATGTCGAGGTTGTCCCTCTTAAGCAGGATTGGTTTGCCAATGGGTCGGTGTGGTCGTGTCGCCTTTAGAGAGATTGCATTTTCCCCGGTTAGGGCTAAGTGCTATGTGGGATTCTCTTAGGCTGGGGCGTGTCGGGATTTATCTGTTTTATATATGATTTTGCATATCTGCATGAAAATGTTTTTAAACTCTCACTTAGATGATTCAGCATCTAATTTGGACTATGTCCCTGGAATATTCAAACGTTTCAGGTGAAAGCAGTGGCGCCAAGGGAAAAAATGTCATCGAGATGTAGCTGCTATGTTTAGTTTTCGTAGGTTTTGTCTATGATTACGATGTTCAAAGGTTATGTAATATTTTGATATTTTCATGTGAAACATCAATTTGGTTATTGTAAAGGAATTGTCTGTTATATATCATTGAGGTTTCGATCTTACTTCCGCTGATGTGATTGATATTGCTTGTCTTAGTCTATTAATTATTAAATTTTGATATGCTAAGAAGGTACAATTGGGATTGTCGGGAAACGATTATGATAAGAGTATGCATATCGAGAGACTTATGTTGTATATAATATTGAAAAAAAAAAATATTCTCGAAATCTCGAGGTAATGCTCGTTTTGGGAAAACGGGGTGTTACAAATTGTTATGAAAGTACTTGTGAAATTGAAATACAACTTGAAATTGAAAATGGAATTGAAAATACAACTTGAAATTGAAAATACAACTTAAAATTGAAATTGGAATTAGAAATACAACTTGAAATTGAAATTGAAAATATAACTTGAAATTAAAATTGGGAAAATTATTATTCGCCACGGCGTTCTCACAAATGCTTGATAAGATCTGATTGTAGTTGAGAATAAGTTACACTGTCCCTAATCTGACAATGGGTTTGCATAAAATCTTTCAATTCTGGTGTATACGCATGCGACACTTCTACAAGCAGATTTGCATCACTTCCATCAAAGTCATTGTTACCAATATCTTCTTCATCCTCAATGACCATGTTATGCATTATTATGCACGCTTTCATAATATTTGCAAGTGTTTCTTCATTCCAGAAGTGTACTAGCCCACGCACGATTGCAAAACGGGCTTGAAGTACCCCAAATGCCCGCTTTACATCTTTTCTTGCCAACTCTTGTGCTTTAACAAAATATTTTTTCTTCAAACCTTGTGGGAAGGGGATTGTTTTTACAAATATTGATCAGTTTGGATAAATACCATCAGCTAGATAACATCCCATTGTATACTCGTGGCCATTAATTATATAGTTTACTAGAGGAACATGACCATTTGCTAATAATGAAAAAATAAGGGACCTATCTAGAACATTTATGTTATTCAGCGAACTAGGAAGCCCAAAAAATGCATGCCATATCCAAAGATCTTGAGAAGTCACGGCTTCCAAAATGATTGTTGGTTCATGACAATGACCAGTATACATACCTTGCCATGCGGTCGGACAATTTTTCCACTTCCAATGCATGCAATCAATACTCCCTAATATTCCGGGAAAGCCACGTTGTTCCCCCATCTATAGCAATCAAGTAATATCGCTATTATTTGGTGGCCTCAAGTAATGGTTGCCAAACACTGCAATAACAGTTTTCACAAACCTTCTTAGACTAAGTATGACAGTGCTTTCTTTAATTCTAATGTATTCATCCACAGAATTCTTAGGTGTTCCGTAAGTAAGAATTCTGTAAGCAGCTGTTATCTTTTGGAGGGATGACTAAGTATGGATTGTATTGTTCAACCTCATTTGCAATTCGAAGAAAAAGAGGATGACTCATTCGGAATCTCCTTCAAAAAAACCCTTCATATACACATGGGGTTGTAAAATAGTCGCGGTAGAGTCTTTCGTAACCTTCAACTTTATCACGATTAATTGTTCTACGGCCTGGAACAGAACCACGATGCCTTCTTACCCGTTCACGACTAGACCCTTCTGACCTTCTGGTTGAATCATACAATGTATCTAATTGATCATAATCTTTTTCCTCAATATTGAGGATCCCTCCTAAAATATTAGGATAATGATTCATATCAATGGATGAATGCAAATATGAGAGAATGAATGATTTTAGAGAGATAATGTAATATAGATAAATGAAAACATGAGAAAGATTATCATATTTATAGATGAATTTAAAATTTTTGAATTTTTATTTTGGCAGTTAAATTTTAAAATTTCAAATTTAATGGTTGAATTTTGAAATTTGAATTTCAGCGGTCAAAATTTGAAATTTAAAATTTAAATTTTAAAATTTTAATTATATTTTTTAATAAAAATTATTAAAATATTAAAATGGCACCCTTATTTATAATCTACCATCGAAATAGATATAAAATTTAGAAATAACATAATAATATTTAAAATTATAAAATAAAATTTTAGCACTTCAAAATGACACTCCTTTCGAGATGCTCTAATAAGGAAAAAAAAAAAAAAACACACCCTCGGGCCTCCGCCTTTCCAATTTTGGTCCCAAGAAGCTTCTGGTTAGGGTTTTGCGTTCTCCGGACGAGCAGCTGCCAAGGTAATGATCGGCGTGGCCGCTAAGTTGTCAAGAGCCGCAAAAGCCGCCTGCAGGCTCTACGGAGCAGCTCCCATCTCCCGGCGACCATCGCTCATTTCTGAGGCTTCTCCGTTACTGCCGCTCTCAAGGTCAATCTCCAAAAGTAACGGCCCAAATGTCAACCCGGTCGCTCTTCAGATGATCAGTTACGCTCTCTCGCATGCCCGATCCCGAAAATCAGGTTTCTGGCCTTCTTCAGTTTCACTGTTTATATGCACAGAGTTTAGAATTGCAAATTGACAATACGTATTGCACAATTTATATGCAGATGACTCGTACGGGCAGTCTCTGCTTGTTCTGGAACAGTGTCTCTCTATGCAGCCAGACGAAAATTCTAAAGGAATGGTCCTGCTCGCTATGTCTACCTTATTCCACGAAAGGTTTTGCCCATCTTCTCCTGTTTATTTTGTTTTCTTTCTTTTATTTTTTGATGTGCTATATTTTGATAGCCATAGTGGTGTGAATGGGTTTTACCAGAGGAAATTTTTCTGAAGCGATAGAGAAACTCCACAGAGTTCAGGAACTGAGCCTCTCTTCTATGGGTATTCGCGGTAAATTTAGCATTATGCTTTTGCTTTTTTATTGTTTCATTCTTTGTTTGGAACCAAAATTTTATTGTCAATCTGGATGGCCCTTGTTGCAGTTGCCGCAACAGAAGCACTTGTTGGAGTGCATTTAGAGTTGGGGCAGGTACCACCTTCGCTAGCACCCATCTATTTTTAAAATATTATTTGTGTTTGTCTAAGTCTTTGATTAGGTTATTTCCGTATTTCAAGTTCAAATTCTTTTGAAGCACGGGATCTATTGGTAGTCTCTTCTTTTTGCAGGATGATACTGCATCGGTGCTTGCAGAAGTGTGCTCCCAATTATTGGATACTGTCAAACTTGAAATTGGTGGTGGGTATGGCTTCGAGGTTTTGGAAGCCCGTACTAAGGCAATTAAAGGACTGGTTGAGCTTGTCCGTGGTAACCTTAATTCAGGTAGAAAACTAACCTAAGAACCGGTTGAACCTTATTTCCTTGTCTAGATGGGTATCTGTTTGTATAACAATCTCGTGTTGGGTTGCTTATGTGCAGCTGAGGCATTCTTTGTAGGTGCTGAGAACAACAAGTCTTTTGCTGGTGGGTTCATTTCTGGTGGTCATTCAGGAAGGTTCTGTTCTACAGTATATTGATGTTGTGATTTATAGGAAATATTACTCTATCATATGGAGAATTTCTACATGTCAAACGGAATTTCATAATGGCAAAGGAGTTATATGAGAAGGTAATTCAAGGCATGTCTGAGAAGACAGATTCCACTGACCCATATTACTTAGCATCTTGTAATATGGCCTCGGAGGATGTTTTATTGGCTGCTACCTGTGCTTTAGGGCAGTTAGAGACACATCTAGGGTAAGTTTGAAATGGCGTTCTGCTGTATTTTTCCTCTCCATATGACATTTGTTTTTGATCTTCACGTCATGGATTTTGACCTGCAACTTTTTAGTAACTTTGCTGATGCAGAAGAGATACTAACTACAGCATTAACGAGAACGGAACAGCATTTTGGTATGTAGAATTTGCTTTTTATTTAACAATGAGGATATGTCAAGGCCTATATGTTCCTCCATTTACCATGATGTTATTTATATTGATCTAGGCTCCGATCATCCAAAGGTTGGGGTTGTTTTAACCTGCATAGCCCTCATGTTTCGGCATAAAGCAATGCTGGAGCATTCAAGTTCCATTTTGATTCAAGAGGTCAGAGTTATACTATTGATCTAGTTTTTATTTAGCATTTGACTTCTCATCATGACACTCTTTTCTTAGCATAAGTTTATCTGCCCAATATTAGCATATTTGGGTCCTTGGTATAATGCCCGTCCGCCTGGTCACTATATCTGTGCTGTTAGTTGAAAATCCATGTTTTATCTACTAACACGTGCAAGGTAGTTAAAATCGGAATTTTAAGTGGAATCCAAAAAGGATCCATAAAATCGAATTGTAAAGTTGTAAGATTTTAGAGACAATTAAAAATATCCTTTAAATTTTGTAAATATATGTTTATAATAACATAATTTTATAAAAAATAAATTAATATTATTTAATAATCTGATTATTCCTTATTATAAATGAAATGCATGTACTTATTTCAAAATTACTTCATCTATCAATTTCAAAAATACTAAATAATTAAATTTTTTTAAATATTAAGTCCATTTATCATCATTCATCCATCCATAATTAAAACTCCAAATATTAGTTCATATATTGTAAATTCTCATAAGTCATAATTTAATATTAATAAAAACAACAATTTCGATTTTACAATTTTATATCTCGATCAGGATTTTAACAACAATGAACACGCGTGTTGTTATCATGCTACTGGTTTGGTTATGATTTACTTGGATTATAGCACGTTAAGGTTTTTATCCCCCATCATTGATTTCCTTGGTGACATACAGGGACTTTATAGGAAGGCAATAGATTTGCTGAAAGCTCCATTGTTGGGCACTGAAGGTATGGGGATCAATTAATTACACTCTCTTTTTCCTTCCCCTTTTCTGGATACAAAGTCAAATTGAGAATGCTTTTCCATTTTAATCCACAGGTGAAGAAACACAGTCCTATAGAAGCGACATACTAGCTCTTGCAAGAGGTGTAGTTTACTATTATACACTTCAATTTTGAATGAACAAGAATTGACTTTGAGTTAGTTTGAGTATGTAGCGCCTGAACATTACTTAATTTCTGTGGGTGCATGAAATTGACCTTCTGGAGCTCCTTTGACTAACCATCTCTAAAGTCAATGGTTTGTTGGGATTTTTCAACTCTGAAATTGTTTAGATATTTTACATATCATCTGCTGCAATGGTGGTTAGTCTTTATCATTTCTATTATATGATGTGTGGCATGTGTCCTGCATGGTCCAACAACTGATGGTGTCGAAGTAAGATGGACATCCTCAATACTAGAAGATATATAGGCATGCTTGTATGAATGGGTCACTTGTTCCCGTCTATGTTTGTCATGTATGACAAAGCTATACATGGTTATTCATTTGTAACAGTTTTTTTTTTTTTCCCCCTGTAAATTTGCTTTGAAGACTAAGCAGAATTTGTCATGTGGCCTGCTGTGGTTGTGCAGGTGCATATGCAGAAATCTTGTGTATCCAACAAAGCAGAAAGGCTGAAGGAGAGAAAATGAAGAGTTGGGCAGGGTCTGCGTGGAAAAACTCCCGCCTGTCTTTGGCCGAGGCCCTGAATATATCTGAACCTTCTTCTTCCAAGGTGCCGTTGATAGATGCTCGAATTAGCAGGACCCTCTAGTTCTACTTTCTTTATACTGTGGCCACCGCCTAATGGTTGTTAGCGATGCTTAAGTTAAAAACGAATTTTTTGTTTGAGACATGGTTAATTTTTTCAATTTCCACTTGTTTGTTTTATTTATTTCTGTGGAAACATGTACTATATAGAGATGGAGAGTAGCTTAGAGTTCGTGTCCGTCTGATGTTTTTTTTCACAGACCCTTGCAAAGGGGAGACGCCCTACATTTGGCCCTCTTGTAAAGTAATTTGAATCATTTGAAACTTTTAGAATGTTAAGAAAAGCTGGGGCTTTTGTTTTAAGCAGGTAGCCCATGTAGCTCATCTGTGAAATTCTCCTACGAATATGTTATTTTTAGAATCCGAGTTACAGTAACCAAACCCGCATATATGGTCATCTTCCACTGCTATTCTTTCTGATAGTTCTGGGTTTGTTTTGTTGGGATCACTGTAGCAGAGTTAAGATCTGGATGCTAGGTAGGGTTGCAATCGAATCGAGTTGGGTCGAGTTTTGCTAAGTTTAAGTTTTGCTCATTAGCTAATTTTTAGGCTCGAGCCTTAAATCTTGACTCAAACTCAAGTTTGATTAATGTGAACTAAGACTGAGCTCGACTTGTTAAAAAGTTAATGAGTTGAGTTCAAGCTTGAGCTCGATAGAAGTTCGAGCGCCTATTGGCGAGTTTGAGTATGGGTTCGTAAATAGGTTCAATTTGGCCAAAATTTGTTATTTTATTTAAATTTAATTTATTATTTTATTTTATTATATACATTATATTATATTAAATAATTAAATTAATATATATAATTTTAAATATATTTTAATTAATTATATTATTATAATAATTTAAAATTTAATAATTTTATGTTAAATAATATATTTATAAAATTATAAATAAATGTATTAATTTATTTATAATTAAATTTCTTTATAAGTTATTCATGAATTTTTAATTAAATATATTTATGATTTTAATTAAACTCATTAATATTTATAAGTTTTTAATTGAATATGTTCATAAATTTTATCAGTCTAGTTTTACTCAATTTAAGTTTAATTTATTTATAAATTGAGTTTTAAAATTAAAATTAAACTCAATTTATTTATTTTAATAAATAAATTAAAATAAATTTTTATTGAATCAAACCGAAATGATTGCAAACAGGTGGGCTGATCTGTGATCCTGATGTTTGGGCAAGGCAAGCAGCCGTAGTGCTGAACACTCAGATGCTCTGCCATCCACCCCAGTCCAAGTATTTGATCTCCAATTAATCGAAATCTGCATCAAGTTTTTTTTACTGTTTCCGGTACGAAACGGTCCTTTAATTTCCTTCCTTCCAGTCCACTAGGTCTTTGGAAGTTCACTATAGGGTTTTGTTGCTTGAATTCCACTTAGAGGCTCGAAGGAGCTCGTCTTTGGGGATTTTACAAATGCATTTCTGGAAAAAAGAATCTATAAAATTGAAAAAATACAATAATAATTATAATAAAACAATAAATTTACATTGTGGGAAAGATGATCTTGAGTCTTGTGTGATGATGATCAAGAGACTTGGGAGTCTTATTGTAATGATCAGGTACCCTAATGAATGGGTGACCTCTGATGATCGGGAGACTTGTTAAGACAAACTCATTAAGGGTATGGGTGGAGATCCCCACGCAAACTCTGTGATGTTTAAGTTAGTTTTTGAGTGTTTGAGAGTAAGAAATGAAGTCAGAGTGACAAAGTAAGTGTATTTGAGAGAAGAGGTCATCCTCTTATTTATAGAGGAGGGAGAAGGGGATACGTGGCAACCATCTCAAATTTCTTAGGTGGCATATTCTGGGCATATTTTGTAAAATCTCGAAATATTTTTGTGAGTTTCAGGGAAAGTATTGGAAAGAGACTCCCGGGTTCAATTTAAGGAATGCCCTAGAAGTATCTGTTGGTCACAAGAGAGGCTCCCAGGTATAAATGATAGAAATGATTGGGTATCATGACCAAGTGGGCACTCGATCATGATTGAGTAGTGCCTACTCGGTCATTTGCCGAGCAATGTTGCTTTCTCATTTTCCTTGCCTTTTTGTTATTCTCTTTGTTCGATTCGTTTCATTTTTGCTTCATTGTTCATCACTTAATGGGCCATCTTTTGTTGCATTATTCTTCTTGATCAAGTGGGGCCCACTCAATCATTGTCTTGTCTTTCGCTTGTTAGGTTCGTTCATTGTTGCCTTTACTTTTGGGTTGTGTTTTGATACTTCATTTTAAAGGTTGTTCCTTTTCAACGAATGAAGGCGTGCCTTCATTGCTATGAGCCTTCCATGATCGAGAGTGGGGTACCCTTTTTGATCATGTCTTGATTTCTTTTTACCTTGTTCTTCATTTATTGGTTTTTACTCTTGGTTTGTGGATTTCGATCTATTTAAATATACACTTGAGCTGGATACTCACTTGTAGATTTTGACCTAGATTTGTTACTTGGGTCTGCTACGTACCTGAAATGTCTGTTGCTTACAAGACATAATAATAATGATAATAATAATAATAATAATAATAATAATAATAATAATAATCAACATTATGTGAGAAGCATCAAATTAACAACGATAATTAAATGCATATTTAAACAATAACCGAATAAATATTCAAATGATCATGAATTCAATTAGTAAATTATAAACCTCAGGGTGTAAAAAGAATGATTTATGATTGAAGGATTCAGAGCATCATTGAAATTTGATAAATTTTCCAAATCATCACAAAAATTTGAGATATTGGTTTCATTCCAAATCTTCTACTGTTTACTGTTTGTTGCTCCATGTTTTTTTTTTTTTCCCACCTGATTGTATGGAAGAAAGGGGTAACCATTTCTTCCATTGCAACCAACCAGTTGAAAAAGGAGAACTTGGAAACAATAACATGGGCCTTTTGGTTGAGTAGGAAAAGTAACTACACAAAACTAAACCCACAAGAAGCAAGCATGATGCACAACCAATTTAGGAATGGAAAATTCTATTCACAGCCCATATCTCCATCATTTTACCCCATAGCCCACTCTCTCCTCCAATCACCCTTGATTGTCGGCCGCCACCTTGCGTCTCTCTTTCTTTCCCGCACCATATACACACATACACACACAAACACGTACATATATATATACACGTCATTGCTGGGTCGGCCATGACTGATCTACACACACAAATATACACACACACGATTGTTGCATGGCCGCGGCCATGGAATGACCCGACTACCATGGCCGATTGGTAGCAGTCGGGGAACGTTGGGTTCCATGGTCGTGGCCAGCAATCGTGTATGTGTGTATATATATATCTGTGTGTGTGTGTGTCAGTCATGACTAACTTAATGGCATGTATCTATATATATATATGTATGTGTGTATATAGTGCGGGAGAGAAAGAGAGACGTGAGGCAGCAGCCGACGATCAGGAGTGATTGGAGGAGAGAATGGGGTGTGGGGGTAAAATAGGTATTTTAAAATTATTAAAAAATTTAGTGAGGTGTAGGTGTAAAGAGTAATTTTATGGATCGTGGATAGAATTTCCTTTAGGAATTTCTTCCCCACTACCCACGACCAGTTTTGTGATAAAATACTCAAACTAGAAGCATCAATCAAATTCAACATGCAACTTATACCCAACTGAATATATATATATATATATATATATGTAATCAAACAAATCAAGCGGGGGGCTAGCATTGTCATTTTTGACTTCCAAGATAAGGCTAGGTGGGAATGGAAAGGGCTAAAAATGAGAAAAACAGCACCACGAGTAAAGTCAATATAATAATAAAAGATTACAATTAAAATAAAATAAAGACAAAACAGATGGAAGTGTAGATGTCCGATGAAGGCTGCTCAGCCAGGCCAATGTTTTATGTTTCTCAAGCTTGTACACTATTGCTACTCTGTTCCCTTCTGAGCCGAGCAGCCACTGAACTGAAGATATTGGGTTCACCTTCCATGGATTTCTACGAACCAACTCAACGAACCTTGTAATTTGGGGAAAGACATGCAGTAGTCTTTCTTGTCTCTTGCAGCAATTCAATTCTTTTCTATATGAACCCAACCCTGAAAATCATCTCACATGCAAGTTGATGCTTTCTCTCCATCTGTTAGCAAGTGTCAATGGCACACTTCTTACGGGATTGAAGGACTAGACTTTATGAACATAAAAAGGACAATGAAATTGCGTACAAAATTAGTAAAAAGTCCAACTAGAAGTCTACACTCATTTGAACCAAATGGAGAAAGGGGCAGCCCAGATGCTCTTTTTTACCTACCAATTCCAATGTCTGGGACAAGAAAATTTGCACTATGGCCAATGCCAAATAATAATAATGATGATGATGATTGAGCCCCAGGGGCTAGCCCGAGTGGCTCTAGTGATCTTGAACGAAGGTATCGCAAGGTGGATGCTCCCGGATCAAAATCTAAGGGAGTTCGGGTCCTGATTTACATTTCCCTTCTACGGTGTGGGGCAGCCAGAGGGGGGGGGGGGGGGGGGGGGGGGGGGGGCTGTTGTGGGCGTTACCACAATGATGATGATGATCAAGAAGTATTACTCAGCCGAAAAAATACATGTACTGGTGGTATTCACAAGATTCAAAGAAGGAGAAAATAATATAACAATTAAAATGTGAGATAGAAAAAAAAAAAAGAAATAAAAGAAAAGAAACTGAATAAGAATGTTAGGATCAAATCCTGCAAATCGATAATAAAAATAGAAATTAAAGAAATAAAACTAATTAAGAATGCTCTTTCTCCTATTGGCCACATCTCTAACTCCAGCGGTACAAGCAAATCTATCGATGACAACTTCAATAATCGGCCCTTCCTATAACCTTACGGGGGACCACAACAGTTCTGTGTTCCGCAACACACTAAATAAAACCCTTAATTCTTTTTTTTTTTTTTAAATTTTCTACCACAAATTTTTCTCAAACAACAAACAATAACTTTGAAAAATTGTAATTTCACTACCAACCCAACCAAGGCTCTAATATCATTTGTTAGAATCGTGTCGATGTTCAATTTTAGCTGACCGTGATTCGTTTTGGGCCGCGGTGAGTAAATCCAAAATATCAAGAAGAAGAAAAGAACCCAAATTCCAAACGTGAGTCAACACCAGAATTTTTATGTGGTTCGACCAGAACGATGCCTACTCCACGATCGCACTTTGATTATTCTCTTCAGAATGACGGTATCTGATTATTCTCCTTGTCCCTGCCCCTCATGATATCTATCATTTTTATTTATACTGAGGGGCTTTTACAATTTAGATAACATAAAGAAAATACAATGAGTGTATAATGGGGGACAAACAGCCCTTATCGCCTTCACAAAATCGGGAGTGAGATCCTCATTACTAGGGGCATGGGCTGTTGCAGATAAAGTGAACGAACCTTACCTCTGACTTCTCAGCAGCTTTGCCACTCATACGAGATGAAGGTTTTAGGCCAGCGACCTGGATGGTCTAGCGATCTGGAGGATATTTCTGGGAGCTCGTTAGTCGATTGCTCGGAGCTCGTTGGGGGGCTTATCAGGAGCTCGCCAGATGCTCACTTTACGAGTTTCGGATTTTGGTGGTGGCTGGACTTTCCTTGACGAGGTCGTCTGGGCCTTCTTGGCTTTGGGTGATTGGGCCGGTCCATCGGACCAAGTCTGGCCCATGCGGGGTGATACGGGAAATACATATAACATAAGCCCCCCAGTTCGCAACGCGATCTTCGTGCTGGGAATTGACGCGTGCCAGCTGTTCTTCAATCCCTCCGACTTCTGCCCAATTACTTTAAGTTTCGTCGTTCCACGCAGCATGCCTTGTCTGTAGTGCATTTAGTGTGCACGTTCCCCCATTACGGCGCATGATTGTGCCTGTGGGACCCACAAGCTGTCGTGCGGCCGCTAGATGCAGAGCATGTGGTAAGTCTCCTTTTGATCCGACGGTTAGGTCGACTGGGCTATTGGTATAAATGGTAGGAGGTGTCCACCCTTTCCCTCTTTCACGCCATTTTTGAAATCCTCTCTAGCCTTTGCCCTCTCGCTTTCACCTTCTTCTTTCGAGGCTTCCATTGTTGCCGTGCTCTCAGACGCCGATTGTTCTCGTCCGGCCCCATCATTTGGTAAGTCTGTTGTGACTTCTTTTTCTTCTTTGTGGGGCCCTTCCATCGTCGGTTGGCCGTTGATGGTTTCTCGGGCCTTGTCGATCCTGTCGGTGTAGCCCTCATCTTTTGGGAAAAAGACACGAGCCGGTTGGTTCGGTATTCACTGGACTTTCGGGCATAAGGACCTTAGGATTAGACTCCGTGGAATACTGGGCTTGCGATTGCAGCCCCTCTGCCTTAGGCGGCACCTCTTTGCAAAGCGCTCGGCCTGGAAGACCTAGGGAATTTTTTAGGGTTTTTCTAGATTCTTGAGGTCTGGTTCGCGATTTGCGACCTGACTGTTCTTTCTTTTCCTTTGTAGATGTCCGACCAATACCGTAGAAATTCAGGTCAAAAGCGCTGCAACCATATCGTAGGAGAAAATGACACTTCGAACTTTGAAGATTGTCTCATCATGGAGGGCCAAAAATTTGAGGATGCAAGCTCGCGATCTATGGAGGTCGTTATCCTGACCTCTTAAAAAACCGAGCTGGAGGTCCAAGATCAAGTTGCTGAAGGGAGTAATGAACGCGTGATCTTTAAGAGATTCCCATCCAAAGCCAAACCTCACTAGGTGATGGCTTGTACCCGAGAGTTTCGTCTCCCCAAGAGCTGCCGAGTATTCATCCCCGCTTCGAGCTCCCACGCAGCCTATCCGCCATCCAATTTCGTAGCCATTAGCCCCTAGCACCTCGAGTCTAGCCTTAGGTTCCCTGTAGCTCCGTACCTTATTGCCTTTCTAAACGACGTCAAGCTCGCCCCCTTTCAATTAACACCGAACTCGTATGCCCAACTCACTTCTTTGGTCGTCCTATTCCTTACAAATAAACTTCCTCTCCCTTCGTCGAAACTGATAAAATTTTTATTTTCCTTCAAAAATGCCAAGGACGGGTTGTATTACTTGGCGGCTTGTCCTTCCCCATATAAGGCTGCCCTTCCACAGGGTAAAGCGAAGGGGAAGTCCAACGTGGGCGATTACAAGTCTAGTTAGTTCTTCGTATCTTGTTCGCTTTTCCTACTTAAGAATTATAGCTTCGCACTGACCCCTGGTAAGAGAATACTAGCTCGCATGAATCTTTCCTTTCTTTCTTGAGTACTTGTTTTAACTTGCTCATTCTTTGATGCAAATTTTGGGGGCAAGAAACCGACTTTATTGGTTGAGGAGGCCGATGTCCTTGACAAGCTTGTGGCTGCGGGGTCGAGCTCAAAGATTCTTGAGCTTTCAAACGAGCTTCTCCGAGACAACGAGCTCGCCCCTCCTCAGCGTCGAGACAGTCCAAGGGGACGACATCAAGGATTTGGGCTCGGAGATCCCCCCGTCTGCTTTCCAGGTTGCAGGCCCGAGTAGTTCAAGAGGAGAAGCCGATCCAGACGAAAGCATGGTTGACCTCGACCTCCTCCAGCCGAGGCGATCTAGGCCGAGATCGGGCACTACCTCGTCCACAACCCCGAGCTCTAGCTCACGGGGTGGTGGGTCAGAGCAGTCGCAGCCGCAACTGCGCCCCCAGCAACAGCAATAGCAGACCCAGCAGCTGCGGGGGAATCAGCAGGAGCAGCGGTAAAGAACTCTGCCCCATCAATCCCAACAGCAAAAGCAAACCCATCAGCAGCCAGGGCATCGGGCCTCTGCCTCCCGAGACCATGGTTCGAGCGGGGCCCATGGGAAGGAGGTCGCAGTGGAGGTTCGAGATGTTCCTGTTGCTGGTTCGAAGAGAAGGCCTGACCAGTCGCAGCAGAGGGAGGACGCCAGGGCTAAACAGGCTAGGGTCCCTAAGAAGGAGCTGGCCCTAGAGGCCCTGCCGAGAGGGGTTTATGTCAACTCCTTTCTAGACTTCACGCCCGACCTTTTGGGCGCGACCTCGAAGCCCCTCGACGACTTAAAGCTAAAGGAGATCCCTCTTTGTGACTTCATGGCCCGTCATAGTCTGGTGGTAAGTGAGAATTTTTTATACCTTGGTTCCTTAGTTTTCTTTTTAATGCTCTAACCCTTCTCCTTTCGCAGGCTTCCCTTATTGCCATGAAGCTCCGAGCTCAGTACAAGGATTTTGAGGAGCAGCTTCAGATGGTGAGCACGTCGCTTCAGGCTGAAATAACGAAGCTCGAGGATGGGAATAATGCTCAAAAAGCCGAAATAATGAAGCTCTTGGACGAGAAGAAAGATCTCCAGGTCGAGCTCCTTGCTACCCAAAAGGAGGTGGAGGGCTCCTTGACGCGTTTGAGGATGGAGGTTCAGAAAAATAAAGACCTCGACGAGGAGCTTCGCAGGTTGAAGAACACGTGAGAGCTTGCCAACTTTGGGCTCACCAGCGAGCTAAATAAAGCAAATGAGGAGTTGCGGAGGGCTCAGGAGCTACTCAAGTCGACCGAGGCGGAGCTGAAGGTGGCGAAAGAGGAGCGAACTGGGGAGGATGATCGTGCTACCCGATGTGAGGAGCTCGCTAAGAGGACCATTGACGATATAAGGGCAGAGGTTGGAGCGCGGATGGACGTTACGCGCTGGGAGACCAAATCCGACACCTGCTCGGCGTTCCTGTACACCCTTTGGGTGGACCATCATGAGATGGATTTCTCTTTCTTTGGTGTGTAGGCAGTCGAGGAGGTGGAGCAATATGCTGCTGAGGCCGCAGAGGATGTCGATGATGCCACTCCCCTTGATTCGTCTGTGGTTGCGATGCAAGCTACCCCGGTCGAGGCCAAGCCATTTGGGGCTGCCGAGGTTCAGCCCAGTGAGACTGCTAGGGAGCCTCATGTGGAGGTTGTAGAGGTTTGTCCAATCGAGGTTGTGGATCCTCGGCCGACTCCGTTCACTGCAGCCCAGCCTGTCAAGGTCGATCCTGCAGAAGCAACCGCCCCTCCTAGCTAGGACTCTCACATGTATATATATATATATATTTTGTAATACGAGCTTCATCCAATAAAAATGGGCATTTTCTGTACTTTGTGTATCTCGCCTTAAATTCCTTTGTGGACTCAAGCTAATTCCGACGAGGTTTCGGCATAGCAATTTTTGAACCAATTTTCATGATGTAACTTGAAAATAACTTCTTCATGATATAACTTAAATAACTTCAGCAAACTCCAGTATATTTGAAAGATTGACTCAGAAGAAACTTTCAAGAATATAACTTGAGAACGAATCGTCCGAACATAGGTCTAGATAGATCCGGAGTTTTACCAGCTCGTAGACTAACATGTTAGAACTAGCTTGTCGATGATAGTTGTAGTAATCAACGCGAACACTTATACTTAGGCAATTTCTAGGAAATCCCCATCCAGCATGTTTTGACAAAACAACGAGAACCTTACTGAGGTGTATGTAAAGGCAGATTGCCTTGCGATCTCGGCTAACATATAGTGGCTGAGAAGCTTGTTATAGACGATCAGGACGCGTGTCCGGTAGGTCGCGAATAGTCTTATTTAGGCAAATTAAGACGGACCCCAACTGACACGGTTGAATATGCAAAATTTACTAGGATATGAGATTGTGTCGTGGCCTCGACTGGCATATTGAGGCTTTTGATAATTTTTAACAAATTGGGAGTGAACACCCAGGTAGATCGCAGACCATGGCTTTAAGCCAAGATAAAAGGACCCCAGCTAGTGAAAACTCAACTTATACCGCCAAGTTATATGTTCAGGCGGGTCATAGGGCGACCCCAGTTAACATATCATGGTTTGTTATTTCGTTGACTTGTATGGCCTAGATATGTGTCCAGGTAGGTCGCGTTACAGCCTCAGCTAACACCCAGTGGCTTCTACAAGTTTTAATTGAACTAAGAGGGAACACCCAGGTAGGTCACAGACCATGGCTTAGGCTAAGATAAAAGGACCTCGGCTAGTGAACCCAAGCTCAGAGTTACTTGTGGAAGTGGTTGCTCAGTAGGTTCCAAACCATGACATTAAATCAAGATGAATGGTTCTCAGCTCGCAAACCATGGCCTGAGAGAGGGACCAAGGTGAATGCTCAGTTAAGCTGTAGACCGTAACACAATGGCTAGGTTACTTAGGCCCCAGCTTGCAAACCATGGCTTCTCAACCCCTCATTTCGGGGGTATTCAATCGAATACCAATAAGAATAAAGTGCAATAAAAGTTCATAAATTCTAACCAGAATCATGAAGGTTATTCGTAATAAAAAGACAGAGTATAGGCAAGAACAATTACATTTATTTGAAGTAAGGACGAAGGTGTTCCGCATTCCAAGCTCGTGGGAGAGGAAAATCGTCCATGTTTGCCAGATGATATGCTCCGTTACTCAGATTTTCCTTGATGATAAATGGACCTTCCCAGTTAGGGCCTTGGGTGCCATCGCTTGTCGCTTGTGCTCCTGAGAGTACCAGACGTAGTACCGAGTCTCCGATGTTGTAACGTCGGATTTTGACCTTCTTGTTGTAGTATCGTGCCACCTTTTGTTGATAAATGGCGACCCTTACGCGAGCTACATCTTTCGATTCCTCGAGCAGGTCCAGATTAGCCGCCAGCAGCTCGTTATTGCGATCTAAGTTGAAGATGGCCCTTCGGTGGCTGGCCACTTCATTCTCAGCGAGGATCATAGCCTTCGACCCATACGCCATTAAGAATGGGGTTTCTCCAGTGTTGCTTCGAGCTGTTGTTCGATAGGTCCATAGCACTGTTTGCAGTTCATCCACCCAAGCCCCATTTCTAGCTTCAAGCTTTGTTTCAGGGTCTGCTTGATTATTTTGTTGATAGCTTCAACCTGCCCATTGGCCTGGGGGTGATCAACGGCAGTAAAACTTTTTTGGATCCCTATTGACTCGTAGAATTGGATGAATTACTCGCTGGTGAATTGGGTCTTGTTGTCTGTTATTATTTGCTACGGCACTCCGAACCTGCAAATTATGTTATCCCATGTAAAAGCTTGTGCCTTCGCATTGGTGATCTGTGTGAGCTCTTTGGCCTCTGCCCATTTGGTGAAGTAGTCAACCGCCACTATAACATGCTTGCACCCTCCGCGAGCCGTTGGGAGTGGCCCGATTAGATCCATGCCCCAAATGGCAAAGGGCCACGGGATGCTCATCTGCTGCAGGTAAGCTGGCGGAGCTCACGGAACCTTGGCGAACCTTTGGCACTTCTCGCATTTCTTGACTGTCTCTATGGCATCTCGCTTTACGGTGTGCTAATAAAACCCTTGTCGGAGGGCCTTTTGTGCCAGTGAAAGTGCCCCCGCATGATTACTGCAGTAACTTGCATGAATTTCTTCTAACACAGTCTGGCAGTCGGTGCCGTCGATGCACCTCAGGAGCGGGGTTGAGAACCCCCTCCTGTACAGTCTATCATCATAGATGCAATATCGAGCTGCTTGAGCTCGCAGACGACGTGCTTCCAACTTGTCTTCCGACAGTTTCCCATCTTGTAGGTACTCCAGAATGGGAATCATCAATGAGTTTTGGGGCGCCGAGATCACTAGCGTTTCAGCTCGTTGTTCTGTGCTCGGGGTGGCCAAAAAATCGACAGGTATGTCTCCTAAGAATTCTACATCCCGGGCAGTTGCTAAGCGAGCTAATGCGTCCGCATGAGAGTTTTGGGAACGGGGGATTTGGTGCATTTCATATTTTTTGAAAGTGGCTAAGAGTTTGCGTACCTTCTGTAAGTATGCCACCATCTTTGTGTCTTTGGCCTGGTATTCTCCCCGTACTTGGTTGACAACCAGCTGAGAGTCACTGAAGATCTCCAAGAATTCAGCTCGTATTTCCTTTTTTAGGCAGAGCCCTGCCAATAAGGCCTCATATTCAGATTCATTATTGGTGGCCAAGAACTCGAACCTTAGGGCGCAGAGGATTTTGTGACCCTCGGGGCTTATTAGCATAACCCCGGCTCCTGCTCCCTGTTCACTTGATGACCCGTCGACGTATAATTCCCATGATGGTTCTTTCAAGTTCTTCACTTCTTCGTTAATTGGTCCAGTGAACTCGGCAATGAAGTCTGCCAACGCCTGACCCTTTATCGCCATCCTTGGTTTGTACTTTATGTCGAACTGAGCGAGCTTGAGAGACTATTTTAGTAAGCGACCTGAGGTATCTGGCTTTCGTAAGATTTTCTTCAGCTGGTATTTGGTCAGGACTTCGATCTCATGAGCTTGAAAATAAGGTCGGAGCTTTCTTGATGCCATTATTAGACAGTAAGCCAATTTTTCGATTGGTGCGTACCTTGTTTCTGCGTCAATCAAGCTTTTGGAGACGTAATAAATGGGGTGCTACACCCCTTCTTCCCCCCGGACGAGGGCTGCACTGAGAGTCTGTTGGGATACTCCCAAGTACAAGGTCAACTTCTCTCCCTCCTTAGGTTTGGCGAGTAATGGGGCTCATCCCATGTACTCCTTCAGTTGTTGGAATGCGAACTCGCATTCTTCTGTTCATTTGAAGTCTTTCTCCTTTTTTAAAAGCTCGAAGAACGGGGCACACTTATCAGTTGCCTTTGAAATGAAACGGCTCAAAGCCGCGACCTTCCCATTGAGGCTTTGTACATCTTTCTTCCTTACGGGCGATCTCATGTCGAGCAAAGCCTTTATTTTGTCTGGGTTGGCTTCAATGCCTCTATTGTTTACTATGAACCCAAGAAATTTTTCAGAGACTACCCCAAAGGCGCACTTGAGCGGGTTAAGCTTCATCTGATAGCTCCTGAGGACTCCAAACATTTCTCCCAGATCGGAAACGTGGTCCGTTACTTGCTCAAATTTTACCAGCATGTCGTCAACGTATACTTCCATGGTTCTTCCGATCAGTGTCTCGAACATCGTATTGACCAGCCTTTGGTAGGTCGTGCTAGCATTCTTTAATCCAAAAGGTATGACCTTATAACAATAAAGCCCCCGGTCGGTAATGAACGAGGTGTGCTCTTGGTCGGTGGGGTTCATGGGGATCTGGTTGTAGCCTGAATAGGCATCCATGAAACTAAGGAGGCAGTGACCAGTCGTTACATCCACGAGCTGATCGATTCTGGGGAGAGGAAAGCTGTCCTTAGGACAGGCCTTATTCAGGTTGGTGAAATCGATGCAAGTCCTCCACTTCCCATTTTTCTTTTTTACCAGGACCGGGTTGGCCACCCAGACCGGATAGTAGGCCTCCTTGATGAAATTGTTTGCCAAGAGTTTGTCCACCTCTTCTTTAAGAGCAGCATAATGCTCTAGAGTCATTGGCCTCCTCTTCTGGTGCATTGGCCTGTAGCTCGGATCTACGTTGAGCCTATGCAACATGATTTCTGGGGCGATTCCCACCATATCCTCGTGGTTCCATGCAAATACATCAAAGTTAGCTTTAAGGAAATTTGTAAGTTGGGATTTTACCTTGGGGGCTAGATTCTTTCCTAACTTGAGGTGTCTTTCTTTGTCCACTTCACTGATTGAGATATCTTCGAGCTCTTCCATGGGACTGGTGGGTTTGTCGTAGTCGACCTCGCGGGGATCCAGGTCGTGATTAGCCTCCCATTGGCTGGTCGGTCGCGGGCCATCTTTTGCGATGATATTCATTTTTTTTCCTTTTACTCCCATTTTCAGGGTGTCTTCATAACAACGTCTTGCGAGGTGTTATTCCCCCTGTACACATCCTACTCCATTGGGGGTCGAGAATTTCACTGTAAGAGTCCTGGTCGAAGTGACTAGATCCAGGTCGTTCATTGCCGGCCTTCCGAGTACGACGTTGTATGTTGAGGGGCAGTCAATGACTAGGAACTCCGCCAAAGTAGTGGCCTGACGATTTGCATCCCTGATGGTGAAGGGAAGGCTGATCCGACCGATAGGGACCACTGCGTCCCTCGTGAATCCATAGAGCGGCTCTGGGGACGAGCTCAACTATTCTGGCCCCAAACCCATCTGATCGAAGCACGCTCTATACATTACATTTACCGAGCTGCCCGTGTCTACCATTATTCTTCGCACTTCGGAGTTTCCGATCTGGGCCCATATAACGAGTGCATCGTCATGCAGCCAATGAACGTCTCTGGCCTCTTCTTCCAAGAACACCATGTTCTTCAGAGCTGGGCCACCCCTAGATCGTTTCGCGGGAACCAATTGTTCGCCCGACCTCGCCAGCAAGACATGGTTAGCTTCTCATACGTACTTGTCGCAGGATTTGTGGGAAGATCCCGCGAGGTGAGGTCCACCATGAATCGTGTATATAGTTCGCACAGCCGGTAAGCGCTCATCATCAGAGGGGGGCGGCTGCTGTGTCGGTGGCTGGATTGGTTGATTGGTCGGTCGTACCACGTAGTCTTTCAAGCGACCTCTTCTTATCAGATCTTCAATGGTGTCCCTTAGGGCCTAGCATTCGGAGGTGTTGTGACCCGCCTCGTTGTGGTATGCGCAAAATTTTTCCTTGTTTCGAAATTTGTTTGGAGTTCTCCACAGGTTGGGCTTCCCGAACTCCTCTTTGTTTCTTTCCATGGCGAAGATCCTTTCTTGGGGGTCGAACAGGACACAGTAGCTGTCAAAGCGCTGCGACCTACGAGGTCGCTCATCTCCCTCCACCTTCTGAGCTTGTAACAGCCCGCTTTCTTGGGCATGTTATGCCTTAGGAAATTTGATTTGGATTTTTTTTTTTGAACATTATTTTAAAATTCCCTAAGACCGTATCTAGTGCCAGATGAGATATCTAGACTAGAAATAAATGTAAAGCGGAAGCTGAATCGAACCTGCTCATGGTAATACAATTTAATATTTGTACATGGCATTTAATACAAATTAATACATAAGGCGTTTGATGATGGAACAATATACATAAATCTTAAACTAATCATGGTACATTCACTTGCATTTTGATGTCTCGTGTCACTACACATCACCACTCTCTGAATCATCTCTGCAAGTCCCAGCTGGAACGTTGAATGTTCCAGGGGCGAACCCAAGTTAGATGATGAATCATCTAAGTAAGAATACCAAATGCAATGCTATGAGTGTATGCAATGTCTTTCATCGTAGGTGTCAACTACACCCCTCATGCTGCCTATCATTTTAGCGGTCACCTCTTCGAAGCCGGGGTGTATGGGTGCACCCTTGATAGGCCAGCGGTGTCAGTTCGTACTCCCTACGGCCTCACATGCATGTGACCAACAGTATCATTGTGCATGTATGCATTTCATAGTCATGTCATTGATGCAGTCTACATGATGATTTCATATCATAGCATGCCAATATGTTAAAAGCATTTTCAGGCTAATTTGTCTTGATCTATGTGCCAAGCGGCTATTCCTTGATTTCCTTGCTCACGGGGACTCCTACAACATAGATTTATTTTTAGAATACCAATTGCTAATTTTTTTCATAATTTCTTCCTTTTTCTTTTATTCCTAAGCTCTATCTCTTCCAAAATTACATAATAATTATCTAGGCTTCATAAAATTTTACCTTCTTTTTACCAATATTCCTTAAATAATATTCTTAGTATTCTGGAATTTTTCTTGTAATTTTCTAACTTTTAATTCCTATTTTCTCTTATTTTATAATAGCTAAATATGTAATTATTACATAATAATTACCTAGGCTTTCCATTTATTAAATTTCGTTTCACTAATATTTCTCACATAATATTTCTAATATCCTGAAATTTTCTTGGAATTTTTGGAATTAAAAATCTTATTTTTCTCTATTTCCATAATAGAGAATTCCATTTAATAATTAATAAATTTAGCATTTCCAGAAATATTTTTCACAAATATGGCATACATAAAATTTCTTATTTAATAAAACTTTTTACAACATTTTCTTTCTTCTATTTCTATTTTTCTTTATTTCTTTCCTTTTCTCTTTTTTTTTTCTATTTTTCTGATGGGCGCATGGGCTGCACGCGCCATCTTCCTACTCGCGGGCGCGTGCAGCCACGCGCCCGTGCTGGGTCGTCTTCTCCGGCGACCCCTCCGAGCTTCCAAGCTTCAAAACGAAGCTCTCCCCCTCCTATTTTCGACCTCCAGAACCCAAATATAGCATCAAAATTAGAGAAAAATAGCTCGAAATACCTCGATTTAAGGCTTGAACTCTCGGCTCCGGCGAAGTCGCGATTTTCCTGCGACGCTCGGATCTCCCTCTTCGCTGCTTCGTTGGCCTCCAAACTTTCCAGAAACGAAGCCCACGACTTGTAGATCAGAACCCTACTCTCAAATCTCTCAAACCCTCTCCCAATCGACCGATCTAAGCTTTGCAATTTTCGGATGGGTTGGCTTGTGCGAATTAGGCTATTTATAGCCGAAAAAGCACGTCGCTCATGTCAAATCGAAGCCCACGTGGCCGGGACGGCCATGCCACCGATCAATCGCCATTAAAACCCCTCCCCTTGCTTCATTAATTCCCGGTTGCAGGCGGCCATGCGCGCTGCCTGCAACTTCCGGATTTTCCAGATTTTTCCTGATTTTTTTTTATTATATATATATATACGATATACATATTTACATATATTCTTACATTTACATAAAATGATTTCTTTTACATATATACTTTCATTTACATAAAATGATTTCTTTTAATCTTAAATCTAATCACATTAATCTTACTATTTATTTATTTTTTTTTATTTACCTATTCATACATTTATTTATATTTCACATACATACTTAAGCATTAATTTAAACCATAAACTTAATATCATATAGACTAAATTAATTTAATTTATTTACTGAGACTTAGGGTATTACAGAGCTCGCTTGAACACTTCATTGTTTGAGCGCTCCCCCCGAGCTTCCCTTCCAGCGTCTCCGTTATGCCTTCTTTTATTCTGGTTGGAGCCCCCAGCTTCTTCTCTCGACCCGACGAGTTTCTTTGACCCAAAGGCGTCTTCCCATCGGATCTCCTTGGAAGCTCATTCATAGCATTCCCTCAGGTCTTTAACCGGGGTCCTGTAGATGCTCTCATAGAGCTTTTTGTCTTTTCGGAGGCCGGCAGAGATCGCCGTTAGGATACTTTCATCGGAGGGATCGTCGATGTTGCTCACCTTGCGTCTGAACCTGGCGATGTAATCCCTCAACGGCTTGTTTGCTTTTTGGAATATCGTGGCGAGGTGACAAAACGGTGCGAGCTGCCTCCTTAGAGCCCTGTATTGGTTGAGGAACCTCTGCTGGCACTCCTCCCAACTGTTGATGCTGCGTGGTGGGAGGCTCCTGAACCAAGCTCGGGGAATGTCACCCAATATTGTCGGGAAGGCGCGACATTTAACCAGTGAGCTAGTTGTCTGCAAATCCATTTGCACGTTGTACGCATCCAGGTAATCGTAGGGGTCGCTGTCCCCATTATATTGTGGCATGCTTGGGACCTTAAATATCTGGGGGAGGGGTTCGAGCTCAATCTCTCTCGTGAACGGCGTCCTATCCCCACGGCCATTATTCTGGCTGCGGACTCTTTGTCGTTCTTCCAGCTGTCGCACTCTTTGATATAGCTCCTCCACGGTTGAGTCCGGGCCTGCTGATTGTTGGGCCTGTGATCGCCTACTTTTTTCTCAGACTGGGGAGTGGTGATTTGGGGATGGATAGTTATCCCTGATATCCTCTTCCACGGGTGGAGGTCTCTCATCCCGTGGTTGGCGGACCCTACGAGGGGACGCTAGTGGATCATGGGCAGCCCGTGCTTGAGCTTGGGCCAGAATTCTAACCGCATTAGCGAGCTGCATTACCGTATTCTCCAATGCTTCCTAGCACTGCTGCCAATCCCGGATCGTCCCTGTTCCAGCAATTTGAACAGTAGGTTGGACAGGGAATCGCGGTTGTATGCCAGTGGCGTCTCCGACTGGCGATGGTAAAGGGATATCTGCTGTCGAGGCAATGGGTCCTCCATTTGATGGAAAGTCTCGCGGTCGATCGTGGTGATTTTCAGGTGGGTCGATCGCCGCCTCGGAACTTAGAGTATTCCTTCCTCTGGCCATGGCTATTGATCAGAGCGGCCTTTTCCTCTAGCGCCAAAATGTCGACGTTCGATTTCAGCCGACCGTGATTTGTTTTGGGCCGCGGTGAGTAAATCCAAAATACCAAGAAGAAGAAAAGAACCCAAATTTCAAATGTGAGTCAACACTAGAATTTTTACGTTGTTCGGCCAGAACGATGCCTACTCCACGACTGCACTCTGATTATTCTCTTCAGAATGGCGGTATCTGATTATTCTCCTTGTCCCTGCCCCTCATGATATCTATCATTCTTATTTATACTGATGGGCTTTTACAATTTAGATAACATAAAGAAAATACAATGAGTGTATAATGGGGGACAAACAACCCTTATCGCCTTCACAAAACCAGGAGTGGGATCTTCATTACGAGGGGTATGGGCTGTTGCAGATAAAGTGAACGGACCCTACCTCTAACTTCTCAGCAGCTTTGCCACTCATGCGAGCTGGAGGTTTTAGGCCAGCGATCTGGATGGTCCAGCGATCTGGAGGATATTTTCGGGAGCTCGTTAGTCGATTGCCGGAAGCTCATTGGGGGGCTTATCGGGAGCTCGCCAGATGCTCGCTTTACGAGTTCCGGATTTTGGTGGTGGCTGGACTTTCCTTGACGAGGTCGTCTGGGCCTTCTTGGCCTCGGGTGATTGGGCTGGTCCATCGGACCGAGTCTGGTCCATGCGGAATGATACAGGAAATACATATAACAGATCGTATCGCTCAAACCAATAGCAAAAACAAAAATTAAATGTGATTTAACGTAATAATTTTTGTCCACAATCCCACCATAGAGGTATAATTCACTTAGCAAAGCAAACTAACATCACGCTTTGAGAGAATTGGTTGCACCACATACTGAGACTTTAGTTATCAAGTTGTGAATAGGCACATAATTACAATAATAATGTGAATATTTCTGTTGATTAATTATTAGGAGTGGTTCACCAAATTCTGAACAAGAGTTGGCTATTTATAGACACCAAATCACAATCATAATAAAATTAGATTTTTCTATCCTATCATAATCACTAAATTAAAATCATCATTTGATAAAGATTACGAGAAAGACTTTTTTTCTATCAAATTAATCTTATCGAGTAAGATAACAATTTTAATCAAATTAGAATTAAAGAATTATCCTAACAACATTTGTTTATTTTGGTATAGTAGTGGTCTAATGGAATTTAAGTATTCATAGGGCAAGGTTAAAGCAAAAATATTGATTAAACCTTATCATTAATTTCATCTATTGTAATTTTTGGGATGATCATTCTTGTACGGCCCTTTATGCTCGTACTCTCGATTATGCAAGGAGAGATAAATTACAAATTGAGACTTTAGGCGTAAGAGAGAAATTAAACTCATGATTCATCAAATTACACCGACATATCGTTTACTCTTTTACGATCTGATCTAATAGCTTCATCTATTGTTATTCTTGATTGCTTTAAGTGGTTGCTTGTGACATAGTTCACAAGATAAGGACGAGAAATCAATCGCGCTGTCTTTAATGATTAGAAATAGCTAATCAGGGGAGATTCATTGAATTTAAAAGTGGTGCATTGTGACACTGCGGGAGAGAAAAACTGTTCTCTGTGTAAATACCTTGACTGGAAAAAAAAAATGTAAATGGTGTTTAATCATCCATATAAAAAGTTTTTATTTTAAATCATAAATTGGTTTGAAATAGTTAGGTTATTTCTTTCACATGATTGAGTTATGAAGCTTGATAATTATAAAGATTTATATATATATATATATATATACAGAGAGAGAGAGATGAATTGGTCCTTTAGTTCTAAGAAATTAGGCTGAACACAGTACGGAGAGGCCAGGAGGAATGGTCATTTGGGCCATTTGTACTCTTGAATTATAAAGGTGATGTTCTACCAGAACTTTTTTTTATAATGAATGTCCTATAAAAAATGTGACATCTTGTATTGCTATAACCCAACTTGATAAGCCTCTTTACTGAATCACAGTTAAGCAAGCAAAGGGAAACAAAGAGAAACGAAGTCTGGGATGAATCTAAAATCTCTCTGCAACCAAATCAAACTTAGTATTACATAAGCAAGAGTTTGAATGAAAGCAATAGAATTGTCACGTAAGTTTCAGGGTGCATGCTATGCTGATGCCTGAGATGTACCAGAAGGTAAGCTAGCCAGGGCTAGGACCTCCTGCAGTTCACAAATACTTACTTGTAGTTGGCTATTGAATTGATTGCACTGTATTCTATCACCTGCCTTCAGAGAGAAGAGATTCTGCAACGGAGGATGAGGGTGAAGTTACTGATCTCACCGTTGAAAATGGACAAGAGAATGTGAAATCGTCAAATGGGAACTCCATGTCAGTGGATGAAAAGCCAAGAGAAGTCAACTCTGGAAGAAGAGCACCCCCCTCCAAATACTGCACAATTTGCCTCATACTTGGCCTAGCCATAGGCTGAGAACGAGAGCAAAGCAACCCAAGCTTCAGCACCAACTCTGCTTCCTCTGCTTCATAATCACCCCCCAGATTAGGATCAACTGCCCGGAGAATTTCCCCGCTGCTCCAGAAGGAGACTACCCAATCAACCAAAATAGGATCATCGGTTGGCGCTTGAGGCTCTATCGGCCTTCTCCCACAGGCCACCTCAAGCATGAATGCCCCGAAAGCAAACACATCGGTTTGTGTCGTGGCCTTGCCGGTTCTACTGTGCTCCGGGGCAAGGTAACCGAGAGTTCCAACCACACGGGTGGTTCGGGGCTCGCTCCCATGGTCATACAACCTTGCGAGGCCAAAATCTCCCAATCTTCCATTGAGTTCACCATCCAACAACACATTGCTGGCCTTGACATCTCTATGGATCACCACTTGTTCCCATTGTTCGTGCAGGTAAAACAGGCCCGACGCCACACCTTTGATGACTCGAAACCTCTGGTGCCAGTTGAGGGTGAACTCTGGCTGGTTATGGAGGAACTTGTCTAGGCTTCCATTCGGCATGTAATCGTATACCAAAAGGAGCTCCCCTTTGCGCCTGCAGTATCCCAAGAGCTGTACCAAGTTCCTGTGGCGCAGCCTGCCCATACTTACAATTTCCGCCACAAATTCCCTCATTCCTTGCCTGGATTCATGAGAAATTCTCTTCACAGCAATCTCAATTTTCGATTTGGGTAGAATCCCTCTATACACTTTCCCAAAACCCCCACTCCCAAGAAGTTCCTTGTCTCTAAATCCTTTGGTGGCAGTGTATAAATCCTTATACTTAAACCTATGAGGGCCATATTCAAGCTCCCAATCTTCCAAAACTTCTGCAAATTTCCTCTTCCTTCTAACATAAAAAACTAGGCCGAATATGGCTGAATATACTGTCAGTACGGAAATCAAGGGCAACCCAATTATCAAAAACTTGGATGTCTTCTTGGGTCTAATCCGAGGAAGCTTAGGCAGCCTAGACAAATCAAGCCCTTGAGCCTGGCCTTTCATCTTAAAGCTCCAACCCAATAAATAATGGGATGCTTCCACTGAACCAGTGGAAGATGAGAAACCAATGTACATAGTTTGGTTCAAGATTGGTGAAAGATCAAAAGGCAGAGACAAAAGAGGCTTACTTGGCTTGGCAATGCCAATAGGAGCCATTGTGACATCAATTCTCTTGTCTTGCCCGTCATATTCCACCCACACTTGCATTTTTTTGCCACTGATAAGATTCAACCTCTGAAAGTCCTCACGACCATTTTGATAATACCCTGCTGTGTGAGCTTTAACAGAGTCCAGCCCATTAACATCAACGCCAACATGGTTGTTATCGATGTCGTGGAACTCTGTGCTTTGAATTGTGTCAAGCTCCACGGCGAACACGTGGTTGGTGGAGTTGCCATTGTTGGCCTCATTGAAGAGGCCGAGGTACTGGCTGGGGAGGGCCCCCGGGAGCCCCCTTGTGGGGGCGATGACGAAGGCGATCCCGTGGCCGCTCAGAGTCGAATACTGGGCGCTGATGGCGAAGACGAAGGTGGTGGAGAAGGAGAAAGCGGAGGTGTTTGATGAGGCTTTGAAATCGAGTGGGGCCGGGAAGAAGGCATGGCCGGCTTTCTGTATGGTACCGTTGGTGAGGGCCAAGAGGCCGTCGGGTTTGATCTCGGCTATGCCGTCGAGGCTGAGGTTGTCTGATCGGAATCCCTGGAAAGCGAAGCCGACACCTTCTTCTTCTTCAATGGCCGCTGAGCTCAGAAGAATGGAACAGATGAGTAGCACTGCAAGCTTGACAAACATGGCTTCGATCGGTTTCAGACCAATTATTGCATACTGAATAATGAATGGTATCTTGGCATGCTTCAGCAGCCTCCCACGAAGATTTGCGCTTATAACTTCAATCCACATCATTTCGGAAGTTTCCCGCATTCAAAAGGATAGCACTAGGCGGTAGCCACCGTTCTTTTTCAAACTTGAGGATAATAATGCACAAATAAATAAATATATATATAATTTAATTTAATATACAGTGATCCAATGACTGATGCACTCTAAATTATTCTTCTTAGTTATTCCTTATTTAAATTACTGTTTACTCTCACGAATTTCGACCTTCTAAAGATAACGTGTTTGATTAAAATTGTACAACAAAAGCTTAACATACTTAAACTGACGTGTTTATCCTATATATGTGCCCACTGCTAAATTGCCATCTGGACTTATATTTTGTTGCAGGTTGCCCCTCCCCCTTGTGTTGTGTGGGTTGGTTTGTGGCTTAGTTAGAAGTGCACGTTTCTGGGCAAAGACCAAGATGGTCAAAGCCGACAATTGAGAAAGTAAAAGAGAATCAGTGAGCCTGCCCTACATCATGCTTAGATGAGAAATTGAGAAAAAGTATTGAGGGAATAAATAGGTAGAAATGGAGGGAGACTGCAAGAAAGAATAGAGGGAGAATAAAAGAGATTGAGAAGGAAAACAGAGAATCAGGAGGGAAATTAGTGGTAAAATTTGAGAGAAATTTAATTTATGATTCTATCATCATCATATAACTAATTCTCTAGATTACAGCCTGTTTATAAGCTTTTTAGGTAAACATACAAATCAATAAAACAGGGAGCTATAACCATTAACTGATACATATAATATCATATATACCTAATCTACCACCATTGGAGTCCCCAGACAACATATCACTGCATCTGTATGATGAGCCATCTGATTTCTGGCAATTGGGACACGAATGTCAGCTACATAGCTAGCCCATCGATTTCGGCATTTCGCATGCCTCATTTGGACTGCGGAAGTCAGTGGGCCTCAACGTGGAACACTAATTAACAAACAAACGGGACTATTTCCGTTTAATAATTAATTAATTAACCAACCTACCAACAAAAATAATCGGTTGGTGACAGTCGTGGAGCGTAAGAAACATTCCCGACTTTCTTGGCACCTTCACAATTCAACCCCTTTGAAAAGAAAAGCACTATTATTGTATCATGTTTTTGGATATGGTTTCATTCTTTGTAGTCAGTCTCCTTCCGTCTCTAAACTATCGGAATCCTTTTATATAATTCTGTTGTCAAAATGTGCACATGACAAGAATTAAACCTAAAACCTAAAATTTATCATCTCTCTCCTTACTCTATTATGCTGCCTAATTTAGACTTTGAAGATTAATTATTTTTTTTCCCCCTCTTGATGATTCTCTACTTTAATTAAGTTTCACGTGTTATATCATCAATTGTGTAATCTTAATATGAATATATTCATGTGTGTACAAATTAAGAGTCCTGTTGTCAAAGTCAAATAATGATCATAGTAAGTGGACCCATCACTCTCTTATATTATTTTAGTACGTGCAAATATTAATTTGTTATATTACATTTAAGGATGAAGTAAAGTGGGTACCCACAAATTTAGTGAAGAAGCAAGTGGGAATGGTAATCCTATCTAACATCTAGTCTAGATCAAGAAAACAAACAAATAACATATCAAAGATATGTAAACTAAAAGGTGAGCGATGAACGATTCTAATCCAAGTGCAAAGGGGGCCTCCAGATCAGTGATGGATTAATGATTCCACCGCCTATGTATGCTGTACTGTCACGTGATATGTAATACGATCGTCATTGTCAGCTTGTAAACAAAGGAGTGAATCTGATGGCCGTAAGGTACTGAGAGTGGTTGGAAGTTTTGGAGATTTGTCATTGCTATAGTTATGGTATTTGAATAAATAAAGTTAGAAATATTGATAATCTGTAATATCTGGATGATTAAAACAAGGGACAACTCTCTTCTAAGGGCCCAAGCATTATGTGAAATGTCACACACTTCCAATTGCCGCCTCTCATATCAAGGCGCCTTGGCCTTGTTGCTGTGCCGTGCGCCGCCCCAAATGCTCCAATTTCTCCCCTTTATTATATTAAATTAATTAATCTCCTCCAATTGACGCTTCCTCTCTTTATTAATTATAATCGGCCGCCGCTTCAGTCCTCCGTCGTTTCTTTCCTTTCCCACCTACTATTCCCTTTATAATACTCTATTATATATGCATGGCCGCCCTTGTGTCTTCCTCAATTCAATTGAATTCCTTTCTTCCCTCCACCTTATCCCTCATTAAATTTGGATTCTCTCCTAGCCAAATTCCTCCTTCTTAATTGAAATTAATTCTTTAATTATATTATAATCTTAATTTTAAAATTAATATTATAAATTAATTTATGATATCTTTTTATACCAAATTCTTCGAATTAATTTCTTTTACTTGATTCCTACAAAAATAAATTTAAATTATATAAAATTCACAATTTAATTAAAAAAAATAACACAAAGTTAAATTTGAAATTTAATAAAAATATATATATAAAGATAAGACCTATCATGTGACACCATGCAGTCCAACCATGCCACCAACACCATGCTTTGTACAAATTTCCCACGAACACTACGTGGAGATGCAAGAGATTGATTAGACACAATCATTGAAATAGTATATCTAAATTTAAACAACTAATGGAACAGTTCAAAAATATATTTTAGGGAAATTGAGTTTTGAAGAAAAGCAGTTCTTATCTATTTCAAATAGAACCCAAGTGGTATGAGCCATTGAGGCAATTTATTTTATTACTAGATTTTGTTGGCATCAACAAATTAAAGGAAAGGGTAACCATAGTTACCCTCACCGAGGCTCTTAAAAAGACTAGGTTTGGCTTTTCTTTAAACAAAAACAAACCAAAAACATTGATAGAGTTGTACACTTATGGCTAATGATGTATGTATATTGAAGAGCAAACCAGTGTTACCAGCGAGACACCCATATGGAGAGAAGAGCAACATTCTAAAATGCCTTCTTAGAGGGACAGACCTAGTAGTCAATGGAGGCCCAAGCCCCAGAGGTCCTGTAATCGAGGGCCAATATTGTTCACTCCCCTCAACAGAACCCAATTCTAAATCCTTGCTGAAATTAACATTTGATGGTCAAGAATAGTCTAGTGGGGGTTAAAAACAAATATGACAAAAGTGTTGTAAGTTCCACAAATAGAAGGCACACCAAACGATGAATGTCATGAATTAAAGAAGAAGATAGAATTCTTCATCTAACAAGGATATTATACGAAATTTATCACTAATCCTTCAAACACCTCGACAAAACACCACAAAGAGAGACAAATAGGGAATAAAGACCACCCCCCCCCCCCCCCCCTCCAGCAAATGAAATAGTAAGAATCATCTATACGATCTTGGGTGGACCCCCCGGTGAGAAAGTGACCCAAAGCCAATAACTTGTCATTTGTTAGGGAAATCAGTAACAACCAATATATACTCCTAACCGAGAAAAAGCTAGCAATAACTTTCAGGTAAGAATATCTTGAGGGCATATTACTACCTCATGATGATGCCATCATTGGAAATTACGTGGTACTATAAATCCTTGTTAATACTAGTAATTCTACAACTATCTTATTCTATAAGGCCTTCGAGCAATTGGATCTTGGCATACATACAATGGAGCTAACCACTCCATTAGTTGACTTTAATGGACAGTCGGCAACCTCGAGAGGGGTGATCTCATTCCCTGGTTGATAAGAGGTCATGTCATGCCATAGAACAATTATGATATTTTTTTATAGTTGTAAAAACTTCCAGGTATACATGATGTCATTCTTGGAAGGTTAAATTTGAATGCACTAGAGACTATGGTCTCAAACTTTTATCTCAGGGTAAGTTTCTTACAAAGGTTAGAATAGGAATCATGACCAAAAGCCTGACTGACAGTTCCAATTCCACCTTTTTGTTGCAACTAGAATCGAATTGTTTATAGAGGATTTTGGTTTTGATTCCTTGACGATTCGATTTCGATTCCCAACAATTTTAATTAGGGTTCACATCAATTTAATAAAAAAGAAAAAAAAAAAGGCTTAGACTTAATTTATAGAAATCAAGTTATTTACATATCCTTTTAACCTTTAAAGGAATCAAAGTCTACGTAATTCACTTATTATTTGAATTTATAACCCCTTCACCTTAATTGAAATTATTTTTAGAAGCATCCGTTGTTGTGCTTTCGGTTGTAATCTCATATAAATCTTCACTATTATTGTCTACAATCTCTTATTATTTAAGTTTCGTTTTGATCCAATCATCTACACAAATTTGTACCTCAATCGATTCGATAGTTATACTTGATCGTGTCTCATCCAAAATACTTCTTCTCACACTAAATGCTTGTTTAATCACCACCATTGAGACAAAAGTCGATAAAATTTTTTTAACAATTTGTGATATAATATATAGGAAAATTGTTTGAGTGTTCTTTCAACCATTCTAAAATTGGAAAATCTTTTAAAGATGGACAAATATTAAATTCAAAAGAAGTTGTTAGATATAGATCAATTTTATATGTGGAACTTAATAAATTTCTTGGTTTTTTTTCCTTTAAAAAAGTAGTTGTTCTGCCTTACTTATTTTAAAGATTAAGAAGATTGTTGAGCAACATTATTAAAATTAACACTAAACTTAATATACATACCAAAAATTAACTTTGTAATATAATTTACTTTTTATATAACATCATAATCAGTTTTTCCTAAAACATTCAATATACAAATTCAAATAGTCCAACAAACCATCTAATTTATATCTAGAATAAAAAACAATAGCAACAAGATAAGAATTTGGTCAAAATAATTGCATCTTTTTGTTTTCATCAAACTAATTGTTTCTTTTAACTCTTCATCATTTTCATACTCTTACCTAACATTTACAATATTAATGCATATCATCAAAAATAATGAAGATGTAGCATAATAGATACGAGACAATGTATATGTAACATCATTAAACACTTTTAATAAATTTACTTTTTTTTTTCAAAAATATTCCATTATTGGAGATATAAAATAATAGAGGCAGCATTATTTGTAATAAAAGCAATAATTGTTTATGAGAAAATGAATCATTTAATATTTCATAAGTTGAGTTCCAACATGTTGGAACATTTCTAGGAAATCTTTTAGGTCTCATTCCATTTTTCTTACAAAATCTAGCCCATTTTTTCATTACTCGTGGGTGAGTCCACAAATACGAAACAACTTTTTTAATAGGGATAAGATAAATTTTAAGAGAGCTCAATTCATCCTAAACACATAAATTTAATACATGACATGAACATTTTATATAAAAATATTTATTACCAAAACTTGGTTTACAAATATTTTTTAATTTTCTAATAGAAACATTATTAGCATAAGTGTTGTCAAAACAAACGGAAAAAATTTTATTCACTAAATAATATTCTTGCAAAATAGAGCTAATAATTTTGTAAATATTTTTAGCGGTATATCTTTCATAAAAAACTCTAAATGCAATAATATATTTTTAAATATTTCAACTATCATCAATCCAATGACATGTAATTCCCATATATCATATATGAATGTATTTGCCAATGATCACTCCAAATATCATTACAAATAAAAACTTTATTACCATTTAAAATTTTAAAAAAATGTTATAATCCTTTTTTCCCCCTTTTTTAAGATGAATGAAGTATACGTGTAAGAGTGATTCTAGGCAAACTTTTATTCGAAGGATTTAAAGTATTTTAACAAATATTATTTTTTTTACCAAAACTAAAAGATAAATGTTCAATATAAATTATTTTAACTAATTATTTTTTTTGTTTTTTATTTAAAAAAAAAAAAGAAAAGAGAAGAGAGATTAGAAGTTGTAAATTTAGCTATATATTGGAGATTGTGTCTTGTCAAGATTCACTTGAGTTGGATGCTTGCTATTCTAAGTGTTTCTTAAACATCCCATATCCATCACCATCTTTATATTTGAATTGTTGTTCACAATAATTGCAAATAACTTGTATTGACCAATTTGTCAAATAATTTTTTTTTTTTAAATGTACATTGAAAATGTTGGATTTTAACATTTTTTTTTTAAATTCTTTTGTAGATTGCTCTTGTTGTTGATCATTATCTTCATCTTCAATGTTTATGTGTTCATCTTCAATGTTTATGTGTCAGGATTTTTGTATAGAAATATGTTCAAGAAACAATGATAGTAAGAACTGAGAACTGAGTTGTGAAGGAAATAATAAAATTGAATGAGGTATTTATAGAGTTTTTAAATAATTTTTTTTAAATTAATTAATAATAATTCAATATAAAAATAATGGTAAATTTTTTTTTACCGTTGCTTCTTGTTTGGCTGCTACACAACCGGTGAAATTAGATTGCAGTCTACAGCAGCTGTGCAATCTCTCAGATTGCACTGCAGCAATCTAATTGAAAACATTAGATTGCCTTTTCTTGACCGTTGCTATGTTGTATTATATATTCCAGGAGAAGTAATTTATTTTTTTATTAATTTGAACTCGTTTTCATTTCAATTTCAATTTTGAATTAGAAGAAGAGTACTATTTCATTTTTTGAACCGAATCGTAGTCAGACCCAAACCAAAGACCAATCTATGGCCTGTAATTACAACCTAGTAAATAATGGGCAAAAAGGGATCAATGTAGTTTTCTAAAGTTGTTTAAGTAGTCGGCAGGGATTGATCGGTGATCTGAGTTTTTAAGTTTGAATCTATTTTTTGTACGAATCGAAATTAAATTTACATCTTCTATCGAAAATCGTAAAACCGTGTAACGAAAACCCCCCACAAGAAAAGCATCCCAAAAGGGATGAATGCATCCGAAGAATATATGTTCCTTTCACTGGCCCCTATTGAGAATCTAATATCAATATCATTTTTTAAGATCAAACCAAGTAACGTCATCGAAAGTCATAGCTGCACTTCTAGATAACCTTTGATTAATAAGTCTCTTCCACCACCACACACCACTCTCCGCATGGCAACCTTCAGATATGTCAGGTATCCATCTCCCTGCATGTAATGGTGCACAAGGTAAATATTGATATGAAGGAAATTAAAGCCTGTTATCCGTAATTAAGTGCTGAACGTTCTCTACATAAAAAAACAGAAGCAATTGCGAATGAACTTCCTAAACCCTCGTCGGCAGTTTGCCAAAGGTAAACTAGCTTGTGGATACAACAACCAAAAATAAAATTATAAGATTCACGGATGCTTATGTGGACTATAATCAAATGTGGACACCAGAGACGAAGAATGTACCTTTTCCATAGCCGACAGATGGCTCTACTACCGTAAGATAATGCCCTCCAACCTAAACAATATAGGAGCTACCAGCGCGAATTTAGGATTTATTATCTCGATTTTGCTACATTGCCAGATAAAGGTTACTAATAGCTCTACGGACACAAGTGTAAATGATGAAAATACTCTTTACCCAATTATAAATTTACTTTCCCTTCCCTTGGTTGCCTCCTCTCTCTCTTTTTTCCATGATAGCCTCCAACAACTACCTCTCGCTGTCTTTGCCTTGCACCAATTGTTGATGCATCTTCCCCTTCTATTGCGGAGAGGGAAGATGCAATGTCTGTGGGCTCGAGGTGAGGTGGCAAGAGACAGTTACTGGAGGCAGTCATGAAAAAGGAAGAGAGAGGAGAGAGAAGACAACCAAGGGAAGGAAAAACAAATTTGCAGTTGGGTAAATTATATTTTTGTTATTTGCACTTGTGTCTGTGAAGCTGTCGGTAATCCTTTCTAGCAAAATAGTAAAATTATTTATTATCTTGAGAGGGCTTTAAATTTTGTTTTTTCTACCATGAGCTTCAACAATAGGAGAAAAATAAAAAGACAAAAATGAGAGTTTAATGAGGTTTATATGCATATTTAATATAATTCATTAACTTAAAAAAAAGAAAACGAAAGCAACCAAAAATATCAAAAATGTGCAATTCGAACTCTTGCATATTGGATTGTGAAATCTGAAATTGAGAATCAGAGATTAGGTTTAGGTTTGGATTTAACTTTGGATTTGGATTTGGGCTTGGGTTGATTGGGTTGGGCTTGGACAAAAAAATATTCATCATTTTTTTTCTTGTCAATTTTTTTTTTTTTTTAACAAAAATTAGGTGAGTTCCAGCCCACCCTGCCCGTGGGCTAAATCCACCCCTTAGAGCAACAACGATCGGTAAATATGATGTTCAAAAGCCAAATAGACAAAGAACATGGAGGTGTACATTAATGATCTCCTTACAAGAAGCACAAAGCCCAAAGAACAGATTATCCAACTCAAGGAAACCTTCTCAACTCAAAAATATAATACTAAGCTAAACTCGAAGAGGTATTCCTTCAAAGTCATATCTAGCAAGTTTCTTAGATACATGGTTACACACCATGGCATGGCATCGAAAGAAACTTAGAAAAGATTAAAGCGGTCCTCGACATGCAAGCCAGAAATTGTAAAATATAAACTCTCTTGGGTGATTCACATCTTGTTCTACAAATTGATGTCGGCCAATTTTCCAAGTCTTAAAACAGGCCCAAGCCTTCTCATGGAATGAATGAATAAAGTTATAGGGCTTTCGAAGAACTCTAAGCAATACTTGGCCATGCTTCCTTTGCTAACCAACCCAAAGTAGGTGACAAGCTCTTTGCATACCTCTCTACCAATGAAAATGCTTGGAGTCAAATACATTACTATCTCTCGTAAAATTTGTGCATATCAAGAAAAATAAACTTCACAGCCAATACTCATCTTGGATGATTAAATACGAGTCTTCTAATATTATACATCCAACAGCTAACAGTAAAGAATTAAAACAGGTTACCATAAATGAAAAACATGTCACATGAAACGTCGCACACGTCAATCCAGTGCAGGAACATTTTTGGGCAAGAAATGGCCTTTGTCACATGTTGAGTTACCCACCTAATTTCTATGTCATCTCTTGGTAAATTTCCTTCCATTGAGGGCCTACGACTTGTTGAGCTAGCTCTTGCCTGTTGGGGTGTGCGAATTTCGGCTTTAGTAAAAATTTAAATTAAATTAAATTGAGCTAAAATATTTTATTTTTGGAAGATTTGGAACTTAGCATGATTATTAACCTAACCCAAATCGAACATTTGGGGTGGGTTCAATTTTCATTTTAGTTTCTTGATTAGCCCCCAAAAAAAATGAGTACCAGGGAAAGAAGAGGAGGGTCTAGAGAAATTAGAACACGAAAAGACAAAAATACATTGGAAAATGGACAACACAACCATTAGAATCACAATGATAGGGCCAAATAAATGAAAACCTAAAGTTACAGAACTGAAAAGGCAAATGATGCATCTGGGACTCATGAAGAAGCAAAATAAGCAGGTACAGGGCGCAGATTAATTGATAAAAGAAGGATGTGTTGGGTATTGTTCATTAGACTCTGTATATTTTCAGATTTCGTATTCGACCCTCGGTCAAGAAATAGTTCAACAGGTAAGGAACGACCTTGAAACATAAAAAATATTTGTCGCCCTCACTTTTGTGATTGTGTTAAGAGTGAAAATCTGTCTGTTGGATTCTTTGATTTATCTCTCATACTAAAATCATAAGGCCAAATAAGGGAGACGCTAATGATAGTGGGCTAATAAAAAAAAAAATACAAAAAAAATAATAATAATGCATATTCCATGCTACACATAATATTGCTTCAACCACCAAGAGCAACATTATTCAAGCACTAGTCACCAAACACGAGAAGGGAGTCATAAATAGGAAAGCCAGAACACCAAGTACCAGATTCGTACGGCATCTTCTGCCTCTCATTTGTCGTAGACAGTGGCTTAATTAATTAGGAAAATCACATGAAATTGGATGGGCCGGGGGTGTGTGTTCGGCTCAGCGTTGGGCTTCCGTTGGATTTTAGATCAGCTTTGGTTCGTATCGGTGTTACTAACCCAAACCCAACTAAAAACATAAATTAAGAACTTAAATCAAACTGAATTATATTAAAAACCCAATTGAATCGAACTAAAATGTTTGATTTGGGTCGATTTCTCGTCTTTTTTTTTTTCTGGAGTTGATTGCACACCCCTAGCGATTTAATTAATTAATTTGGAGTAGTGGTGAGTTACTGGCCTTAGTGAATTGAATCAGACTTGCTGGCTAATAAGTATAAATGTATTATTTGATCTGTTTGTATATATATATATATATATATATATTAGTTTTACATTTTTTTCTATGTATTATTTTTTATAATAATTCGCTGACACTCAAAGGTGGAGTGTTAAAAATGAAGCCGCGATAAAGTCTCTCTAATGATGATGGTGTTGGTGCACTACGAAAACGTCTCGAGTTTTACGTCCATTTATAGCTATTTCACTTTATTTTCTGTAACTTAATTAATTTTTCAGTCATGTGAGCAAAAGCCCATACTGCCACCACCTAAAAGGTGCCTAATACCCCTGACCCTCAATGGCCTAACAAGATCACTATAAGAGCTGCACGGAGGACAGACACTAACGCCCTGTTTCATTGGCCAAACTCTTTTTATAAAAAATAATTATTTTTTATACAAATTTTAAACTTTAATGTATTTAATTATCCAAATTTTTTATAAAAAATAGTGAGCAGGGGGCGACGAAACAAAAGAGAAAGACTTACTAAAGCTTGGTAGATCAAGAGACGGTGGCGACGACAAATCGACTGACAATGGTGGGATCGACAATCGAAGGGGGAGAAGGGAGAGATGGCGGGAGCGGTGGCAGAGAGAGGGCTGGAACGGCGGTGTTGAGAGGCAACAGTGGTGGCAGTGGGGGTCAACGACGGTGCAGCGACAAAGATAGCGAGAGGGAGAAAGTGAGAGATGGAGACGGCGACATTAGGGGGCGACGACAGTGCAGCGGTATTGGTGGTTAGGGTTGACGATGGTGCAACGACAGAGAGGGCAAGAGAGAGAAAAAGAAAGGAGTCAGAGACAGAGACTCCGGTGGCAGGAAGGGGGGGAGAGAGAAAGTGAGGGAGGGTGAGAGATTGAATATTTTTATATAAAATAATTGTTATCAAATACTAGAAAGTTAAAAAATATAACAATTTTTAAGTAAAAAATTAAGATAATTAAATATCTTCAATTGATATTTTTTAAAATTTAATTTTATATAATTTAATTATCTAAAAAATATTTTTTTTCATATAAATTCTATACTTACAAGCACCTAAAAGCTAATTAAAAACACAGCAGAGTGTGGGAACCCTTGGTGAGGGATTTCACCTTTTGCACCCAAAAAACACAGCAGGGTGTTCCACGTTGCTTTATGCCAGCACTGTTCCTATCATATAGATTCACTTTGATAGAGAAAGCATGATTCATCTTCATTCCATACCATATAAAGTGCTCAATTTCTGTAAAATATTGATTAATCTGTGCAGAAATGTCATATTGAATGTGATTTCTGAAATCTGCTACATCTTCATCCCAGAGATGAGCAAAGATTTAACTGAAGAATATACACAAGTAGCTCTGTTAACTCCATTTCTACGTGATAACTGAAGAAAATATATATATATATATATGAATGTCCATTGATTGCTTCTTTCCTTAGGAGAACGGTTTCATGGAAATCATCACAAAGAAGAGGCAAAAGGGAAGAAAGAGAGAAGAGAAAGCCGTCACCATCTGGCTTCATCTCCACTGTAGAGAAGTGAAAGAGGCGAAGTAGAAATAGAGGCAAAACTAGCTTCAACGTCTCCTCTGGCGAACGAGGACGATCCCTTCTCAAACGACGAAGCAAAGGACTCCGTGTACCCATCACCATCAGCCACTTCCACGCCGCCGCCCCTGTCGTCTCCGGCCGGCGATCTCAGGTCCTCCGGGACCCCAACCTCGCCTTCCAAGTAGCTCAAAACTTGCCTTATACTAGGCCTTGACAAAGGCGCATTGTTTGAGCACATTAGCCCCAGCTTGAACACCATCACTACCTCAATCTCATCAAATTCACCTCCCAGTTTAGGATCAACCACGTCAAGAACACTCCCTTTTTCCCACTTCTCCCACACCCAATCCACCAAAACCAGCTCCTCCGGCGGGGCATTGGGCTCAATAGGCCTCCTCCCGCACACAACTTCCAGCAACAGAGCCCCAAATGCATACACATCCGACCTTGTTGTGGCCTTCCCTGTCCTTGGCAGCTCCGGTGCAAGGTACCCCATCGTCCCGACCACACGGGTCGTGCCCGGGTTAGTCCCGTGCTCGTACAATCTCGCCAATCCGAAATCTCCAAGCCGGCCATTCAGCTCAGAGTCAAGCAACACGTTGCTGGCCTTCACATCTCTGTGAATCACAGCCTGCTCATACCCTTCATGTAAATACAGTAACCCTGAAGCTACACCTTTGATGATTTTAAACCTCTGTTCCCAGTTCAATACCGCTTTCGGTTCATCGAACAGGAATCTGTCTAAGCTTCCATTAGGCATGAAATCATAGACCAGGAGGAGATCACCTTGCCGGCGACACCAGCCCAATAATTGAACAAGATTTCTGTGGCGAAGCCGGCCAATGCTGGAGATTTCAGACACGAATTCTCTTAGACCCTGCTTTGAATCATGCGAAATCCGCTTTACAGCAACTTCGGTATTCGAATTCGGTAGCGTTCCTTTGTAAACTCGCCCAAATCCGCCAACCCCAAGAAACTCTCGAAATTTTCTAGTCGCTTTCTTGAGTTCCTGGTACGAATATCTATGCGGGCCAATCTCAAGTTCCCAACTTTCAACTATGTCCCTGTTTTTGATTTTCCTAATCAAGTACATACTAATCAGAATTGAAGCAGCGATAAATAAAACAGTAACGGAAACGGAAACGCCTATAATCAGACCCGTTTGCTTCTTCTTGGGTCGAGGACTTGATGGAAGCGAACTAAAGCTAAGCGATTTGGCGTTGCCGTTCATTTTGAAGCTCCAGCCGAGTATATAGTGCGAGCTAGCGAGAAGACCAGTCGAAGAAGAGAATCCAATGAACATCTTTTCCTGGAGAACCAGAGAGAGATTGAAGTGGAAAGAAAGAAGCGGCAATCTGGGCTTAGAAGTGGAAGGCGAAATTGTGATGTTGATTAGGGCCCGAACAGAATCGTATTCAATCCACGCCATTAACGGCTGCCCGCTCTTGAGATTCAGATCTTGTTTCTTCAAATCGTCGGCGAAATATGCTGCGGCGGCGGAGGTGTTGGATGCCAGGCTGTTGATGTCGATGCCGACGTGGTTGTCGTTGATGTCGCCGAACTCGAAGTCCTGGACCGTGTCGAACTCAACGGCGAAGATGTGGTTAGAGAAGTTGCCGACGACTGAGGAGTTGAGGAGTCCGAGGTACTGGCTGGGAAAAGCCGTTTTAAAGTCTCGGGACGAGGAGATGGTGAAGGCAAAGCCATGGCCGCCGAGCTTCGGGTACTCCGGCGCTATGACGAAGGCGAAGCAGGTGGAGAAAGAGAAAACGGCGCCATTGCTGGAGTTCTTGAAGCGAAGAGGGGAGCTGTAGAAAGCGTGGCCCATTAGTCGACTGGTCTCGTTGGTTAATCGGAGAACACCATTGCTCTCAACCTCGGCCGATTCGGTGAGGCTGATGTTTCCGCCAGAATCTTTGAATCCGGTGAAGCTGAACTCGTCGAGCTGTGCCGAAACGGCGATGTAAAGGAGAGCCAGAGAGAAGAAGAAGTGGGTGAGATTTGCCATTTTCGATGGATTTCTCAGAGGTTCGGTGAGATGGGAATGGAGGGAGGGAGAAAAAGATGGAGCTTTTTGGTGGCTGTTCTTGCTAGGGCACACCGTCGGGGAAGGTGACGAGAGATCTGACGGCGGAAGATGGAGCCTTTCCTTCGATCAAACCAGGAATATATATATATATAGGTATATATAATGGTGTGAGTAACATCACATCAGAATGCAGTTGAGATTTCAAGAAGCGACTGCAGACAACGAAAACACAGCACATACAGAATGCAAACCAGAATTTTCATAATAAATATATTTATATTTATGACTTGTTTTCATAAATAAATTTTAACATATTAACCATAAATGAAAATAAAATATAACATAGAATACAATAAAAATATCAAAAATAAAATTGTCAAAAATATTTTCCTAAAATATTATATTACCCTGATAGATAGTAAAAGTCGTTTTTGCCCCCTTCATTGTGATTGTGGTGGTGAAGAGAGGCAGAATTCCATAAGAATCCTCTATTTCAGTGCCCCGTGTGCATGGATTTCTTACCCAAAAGGGTGGTGAGAAAAATCTGTTTATTTTTATTTGTGTATTTTTCTTACAAATATGTAATTTCCTCTCTCTCTCTCTCTCTCTCTCTCTCTAAATTAAATGAGCTTTTATGGCAATTTGTAACCCACTAGGGGCATAATGAGGAAGTTGAATAAAAGCCTGAAATTGGGAGTTGGGTTGAAATAATGATAATGTTTTTTTTTTTTATTATCTAAATAAGGTGTCAAGGAGAGAGCCATTCGAGTTGTTATCATTCATTACACATATTAAGATTGCGTTCTCTTTATTATTTTTAAGTTATTTTTAATTTTTTAAAATAATAAAAATATATTTTTTTTATTATTTTTAAAAATATATTTTTGAAAATAAAAAAAATTATAAAAAAAACTCAAAACAACAAAAAATTATTTGGAGTGTTTTCATCCGAAACAAACTCAAAATTCAAAACACATTTATTTATTTATATTTTATTATTATAATAAAAAAAATATTACAAAATTTATTAACTTTAAAATGTAGATATCTTTTTAATAATTTATAAACATTAAATATTTTTAATTTATTGAATAATTAAATTTATTGAATAAAATATCATTAAAAAATTATTTTCAAAATTTCAGAGAGAACGCGTTTTCTAATTTTTTATTTTGAGAAATAATTTTTCAAAATAATAAAGAGAACGTATTTTTAATTTTTTAAAAATAAATTATTAAAATAAAAAATTAAAAATAAATTCAAAACTTAAAATTAAAAATTAAAAAGTAAAGATAACGTACCTTAGTTAAAATTGGGAGAGACTTGAAGGAAGGGGTTATTATAATAATTATTATTATTATATACATAGTAATGCATTATCTAATTCCATGGGAAAGCAATATGGTGAATGCATGATTGTTTTTGGTTAATTTTATTATATATATATATATACATGTATGTGCGTGCTATAATATATAATTAAATTATTATAATACATAATATCGCACTTGCATTAAGTATCTGGGTTTCACGTCGTTGCATATGTTGTAAAATAACGGCCGAATACGTCATAGTGAGATCACAAAGCCCCTGCAGAAGTTGATATGGAGTCCCCACGTAGGCCTAGATTACGATTGTGCTGTGACTCGCAAAAGCTTATCCTTTCTTCTTAATTAGTTGTCTGCTCAGATAATGTGGGCTATAAGGCCATCTCCAACGCGGGACGAGAGAATTCTCGCGGAGAAATTTGTTAAAATTCATCTATCACAAACTTCAAATGACTTACTAGAGATGAAGAGTTAGATATTTGCTCCCTATTCTATTTTGTCCCAATAGCTTTTTATATCAAATTTGAAATTTGAAGAAGTCACCGACGATGAGTAATAGCGATAGCTACTGGTAGCAAGAAGTAGTAGCGGTAGCAAGAAGAACGGTGGTCAAATCTGATGTTGGCAACGAGCAGAACGTCGTCTTCTTCGATTGGCAACACTAGATTTGACGAGTAGCGTCGACGGTAAGGAGCAGCATCGGTCGCAGCGGTGGCAACAACTTCTTCCTCCAACAATAGTGGCGACTCCCTCCTTCAAATACCTGCAGTTTGTGATGTTTATATATAGTATTTTGTATATATTTTGTATGTATTAAGGATTGGGTGAATTTTGTGGAATTGTTTGAAATTTTTTTTTGTGTATTTATTTATTGATTTGCATATTTAATTATTAATTTTGTGAATGTATTAAAATTATAAATAAAATAAAATAAATAGAATTAAATTTATAAAAATAAATATATAAAATAGGGAGTGAGATAGAGAACTCAACAAGAAGCGTGGGGCACATATTTTAAGACAAGTTAAAAATAGAAAGTGACTCGTTTATAATATAATAAAAGGAGTGGAATAGAAAGATGGGTTGAAGATAACCTAACATGCTAAAGACCTAAATTGCAAAATCTTCAGAAGGTTGATTGATAAAATAGTCACTAGTGGAAGAGACATCCATCTTCAGTGGCTCAATGTGGACTCATCGTCACCCTTTCCCCTTTATTCGCCACCTTCACATTGCAACCAAAGTTTATTAAAATCTGTACTTTATTTTGTTTGTTCTGTTTGTCATGATTTTGTTCTTTTTTAATGGAAAAGAGAACGCCAATAACAAGAGACAAAGTTGTACCATTCTAATTAACATTGCAAGCAAAGCTCAAGCATAGAATAGAAGCCTTTCAAAATTAGTGAAGACTGAGATAAGAAGGGTACACTGCTACATAAAACAGGACATTAGGAGGAAACAACGGATTAAGGACCCGGATCAGACTCGGTTTTCGCGCTAACTCCATGGATTTTTTTTTTTTTTCCTTTTTTTGACAATTACAAGTTGCAATTTGTGAAATCAAAATGTGTACGAGCAGCTTCCATCATCACTCCTAGCAGTTGGATCATAGTTTGTTGCAGAAGGATCGGTGCAGCCTTCAGGGACTGGAAGGTTTACTTGCTGGGCTGCTTTCCCTGCATCCAAACAAGAAGCAGAAACTGGTGTTAAAGGCAGATTCTAAGTTCCAAGCCTCCCAAGAAGGCCGATTAGGATCAGGGATTCTAACCATAGAAAGTTCCTCTTTTCATGGCATCTTCATTGGCGTCTCCCAGGGCTGCCTCGCTCAAGTACTTGTCAGCCAACTGCACTCTCTTCACGTTCTCCTGCTCCTGCACGAGCATGTTTCCATACTCGAGCAGCTTCTCGAGGGTCATCTTTGGCTGCTCGAAAGTTGGAGGTCCCTCCTTCGAGTTCACAAGCTTTCTCCCTACGTTCTCTACTCCAACGCCCGAAATCCACTTCCTCACTTCATCATCGTACACCCTCGCCCTCAGGGCACCGAAGAAGTCTGCAAAAACACAGCAATTATCGATGATCCCATGTCAACATTATGAAGTACTAACAGCCCTCATCAAGTTAACTAGTGGAAGCAATTTTTAACCTGTTTATGACAGTAGAAGTTAGAACTCTCATGTTTTGTTACTAATTACTCTGTTCATACATGCTTCATGCCTTTCCATCTTTAATTTCCTTTCCTTTCTTTCACTAATCCAATTCAAGATTCAACAAGTTCAGGATTAAGAACTTTGTGTAATTGGGTGGAATCAGAGCAGCACAGAAGACGCCTTTAAGGAGTAACTTACCTATGGATTGCCCTGGAAAAGTGTCAACAAGCTTGACAATGTCATCTTGGGGCACATTGTCAGTCCTGAAGATGCCGGTGCAGACACCAATCCGATCTTCCCGAGTAGGAGCCCAGTAGAACTTCTCCATGCGACCATCACGGATCAGAGGAGCATACAATGTGGAGAAGTCATTCCCGGTGACAATTATCGGGACACGGGGGTTCTCCTCCTTGTTGTACATGCCAGGAAGCTGAACATTTGTGGGATTGTCAGCAATGTTCATAAGGGTGGCATTCACCATCTGGTTGTTCACCGTGTATTGGGTAGTTCCACCCAGTCTGCCAGCCCCCGCATCAAGATCATTGATGAAAAGGCAGCACATTTTTCCTTTCCTGATGATGTCTGCTGCCTCCCGGTACCTCTGCCTGATCAATTTTGCCGGCTCTCCAGCGTTCCCACTCTCCAATTCTCCAGCACTCATCATAATTGGGCTGAAATTTGATGGCCAAATGAACCAATTATCGTAAAAATCAGGTAATGAAACAACAAGAAGAGGAGAGAAACGTATGAACTTACTTGATTCCCATTTTTGCAAAGACAAGTTCACACTGGAAGGATTTTCCCTGACCTTTACCGCCCCAGATACCGAGGATAAGAGGAACCTATGATGAATTTTTGCAAGCTATCAGTATATCTGATTCTATTGGTCCGAAACTCCATGAAAGAATCTCAATTTTGAGAAAGAATCAGATGGAAAACCTTGATGTTAGGCAGGCTGAGGAAGTTCTTGGTGATGTGAACAACCAGCTTGTCCATGAAAGCAGGAGCAATGTAGAAGCCATCCATGTTGTTGTCCAAGTCATACCTGATATCAAAAACACCACACCATTCAAAGGACAAGCATCAGAATCCATGCCATTGCCAAATTACGAATCAAATGTTTTCTGTAACGCTAGCACTTAGCAGCCTATTTACGGAGGCTGATTCGAGATAAACCTAATCAACTAAGATAAAAACGAGTTAACAGATAAAACTGTTACTAACTGGCGAAGACCCGTGCTGATGTACTCGTAGGAACTCATCACAGCGTAGTGAGTTCCAGAGTCCATTGGAGCCTGGAAGAGAGAGTCCACCATGCCCTTTCCTCTGGTTATATCCTGCTGGTCGTCGGAGGTGTCGTACGCCAGGCCACTCCATTTGTCCTTGTCTGTCTGCTTCTTCTCATCCACCTCTGCCACAACCTTGAAGTTGCCGGATGAAATCCTTGGGCTGCTGGCCTTCGCGCTCGTTTTCTTCAAGCCATTGCCGAAGAAGGCTGTGCTTTGAGCAGAATTTCCAGCACCAGCCCCATTCAAATTCAAATTCAACTGCACCATAAACGTCCCCTTCTTTATTTACACCCAAAGAACAACCAAATTTACAGAAATACAATGTCTCTCTTTCACTGTGAGTTTCTATAAAATTCTCCATAAATATCATTTTCCTTTTAAGATCTACACTCACCCTCCAAGCCGAGAAACTAGACCTCCAACAGACCCATAAATTGAATTAAAAAAACAGCCTATACAAGGAAAGATCAGTTAATTCTAATACCCATTCATCACTGTTTCCAAGTTGAACTACCCCAAAGAAAGATCAATTCCATTACCCAAATCAGGGAAAGTTAAGGTCTAGTTAAGCGAGCTAAAACTGACGACAAGAACTTGTTAATAGCACATAAATTGAAGAGCTCAACCAAATGAGCTTATCAGATGATACCAAACAGTTAACGTCGTCTAATAGATGACAAAGTGGCAGGAAAATTGAGGTACCAGTGATGGGTTGACGGCGCCGACGGTGGAGACGGCGGCGGCCATTTGAGAAGGCAGTGAAATCTGCGGAAGGAAACTTTAGCCGAGGAAGAAGAAGAAGCTGAAACTGGGCTTGAGATGAAGCTGGGTTGAGCAAAGAGAGTGGGGGAAATGGTGTGTGTATATATAGAAGCAGGGAGGGGGGGAGTGAGTAGTTGGGAGTGTGGAGTGAAGAACGAAATCCTGCGGAGTGGCTAAGAGCCACAGAAATGGGGACTGGCTTGGCTTCATTAGGTGGATGTTGAGATGGAAGCTGCTTGAAGAATTAGTCCTCCAAAGTAAGTAACAAAATGGAGGCTTCTAGGAACTAAGCAGGACTAGCTCGAGGCTAGCGTTCAACCTCTTCTCTCCTCCATAGAAATTTAGGCCTTTTAAGTCACCACAAACACAAAATTGCTGCAGAGTTGGAAAATTATGAAGCCTTGGGTAGCTTTCAAGACAAACCAAATTAAGAAAGAAACCCTGGAAGCAACTGAAGTCGTTTTGTAATTAAGAGATGTCTTTCTCAGTCTCGTTCAGTTCAACCTGTATGTGTGTGTGTGTATAAGCTATAATTCAAGTAATTTATTTACAATCTTAACACATCTATAGAAAATTGCATAGAATTTGTTTGTGGTCTTGTCCTTAAAACTGTTTGAATTTTAACTTCAATAATTAAGGAAGCCAGTGTAACTTCTTACCAACACTCCCAACTGTTAGGTGAAGCTTCTCTTACAAAGCCGTTAAATGGTGGTTGAAATAGATGGCCATTTGAGCTAGTTGTTTATTAATGGTGGGAAGGGTTAAAAACAATGACTTTACAAATACAGATAAAGAATTGTATATTCAACTCTTAATTTCATTATATATGAATGGTGTCGTGTCATACAATTTATGTCTGTTCAAGTGGTCCTCATTGCTGTCTCTTCCAGATTCTTCTCCAAACTTCCATCATTCAATATGAATGTGTGAACATCTTTCTTTTTTTTTCTTTTTTTTAAAAAAAATTTAAGCAACTTTTAGAGTCGAACGCATCATTTTGCAAAAGATTTTAAGTTCTTATTTTACTTAAATAATAGTTTTATATCCGTGCATCGGGTGATTAGTTTTTAATATTTAAAAATTTTAGTGTTTTATTATTAACAATAGAAGCAATGCATAAATTTTTAAGAAAAATTGTCTATGTTGGTAATTAGTTTAAAGATTTTTTAATTGAAAAAGTGTAGGCATTATGTTACGAGACAAGAAGATGTAAATCTCTTATCGATCTTTCCATTTATTTTAGATCCCAACTTAAATAATAAATCAAACTCTATAGGTCTAATTACAAAAATGCCACTAACAATAAAACAACTAACTAACAATACAACAATGATGCCCCCGAGCATATCTCCATTGCAAAGGAAGATCCCACAAAGTGCTTGGCTGGGGTGATGCTCGCAGGGCCCTCAGTTGGTCAAGGGATTGAGCCCTGGCTAGTGGAGGCACATCTTAATTTACCTCCCTAGTGGAGCTTCGGGGGTAGGGTAGTTAAGGCGCTTGTGAGCGAGATTAAAAAAAAAAAAAAAAGCAATACAACAATGAAAGAAAATGAAATACAACTCAAAAAATGAGAAAAATACAATCACATATAATACTCCCTTTTAAGATGGACTGTGAACATCAAGCATAGCCATCTTGGCTAATAAAGACTGTAATCGAGAAGCTAATAACGGCTTGGTAAAGAGATCTACAAGTTGATTAACTGATTGAATAGGTAAAAGCTTGAATAGGTCATTTTGTAATTTGTCTCGAACAAAATGACAATCCAATTCGATATGCTTGGTGCACGCATGAAAAGCCGAATTATAAGCTATATGAATCGCAACCTGATTGTCACAAACCAAGAGAGTAGGAGTTACAATAGAAATCTGAAAATTAGATAAAGGTTGGTGTAACCAAACAATTTCACTAACAGTAGAAGCAAGGGCCCAATACTCAATTTCAATAGAGGAGTGAGAGATGGTAGGTTGCTTCTTAACCCTCCAAGAGATTAATGAATCACTAAGAAATATACAAAACCATGTAACATACCTTCTAGTATCCAAGCAAGACCCCAATCTGCATAAGAAAATGCTTGAAACTACAGTGAAGAAGAGGCAAAAAAGAACAAGCCCTAACCAAAAGAGGCCTTAAGATATTTGAGCGAATGATAGGTTGCATCAAGGTAAGGCTTCCTGGGCTTAGAGAAATATTGACTAAGTTTATAAACAACGAAGGTGATATCTGGTCGAGAAATTGTTAAGTAAAGAAGCCTCCCAATAATCTCTTATAAGTAGACACATCATCAAGTAAATCACTCTCATCTGAACTCAACTTTACATTGGGAACTATTGGGACATCAATTGGTTTATTAGATAAGAAACCTATGTCTTCAAGAAGCTAGAGGGTATAGTGCCTTTGTGAGAATAAAATACCCTTATAAGACCATGCAATCTCAAGACCAAGAAAGTATTTCAAACGATCAAGATCCTTAAGTTTGAATTGGCTATGAAGAAAGGACTTAAGAGAGGCTATGGCTATAACATCTGAACCCATAATGATTATATCATCAACATAGTCAAGTAAGGCCACAAAGGAAGAACCAACACCTTTTGTAAACAAAGAGTGATCAGACTTGGATTGATGGAAACCATACTTAATTAGGACATATGAAAATTTAGAAACCCATTGTCTAAAAGCCTGTTTGAGCCCATAGATGGACTTGTGAAGCTTGCACACCAAATGCTCGCCCTTAGGTGAAGCATCAATCTTAGGAGTATAACCAAGAGGAAGATCCATATATACTTACTCAAGAAGATCCTCATTAAGAAATGCATTATTAACATCTAGTCTAATAAGGGGCCATTTATGAGCAGAAGCTAAAGCCAATAAAACCTTAACGATAACCAACTTGGCAACAAGAGAAAATGTATAAAAAAAAAAATTCAATCTTTCTCGTTGTATGTACCACTTTGCCACTAGACAAGCCTTATATCTCTTGATAAAACCAAATAATTTATACTTAATTTTATACACCCATTTACACTCGATAGCATGCTTATCATGAGGCAAGGAAGTGACTATCCAAGTATGATTCATATGCATAACTTCCAACTCTGTTGTCATAACATTCTTCCAATGCTCATAGTGCACTGCTTGATGATAGAATTAAGGCCATAATTAAGAAGGAGATGTTTATAAGGAGGAGACAAATTGAAGAAATAAAATGGTTTAGAGGATACAAAGATTTGGTAGATACCATATTACGAGATAAGAAGATGTAAATGCCTTATCAATCTTTCCATTCATTTTAGATCTCGGCTTAAATAGTAAACCAAATTCTATAGGTCTAATTACAAAAATGCCATAGACAATAAACAATACAACAATGAAAGAAAATGAAATACAACTCAAAGGAAATGAGAAAAATACAATCACATAATACATTAATTAATAGTTAATTGTTTTTTATGTTTTCAACTTCCATATTCTAAAGTCTGCAATCTTTTGAACTTTAATTTGGCATGAGAAGTAGATGTTTACATGACAATAAGTTACAAATGTTAATGAATATATATCAATACCTTAAAACATAAGTATAATCTACCATAGAGGGAATCACATACTTATATGTAGATTGCTCGACGTAAGAGGACTTTTCACCATTTCGTCTTCCATTTCATTATTTTCACCATTAGATTGTTCGACATAAGAGAGGCAAAGATGCAAACAAAGAGGACTTTTTTGTGTTGCCATCTTTTAATTAAATGATTATAGAGAAGAAAGAGATGCAAACAAGGGATGAAAGATGTGCAATTTAATTATTTTAATTTTAATTATGTGCATGTTGAGTGTTTGCCAAAAAAAAAAAAGAAGAAGACTTTTGGTTTGTCCCTGAATTCTATCATTGAGAGCCATTGAATAAATTAAATGAGCATAAAAAGAGAGAGAGTGCGAACTCATCAGCGATGTCCAATGTATTTTAATTTTAATTTTTTAGGATAAAATTACACTCAACAAAGACCCATTCGTTATTAAATTATTACATAAAATGACAATTTTGCCATTATTATATTATCCATGTCCCCCCCTCCTCATATCTCCCTCTCTTGTAAATTGTGATCTCCAATAATCATCCATCTTCTCTAATAATCATCCCCTATCTAATGAGTGCATTAATGCCATCTTTTTCACCACCTTTCTTTCTCTCTCTTTTTCTCATCCTATATGAAGAAATGAGCGATTGACCTTCAATTTGAAAAATATTCTCTATAAATTGATTTATAAGAGGCCTTCAATTTGTAGAGAAATTTTTTCTTTACAAATTAAAGAACTTCATGGCAATAATAGAGAGAAGAAAAAGATCACAACATCAACGGTGTTGGACAATAATGGGGACAATGGCCATTTTTCTCAGTTCCACACACACACACACACGCACGCGCACACACGCACATGCATACACATGCACACAGGGAGGGAAGGGGAAGATTTGGATCAAAAGAGAGAATAATGATTGAAGTGAAATCAAAGACAAATCTAGAAGTGTTTAATAAGGGGATGGGGGTGGTGTTCATGACAATGACTTATCAAAGAAATGAAGATCAGTTAGAGAGGAAAAGAGCTGGTGGTAGATGGTTAGATCTAGCGATAGTGATCGACATAATGATGCAATGGTCTCTAATGGTACTAGTGGTGACAAGGGCTTCAAGTGGGGTAAGAAGATTATAGGTGGAGATGCAATGGTGGTTCTATAGTGGCAAGGCGATGGTGATTTCCCCTCTCTCTTTCTTTGTCCTTTTCTCTCTCTTTCTTCCTCTCTCTCGCACTCTATCTCTTAGCTAAAGGAACCTAAATTTGGGCTCCTTCGGTTGCTTCAATTCAAACTAGGTTCATGTATTGTCAATGGTGGCAGTCAATGACTATGGTAGGCCACACTAATTGTTTTTAATTAGTTTTCTTTGTAAATACTTAGAAGAAGAAGAGAAGAGATTGGGAATGAAAGGTAATTTGGATATTTTTAAAGAATTAACATACTTTTACTTGTTACAAGATGAGAAGTGATGCATGATTCATAATCTGAAATGTGGTGTTTGTTATTTTTTCAAATGTTGAAAAACCTTTATTTTTTTTTGTTAAAACTCAACACTGCTCCATATAATTTACCATAATTTTTAGGATTTTGCTGCTTGTCCCTTTTAGGCTACTCCCTCGACTATCCAAACATTTTATCATTTTTTAAATATTTTTTACCTTTGCAACCTGCCCATTGTTTTCCTTCCCTCCCCTTCTCCCCCATTCTCTCTCTCTCTCTCTCTCTCTCTCTCTCTTACACACACACACACGACTATTTCTCCTTCTTGACTCTCCCTCTCATGACCCCCCATCTCTCTCTCTCACTATCGTCGTCCCCCACCCGTCAATCACACTACCATCGCCCCCTATCTGCATGCCGACCACAAAACCCATCCCTTTCACAATCATCTCTCTCTCTCTCTCTCTTGCTCTCACAATTGTAGCCCTCACTTGCCAGACACAAAACTTGCCAGTCACATCATTAGCAGTCGCACCACCCAAAAACCCACAAATCCCCACCTGCGAGCCACTACACCTATCATTATATGCAGTTGCACCTATCGTCGCCCCCATCTACCGACCACTACATCCACCACTATCGGCCAACACTCATTTATCGAGAGAAAATCATTTGGAGTAAAATGATTAGTTTTCCAAATAATTTCCTAGATTTATGTACTGCTTGATTTATGTTTTTGAGCATTTTTATATTGTTTGATTAATGTTTCGTATTTTCAAATTACAAAAGTTGACAATGAGACAATAGAAATGAATGTACAAGGAGTGGATGATGAAAGTTTGGGAAATGATGAAGATGATATTTTAAGGGAGAATTGGAGTGGTTTGGATGATGAAATCTTAAGAGAAGATAGTGAGGTTATTGTGTTGAAGGTTGGGATGAAGTTTAAAGATGCCAACAAAATCTTTGAGTTTTACAAAAGATATACATATAATGTAGGTTTTCTAGTTATGAAAACAAATTCGAGCAAGGGTGAGGATAGGGTAGTAAAATATGTGAAATTTTCTTGTTGTTGAGAAGGCAAAAAAATTAGGGTTACAAGTACTTCTACGAGGCCACAACCAATCATGCAAACAAGGTGTAAAGCTAGGTTGACTACAACTTTTAAAATTCTTGGAACATGGAGAATTAACATAGTCCACCTTGAGCATAATCATAAGACGAGTCCATCCAAATCCTAGTTGTTTCGATGTTGTTGACAATTGAGTGCACATATAAAATGGATGCTTGAAGTGAATGATATGGTTGGAATTCCGTTACATAAAAGTTATAACTCAGTAGTTGTGGAAAAGAGTGGATATGAGAAGATGACATGCATCGAAAGTGATTGTAGAAACTATGTTGAAAAGGTTAGGTGGTTACGACTAGGGGAAGGAGATGCAGTTGCAATGCAATCTTATTTTTCAAAAATGCAAGAAAATTGACCTGGTTTGTTCTTCAATATCAATTTAGATGAAAATTCTCGATTGAGAAATGTGTTTTAGGTCGATAATAGGTGCAAACAAACATATAAGGAGTTCGACAATGTTGTGACCTTTGACACCACGTACCTCACAAATAAGTATCACATTCGCCCCTTTTGTTGGGGTGAATCATCACAAACAATCTATACTGCTTGGATGTGGGTTAGTATCGAATGAGGATACAAAAACGTTTGTTTGGCTATTTAGGACATGACTTCAATGTATACAAGGCCAGGCTCCTAACGGAATAATTACGGACCAAGACAAGGCTATACAAAATGCAATCTAGATAGTATTTTCGAATATCAAGCATAGACGGTGTTTATGGCATATATTGAAAAAATTGCCTGAAAAAGTTGGCAACCATGTTCAAAAAGGTGTTATATTTTTGGCTATACATAGTTTAGTCTATGATTTGCAAACTTTAGAAGAATTCGAACAAAATTGGATTAGGATGGTTAAACAATATGAATTGCATATCAATGATTGGTTGGCCGGACTTTACATTGATAGAGACCGTTGGGTTTCTTGTTTCTTGAAAACATCTTTTTGGGCAAGCATGTCAATAATCCAACGTAGTGAGAGTATGAATGCATTCTTCAGTGGGTTTGTCTATTCTAAGACATCGTTGAAGCAATTTGTTGAATAGTTTGAGTGAGCACTGAAGAATAAGGCTAAAAAAGAGTTTCAAGCAGATTTTTAGTCCTCTTGCAAATGGTTCCATTTATTACATCATATGAAATTGAAAAACAGTTTTAATTGGTTTACACCATATCAAAATTCAGGAAGAAATCAACAAAAAGATGTATTGTGACCTTATATTTGCCGATAAGGGGTGTTTAGGAACGACGTATGAGGTTGAAGAGGATGTCGTAATTGGTGAGGGTGTCAAGAGAAAAATATTTACCATTTTATTTCTAAGGGATAGTTATGAATTTGTTTGTAGTTGCCATTTATTCGAGTTTAGAAGAATTATCTACAGGTATACTATCTCAGTATTAGTCCATAATAAGGTAAAATCACTTCTTGATAGGTATATAATGAGGTGGAGAAGAGATGTGACTAGATGCCACACGAGAGTCGCAATCAACTATGATGGGTGGATCAATAGTCATGGGCAGTTAAGATATGGCCAATTGTGCAGAGATAGATGATCTCGCAGTAGATGACGAAGGCTATACCATAGTGCTTATAGAGTGGATTCAATTTAAAAAAAATAATAATGAGCTTTCCATGTTGAAGTCAAATAGTAGAAGTAATCATCTTTCTCAGTCCACTGTTCATGTAGGCTTTGACGATAAAGCGATATAGAATGTTTCAAGCAAGAATATATTGGACCCGAATTGCTTGAGAAATAAGGGAAAGCCTAAGAAGCTTCATAAAAAGGGCCCGTTGGAGATTAGATAAAAAAAAAAAAAAGAGCTAAGATAAGCACCAATTTGTAGTGTTTAAGTAACTTACTAGGTGAAATATGAATTAATAGGGGTTTGATGATGCATAGGTATCTTTGGGTACAAAGAAAGTTAATAAAATGTCGCAAAAGAATCTACAGGATGGTGCAGCCATAATTCAAACTACATAGGAAGCACAATACCCTGTCATAACACCCCTCCCGTATGCTTAATCGTATGTAACTTTATAACATTTTCATTTTCACTTTTTTTTATTTTGTTTTTTTTATAAATTCTACTTGGGTGTTGGATTAGGATAAAACACAGATAGTTACATATCCTAATTTTCAAGTCAATGAATTGGAAAGGATCCCGCAACATGTTCCATACATTTAACCATTGCCATTTCCCAATTTGAGGCATCCGTCTCTACCAATTGATACATTTAATTTTCAAGGTAAGTTCATTATTCAATTTTTTAAAATACCAAAAAATTTATGTCATGCATATGTTTATTAATGTTAATAATTTGTAGGAGGTCCTGCTACGCATTACTACATTCCCAATATGCAACACAAGGATAGAACTAGGTTGTAATGGATGAACCCGAGAAGGTCGACTGTTTATGTCGGTGCAACAAGATTAAGTGTCTGTGCAAATATTGTAATGGAATCGGGTTGCTATTGATTTCTTCTCCTCCATTGGTTGTAACCTTGAGAATTACAACACTTTGGGCTTATAATTCAATTGGTAGTGGATCGAAACAAATGTTAATGAAAATTTAAAGTTTGTTCCTTTTAAATATATAATTTGTTTGTTCTAAAATAGTGGAGTGAAATAGATGTTAAATAACATACACAAAGCATCAAATGAAGGTTGATCAAATAATTTAATTTAGTAACTTAAAAAAAATTCTTATCACTAACAAAATGCACTAAAAACACATTTATAGTTTAGTTTTATAATTTAAACACCTAATTAATTAGATGTGTTTAATTAATGAGAGAGAGAGAGAGGATGGTGAGAGGGATGGGTTTTGTGGCCAGCGGGTAGGGGGGAGTCGTGAAAGAGAAAGGGGGGAGGGAGGGAAAATAATGGGCCGGTAAGGGAAAATAACGGGAGGGTTGCAAAGGTAAAAAATATTAATCATCGAAGGAGAGATTGCATGGGTTTTATGTCATCTTTAATTGTTGGATTCCATGCGTTAATCATCGAAGGAGAGATTGCATGTGTACGTAGGAGAGAACAATAGGGTCCCACATGTCAATTAATTAGAGTTGTTAACCCTTAGCTTTTAGTATATATAGTAGTTAGTTAATTAGATAAACACCTCAAATTTTCAAACTCCCAGAAATGCTTTTCCTATTTTTTGAATCTAAAATACAAAAAATGTATTTTTCTATTAAAAACCACAGAGTGGTTGCATAACGGGGGAGTAGTAAAGAGTAATATATCATTCATATATACTTTCAAACTCAATTTTCTATCTTTTCTAGCAAAGGGTGTGTACTAATTTTAACTGATCTTTTTCATCCTTATAGGGGAATCAAAAGCAATACGAAAGAGTTCTCTTTTATGAATTATTGTCCATTGTGTGTTTGAGCTGTGTTATAATTGGCCAAGAAGATTTTTTTTTTTTTTTTTTGTATTAAATTGCCCATGACCACCAACCCCCCCCCCCCCCCCCCAAAAAAAAAAAAAAAAAAATCAGAATTTAATTTGGACCATACCTTTTCGCTCTCCAGAGGGATGGGACCGTAACCACTACTAGATAAGGTTAGGAAGAAAGAGGGCAATGGCTGCGATTAGTTGCAGCAACCAAACTGCAATGGCTTCTCTGCCAGCCCTTCCATCTTCTTCTTCTTCTTCTTCTTCTCTGCTCCCAACCAACAATCAACACCTCTCCCTCTTTCACGTCCCCAGTAGATGCATCAAAGTCTCCAAAAAGCCTCTCTCTTTCAGAGTTCAGGCCGCCAAGCTTCCAGCTGGTGTATGTTCTTGTTTCCTCCTTTTTTATCAGTTTCCATATTATTATATGCCTCAGCAACGGTGAGGCTGTTTGTTTGTTTGTTTTTGTTTTTCTTGTGACTAGAAAAAGGTTTAAGGGTAGTTTGAATTCCAGAAATAGTGTTTTTTTTTTTTTTTTTATCGAAAAAGAAAGAGAAGATGCGTACAAATACAATCCCTCTTCCTCGATTCTTGCAAAGGCGCATGTCGTAGCAAATCTTTGAATTTAGAAATAAGAGGATTTTTTTTTTTTTTTTTTTTTTTGTGGGAATTATCAGGTGGAGTTGCCAAAGGTGAAGCCCGAGTTCAAAGCCCCTTTTGGTGGGTTCACAAGGACGGCAGAGATATGGAACTCGAGAGCCTGCATGATTGGGCTCATTGGCACTTTCGTTGTGGAATTCGTAAGCAGCTAGCTGCTTTCAGGCTCTCTGATTATGCATTGGTTTCAATTCAAGTTAATTTGGTGGTTTTTCATTTGAATTGTCTCTGGTTTTCCAGATTATACACAAGGGAATTCTTCAAGTGATTGGAGTGGATGTTGGGAAAGGGCTTGATCTCCCGCTTTGAATCCTCACACTGCTTTCGTTTGCACCAAACGTTGGCATTTTACTTTTCTGTAATTTTTGTGGATAGAATTGCAGTTGTCTGCACTGTCTTGTTTCTGGCTTTGCTTTTGCTTTTCTTGGTTGTAAAATGAAGCCTGAAAATCATCTCAAAAGTCCATACTTTTTCTCTTTTAGAAACCGGTAATCGCACATTTCTCCAATTGAAGAATTCCAGATTAGTCTTTATGCAAAACGGGCAAAGAAGGCTCAAAGAAAAGAGTTCAAGGAACAGATTCTCCACGCAAACTGCCCAACTCTTCATTTTTTTTCTCCTTAAGCCCTTCCACTCCGCAATGATACAAACTAAGGTTTTGTTTATGGAATTTTTTTCTAGAAAACTAAGTTTTTCTAACAATCTCTTTGGCTTCAGGTTTTTATTTATTTATTTATTCTTTTGAGAAAGAAACTTCCTTGGAAAACTGGGAAATACGAATATGGGTGAAGGTATCCTCCAAAGCACATTGTCCCAACATTCGAGAACCCAAATTGGCAAATAAATGGGTTAAACAATTGCCCTCTCCTCCTCCCTCTTTATGCCTCTTTCCAATAGATTGGAAATAGCTTGGATAACTATGAAGACTGGCATTCTTGCCCATCTGCAAATCAGAAATCACTTGGATAGAATGCCCTTCAATAATTAATGAAGATCCAAAGCCAAAGCGTACTAGTCAACATAGTCTTTGCTTTATTGCACTCTATATTCTTATCCATAATCAAATCATCAATTACACACAAATACAAAATTTTATGTGAAAAAATTAAATTATAAAAATAAAATATTATTATAATGATATTAATACAATAATAATGATATAATTGCTATCATATATAGAGATGAAATTATGTAGAAAATCTATTACGTTGGATGGTTGTGTAGAAAATCCATTTATATTGGATAGGGACCAGAATGGCTAAATAGGAGGCCCCTCTCATTTGGATAGCTTGGTGTTTATAAATAGGTCCCCTTTTGGTAGAAATTTGAAGAAATTATCTAAAAAAATAAAAAAGGTAATCAAGTTGTGTTTGGAGTTGTGATAATTTGCAACTTTATTTGTACAAAACCTATAGCATCATCGTTTGGACAGCTGTTAAGAATGTGATAAGACTAGTAATTAGTTCGAGATGTTAAGAGATTGAAGCGATACCCTTAGAAATTTACCAAAACAACATCTCCCAGTTATCTCTCCGCATCACAGGGCGAAAGTCACTAATGGTGTCTTTAGTGATGGAATTCACTCTGGGTGCAAGTAAATCATTTTATGACCATTTAACTACTGATAACTGAGTTGGTACAATTTGACCGTTGCTAAAACATTTAGTCGTGAATTTCCCCAATATTTGTGGATTTTATCTTATAGTGGATTCAAACTGACAAAAATGGGTTGGGTTAGGCCTAGTATAGTGCCCATGAGAAATGACAAGTAGCCTTTTTGTTTGGCGATGGTTGTCCACAGCTATCTTCCTTTCTTTTTTCACTTTAGTTGTGTTAATTTCTTAGGGCTTCTTTGAGAGGATTCTCAATTTTTAATTTTTGTTCCCAATTTTTTTTATTTTTTACTGTTTGGTAAAGCTACTAGTTTTTATTTTGAAGCTCAGAGGTTGTTGGATTATCTTGACTGTCAAAATCATTTGAATTAATTGTACATTTCTATGATTGAATTTATATTAAAAGTTAGTTGGAATGATTTCTCTTTCTATATACATGACCCAATGTAACGACCCGTTAGGGGGTCTAGACGTTTTCGGATATTTTATTTTAGGTTTAAAATTTTTACTTTAATTAATTGAGAATTGAAAAAATATATATATATATTTTTTATGGAATGAATGATAGTGGAAATAAGAATTTGGTAGCTCATCTAATTGGAATTCAAAATGTGAGTAAGGTCCAAATAGATTGGACCATTGAGATGTGTTTGAAATTTTAATTATATTATAATTGGGCTTGTATTATGATAATTTATTTGAGTTAGTGAGTTGGGCCATGGAATGACGCACGGTATGGGTTGAGCCCAATTGAAAAATGAGATTTGAAATTTTTGAAAAAAAATCATAATAAATTAAATTGGTCAACAAATGTCAATAGTGCCCTTGATCTCCCTTTTGACCATTGTAAGGGTGAGGGCCAATTAAGTAATCTTTCATAGAATACAGGAGTAGACCTGCAACCATCTCTTTATCGCCTCTGTTACGCCGAGGATTTCCTCTTTGGTGTATCATCTCTGGCGCCCAACTTCGCCGCCTATATTATTTCCTCGTTCATTTTTGTCTACAACTTTATCTTCAGCCTCATCTTCTTCTTTTTCCTATTCAGCACCATTCTTCTTCTTCTCTGTTCATTTGTTGTTGTTACGGCGTGGCTTCCATTTCGCTGGTGGAGGCATCTTCATCAGGCAAGTTCTTCTTACACTCCATCTTTATTTTCAGTGCAAGCTCGTTTATACATTCTGTATTTCATTTTCTTGATTTCCTACTTTCTCCTTTATTGTTCTGCAAGCTCTTCTTGCACTCCCTTTTGATTTGCAGTGCAAGTTCTCTTATACATCCTCTTATATCCTTGTGCAAGCTAGCTGATGCGATTTCTGTATTCAGTTTGTCTTACTGTGATGGCTGTAAGTGTATATGTATATATATATGTTGTTGCGTAAAACTTCTTCTCCAGTTACATCATCTTTTTCTTTTGAATCTTCTTGTTATGTATATTAAGGTCTCTTTGATGTTTCGAATGGGGATTGTTTTACCCTAGATTTATTTTTTGTGAATGGCATATGTTTGGTTTCAGTTTAGATATAGAGGTTTTGTTCGCCTCTGTATTGAGCTGTAGGTTATATGCATATATACAAATAAAGAAGCTCATTCAACTAGCCCTTATTAAAGGCAGGCAGATCGTGGATATACTCCCTGGTGTTGAATAAACCCTCACATGTATATATTATATATGAATCGAACAACTTGATATAGACACCCTATGTTTTAAATAGCCGACATATATCTGGCTACGAGCTCTTTGTCGCGAGGAGTCCAGATTCAAAGAGTTACCTAATCAAAAGTTGCGAGCGAAGGGAAAGCGCGAACAAGAAACACAATCTCAATCGTAGGCCCCAAAAACAAGAGGAAAACACCACAGAGCTCGCGAGATTGTAAGATTTTAAAGACTAGAAGAAGCAAGGAGCAGAAAACTCTACGTGAATGAGGACCTTTATAATGGTCACTTAGCGACACATCCAACGATCGGGAGCGATTCGTCACTAATCTACTGCTAAGAAACTGCCACCTATCCACAATGTCCCACCTCCCAAGCATAACGCTTGGAATCTCAAAACCTCACGCGCCACCAATTAGAATGCGAGGGGAGTTGCCTCATCATGGGAACTGAGCTGACTTCAGGCACCTCTAGGACCTACATCCACCCAAACAAAGCTGCACGTCGGCTCGGTAGTCCACCCCAGCCGGGTCCTTACACCCTTTCAGTTCTCAAGCTTGGCTAAAAATAACAAATTCGTCCAACTTGCCCTTCTCAAGCTTGAATGCTAGTTTCACGACCATTCGACCTGGGGCTGTGGACCATACCAACCCAATCTTAGCCCTTAGCCCATGGCCCACGTCCCATGTCCCAATCTTGGCCCTCGACCTCGACCCAATCTCGGCCTTCAGCCCACGACCCAATCACAGTCCTAGGCCGGCAACTCGATCCTAGCCTTGTGCCAGCCTGAAGCAGCATCATTACAACCCACTACAAGAAACAAGATTTTTAGTGATGGCCGCGATCATCACTAAAAGTCCAAAAAGTCGTCACTAAAAGTATTAATGACATCCAAACAGATCGTCACAAGTCGACACTACCGCCTTCGTCGATAATGTAATTAATGACAATAAAGTTGGCCGTCACTAAAATTAACCCATTAGTGACGGCCATATGTGATCGTCACTAAAGAATATTTTTTAGTGACCACTACAGAATATGATCGTCATTATTGTTTTAAATTATCAATAACAATACAAGATGACCCTCGCTAAATTGTCATCACTGAAACTTTTATTTTAGTGACGATTAGTCTTGGCCGTCACTAAAGCCTATCACTAAAAGATTCTTTTTAGTCACAACGTTAGCCTTCACAAATTGATTTTTTTGTGACAATTTATTAACCGTCACTAAAAATATAAAAAAAATAAAAATTTATCACAAATTGATTTTTTCGTGACAAAATCTATTGACCATCACTAAAAATATAAAAATAAAAATTTATCACAAATTGATTTTTTTTGACAATTTATTGATTGTTACTAAAAAAAATAAAAAATACATATAAAAAATAAAAATTTATTTTGATGACAAAAATTTTCATCGCTAAAAAATTTTAAAAAAATAAAAATTTATTTTAACAACATTTATATTTTTAATTAAAAATTTAAATTTTTAATTTTTAAAAAGTTAAAAATTTTTGTCGTAAAAACATTTAAAAAATAAAAAATATATATAATTAAAAATATATTTTTTAGATTAATTATTAAATTAACCTAATTAATCTAAAATAATTTATTCTAATATAATTTAAAACGAGAATTATATAAAAAAATTATAAAATTTATATTTATAAAATAAAAATTAATATTCAATCAAAATATTAATAACATTTGAAATATCATACTGATGTCTGATTGTTACATAAAAATAGCTACAAAAAATAATCGTTACCATTATTAAGAAAGTTAAGTTGATGAGTCGACTGTAGATTATGTGTTGATTCATATGAATTACACTTAATTTGAATCAATCACATGAATTAGAATATATTCTTATATATAATCGAAGAACAGCATGAAATGCTACTAAAATTTTGTACCATACATGACTAATTATTGCATATCTACCGAACACACAATATAACATCAAATTTCTGAATTATCCAACTGGACAATTCGGTGACCTCGTTATCCATCGAGGAAGTCATCAAACGAGAATCTAAGGTTAACTTTCAGCAAATCTAACTTAATTGCCAAAAATTATTTAATTAATTATGTTCTTTATTTAATATAATTTCTAAAAAAAATATGACAGAATCTCCCCTTTAATTGGACTACACCCCTTGTAAGAAAAAAAAATACAAAAATATTATAATATAATTTCAACAAACAAAAAGTGACATTTTTATTGATATTATAACAAAAAATATATTAATAAAAAATAAATTAAATTAGAACCTAGAAATGAAAAAGCGACCCTTAAAATTTCAGAAAGTGAGATTGCCCAAAGGCCCGTTAATGAGTTGCAAAATAAAGAACAATTAATTATATAAAATTATTAAAAAATATTAGACTTTCAAAAAATTAATGAAATTATATAAAAAAAATTAGAATATTATAAAAATCAATTCTACTTAACTTTAAAAAAAATACCTATAGCTTCCAAATGACCTGCAAATACAAAAAACAAATTATAAACATTTTCACAATTTAAATTATTAAACTTTGAATTATAAACATTACCTAAAGCAATTGATGACATTTCAATAACTTTGATAAGTAGAAGAGATGTAACCACAATGGCGGTAACTAGCAGTCAGGTAATTGGCAAAAGCTTGGTGGATGTTTGTGGTAGTGAAAGGTGTATGACTGACACTGAAGTAAATGGCAGACAAAGTAAAGGCTCTAGCCATGAAAACCAATAGGATTAAAGTATGACATGGATGTGGCTCATAGAATAAATTTCTAAGGATGTAATAGTGTTGTTTCTTCTGGTTGTTGAATCCCACTTCGATTGATCAATGCGGGAAATTTCAAATCCTCCTTACTTATAGAATCCAAATGAGCTTTGGACTGATAAGAAGATCTATTCAATTGGCTAGAAACTCGAACAACAAGATATTCTTACAAAATTAAATGGTTAATTAAAAATGAGATAGCTAGAACAGCAGCCAAATAAGGAATAAGTGTCACTTAGACAATAGAAGAATAAAATGTAATCTTCAAAGAAAACTAGAGACAATTTATATCCATCAGTTCTCTCTTTCTTTTCATGGCACAAAAATAAATGCACTCTTCTTTTTAGGCCCTTTCTCATGATGCGCCAACTCATTAAATTTGAAAATAGACAAATTTAACTTCCCCCATTCTTCTAACTTCCCAATCCTTCCCATGTTTTTTGTGACTCCTATTTGCTCTCATTACTCTCCAACAAATGACACAAAATTACTCCTTCACCAAAGCATTCTCGCATACACCAATTTTCACCTCTAGTAGATAAGAAAACATCATTCAGAATTTGAATTCATAAATTGCTAAAACTTATTTATTTCAAAAATATTGAAAAGATGAGACAAGATCCTACCTGCCAATAGGTCAGGAAAACAACGGACTTGATTATTATGAACTTTGGAACTGGATTGAATGGCTGAAGCAAATCTCTGCAAGCTACATAAAACAAGGCCAGTGCATAGAGGGCCAATGAATATGATATGGTACAGATGATGGTCAGATAAAGATATGACTGGTCTGGACGAAAATTTCCATCATGATATTTCCCTTTCGCATAAAGTATTAACGTGACTGCTACTAAAATAGGCTTGAGTATTACAAACTGCAAACATCCTTGCTTGCATCTCCGAATAAATCGCCTGCACAGCTTTAACAGTATCAGAAGTGATTGATAACACATAAAAAGCAAGGGACAAGATACTCAAATAATGGATCATATTAAAATAAATGGAGGAAAATCGTCCTCATGTCTCTCAAATCCAATAGCAATCCTTTCAATCATCCCAAATATTTCAAGAATATCACCAGGAGATCCACTATGGAGTGGGGAAAGAAGTGCAAATAAAGTCGGGCTCAAAAAAGAATAGCAAACTCATGATTGCAATCAAAATTATTTAAACTCAGGTAATTTATAATTTGCACTATAGATTCCAATATTTCCAAATTTCAGTAACCCCCAAAATCTCCACAGTCCTGTGGTTGACACAATAAACTAAAAAGTAAGTGGAACTTGATTTGGAAATTACTCACCCATCCAATGGAATGGGAGGAAAGCAACACGTCATCAAACACCAGTTTGGCTTCAGAACCCGCCCACTTTAACTTAATACAACGGCTCCTGGGCCACCCACCCAAGCCAAGCACAATGATAAGAAATTGTAAATCACCCATGCTTCATATCTGAAACAATATATAAAAAAAATCAGGATTCAGTGCTAGAGCCAAATAAAAGCTCTTAGAATGAACAAACTTGAAAACAAATGTAAACCTCAGCCGAATCCAATGATGACATACTAATTAAGCTACTAATCAAAACATATACACACAAAAAGTTAGGCTGGAGACCGGGAAGCAAAGCTAGAAACTAACTGCAGCTTTGCCTTGGGACAAAACCTGAATCAATTTACAAAGAGACGTGGCAGGCAAAGACAAATCATCAGATTCTGCTGTTTATCCACTCCACGTCCAAGGACCCCAAAAAAAATAATAATAATAAAATAACATAACGAGTAACAGCATACAAAGCTAGAAACTAGCATACAAAACTAGGAAGAAATTGGTCTCGACCGGAGGCGGAGGCGGCGATGGAGAACGGAGGCGGTGGCAGCGGCGACGACCGGAGGCGGAGGCAGAAGCGACGAACGGAGGCCGTGGCAGGGGCGACGAAAGGAGGCGGAGGCAGTGGCGAAGATCGGGGGCGGAGGCAGCGGCGACGAACGAAGGCGGTGGTAGGGGCGACTAAAGGAGAAGGAGGCAGCGGCAACGAACGAAGGCGGTGGCAGCGGCGACGGCCAGAGGCGGAAATGGCGGCAGAGAGTTCACAGATATAGAGAGAGAGGGGGGGAAAGAGGGGAGAGTAGGATTTTACATTTGGGAATTTTGGGGAAAGAGGCGCGCGGGGGCATCTCTCGCCCAGGCGCCCACACTTTTGGTTTTTTTCTATTTTTTTAAATATTTATTTGTTAAATAAAAATTAAATAATTTATGGAAGATAATATTTTTAATTATTTAATTAATAAAAATAAAATAATTTATAATTATGATAACTAATAAAATAATAATCTAAAATATGTTAATAAAATAATTTAAATTATTACATGAAATTAATATTTATTTGAAAATATTATTATATTAAAAATATAATAATTATAATAAATTACTTTGATATATTATAAATCTAATAATTATAAATATAAAATTAAGTTTTCATTTTTTTTTATTTTTTGGTATTTAAACAAATATTAAATAAAAATGTCACAAAAATAATTTAATGCATAAAAAATTAAAATATAAGAAAAATAAGATTAGGGACAAAAAATTCTTAATAAAATATATAAAAATAAAAAATAATTTATATGTGTTTAACCTTGATTCAAAATATATATAAAAAAAAAAACATCAATTTTAGTTTTCAAATCCTAAATAAGCTGATTACACCATAGGTTTAAAATTTAAAAAGAAAGATGAATTTAATGCTTTATTATATTATACAAATGTAAAAATACAAGACCGTTTGTCTTACTTACAATTTAATGTTTTATTATATAAAGAGACTGATATCAAGGAAATATATGTTTTTATGATATTGATTTTTCCCTTATTTAAGGTCATTAATTTTTTTTTCAACAATCAAATTATTGATATGTAATATTAATAATCTCATAAACTATCTATTTTATATTGCCATAATATCAATTTCTATTAAACACATTTATGTAATGTTTAAAAATAAAAACATGTGCACATGAAGTACTACTAAACTGTAGTGGAGGGAAAAAAAAAAACTAATAGTTTAGATTTTAAAGTAAATAATTAATTAGTTATGACAGAACTCAAAGTATATTAAATGAAATGACAAAAACGAATTTACTGCAGATGCCTTACATGTTTAGTTTTTACTTGATTAAAAATAAAACGTTAATCCAGTAGCTATCATGCTCTTTTATGAAAAATCATATAGTTTTTCAATTTCATAGACTCATAAGATTAATAAATGAATTGTAATTACAATTGAAACAATCAAAATTGCACCAAAAGAACAATTTAATGCTTTATTATACATTTAATTTTTTTGACGTATTATTATTCTTAATTCAATAAGTTATTACAAAATCGATATTTCTATTCTAAGTGTTAACTCAAGGTAAATTATTATTATAGAAGAAAACAATGAGTATAGTATCAATAATAAATTATTATACATTTAATATATATTTCAATTTAGTAATTTTTTCACATATAGTTTAAATTTTTTTTCACATTTATTTTTTTTATATTTAATTAGAAATTCAAATTAGCGACGGACGAGAAGTTCATCGCTAAAATAAATTTAAAATATTTTTATAATAATTTAAATATATTTATAAAACAAAAAAATAAAAGAAAAATTAAAATTAGCGACGAATTTAAAAAATAAATTTATATTATATTTTTAAACTTCATGTCACCTCAATCATATGAAATTAAACTAATTCATATATTTATGATTAATCAAACAAACATATGGTATCATTAAAATTTAATATTTTACTATATAAGGAGAAAGAGAAATTTTACGATTAATTGTTTTTGTTTTAAATCTGCTTTATATGGTTTTAGATCTGTTTTATATGGTCCGGCCTTTTTGGAGTCTGTAGCCCACGAAGGCATCGTATTTAAACATTTTTTCAATTATTGTAGGGTTTTTGGTTGCTTTTGGAATAAGAATTGGTGATATTTTTCATGTTTGCAATCCAAGTTTGAGTGTGTTCATTGAGGATTGTAGATGCGTCTACATCAGGTTGGTATAGGTTTAGAAAAAAATTATTTCCAAAAAAAGAATTTTTTTTGCTATAAAATTGAATTTAGTGATACAAAAATTATGGTAGAGAAAATCAATTTAATACGAAAATTAATATGATCAATAATGATTTAATGTAGTGAAAAATAAGTGTTTTCTCAATAGTTTTGTAGATAAAATCAAACTTTTTGTAGTAAATACAAATTTTGATTAATTATTTTTTAGTATTACAATAATTGTTGTGACTAGATAAATAAAATTACTTAAAATATCATGTTATTTGAATGAAAAGTGATCAATTATCTAGAGTTAAGAAAATATGTAAATTTATAATTTAATTTGTTTGATGATATTAGCATATATATTTATTTTTTAGTATATATATCTAATAAGTGGATTCATTTTATTAGTTTAAAATTTCATAATTAAGTGTAATAAGACTAAATCATGTTAAATTTATATATTTTTTTTATCTTTAATGCATAACTCTTTTTTATTATTCTTTTTTAATTTTAAAAATTATGCATCACATTCAGTGACGACCACCCTTAGCTGTCACTATTAACCTCTATTTTGTGATTGAAATTACTTGGATCTTAGTAAAGGTGTACATTTAGTGACAACCAGATGTGGCTATCACTATTGCTCCCCCATCTGTGACTGATGTTTCCTAACCCTCACTAAAGGTGATATTCAGTGACGGCCTCGCGTGGCAGTCACTATTGATCGCCCAATTTGTGACCCAACCGAGCCTGGCGCTCACTAAGCTTGAATATTTAGTGACAGTCGGGGTGGTCGTCACTAAAGGTGACATTCAATGACAGCCTCACTTGGGCGTCACTATTGATCGCCCCATCTGTGACCCAACTAAGGGTGAGCACAACTTCGGTTAAACTAAAGTAACTGAACCGAACCGACAAGTTCGGTTGGTTCAGTTCGATTATTTTTTTTTCAAAATTTCGATTCGATTAATTTTTTTTAAAAATTCGATTTTCGATGTTCGGTTCGATTTTTTACTTGAAATAACCAAAGTATCCGAACCAAACCGTATATTTCGTAACCCCTCCCCCCCACACGCACTCGCGCGAGCGCGGCACCCCATGTGGTTCTGGCAAAGCGCGACACCCCACATTAGTTCTTCTAGCAGCTTCAGACAGGTTCCCTTCTCGATAGCCTTCTCCTGTCCTGTTCTCCTTCTCCATGACTCTATCCCTTGCCTCACTGGTGACGCAACTTCTCAAGTTCTCCATCCCCTACCACGACCACGAGAGGGTTGTGGATCACTACAACCACCCCCGCAACGTTGGGTCCTTCGAGAAAGACGATCCGACGGTTAGCACCGGCCTCGTCGGTGCCCCAGCCTGAGGCGACGTGATGAAACTCCAGATCAAGGTCGATGAGTAGAGTGGGAAGACCGTCTTCTCCTACTCCACAACCTTCTCATGGTAGTTGTTCGACCCTTTTGAGTTCGTGCCCCGCCCGCCCTTACAAGAGAGAAATCTCCTTCTTCTTTTCTACTGGCCACCCCCCACTGCCATCCACAGTCGCTGTCACCACCACTATCCCTTAGAGATGAAGAGTCGAAGAGGCCGCCTCACCTCAAAACCCTATGTTCCTAAATCTCAATCCAGATCTGTTTCTCGTCGTTCATCTCTGGATCGAGCAGCTAACTGCTATTCTTCTTCCTCGCTGCAGCCTTGAGGTTAGTTTCATCTCTAGATTTGTGCTCCTTCATGGGCTATCGGTACAATCTTGAGCTACCATTTTTTTTTTTTTGTTTCTGTTTGTCTTTATCATGTTCATTTAATCTTATTCTGTGTCCAACTCCATTCATTCTTAGTATATGTTTGGCAGTATGGTAGTCAGTTTTTGGGTAGGTTTCAGTTCAGTTTTTGGTTCGGTTAGTTTAAATTTAAAATCGGTTAGTTCGATTTCAGTTACTTCGGTTAGTGGAGTAGTTCGGTTCGGTTATTTGTTTAGGGTTGGTTCTGTTCGGTTAGCTAAAATCGGGCGGTTCGATTCAGTTATAATCGAATGAACACCCCTAGACCCAATCTTGTCTGACCTTCACTGAAGCTCGAACATTTAGTGACGGTCGGAGGTGGCCGTCACTAAAGGTCACATTCAGTGACGGCCAAATGTGATTGTCACTATTGCTCCCCCATCTATAATTAACTTTGCCCGACCCTCACTAAAGGTTGGAATTAATGACCACTTTTTCCAAGCCCTCACTGAAGCTCGAACATTTAGTGACGGCCACATTCGACCGTCACTAAAGGTGCACATTCAGTGACGGCCAAATGTGACTGTCACTATTGCTCCCCCATTTGTGATTAACTTTGCCTGACCCTCACTAAAAGTTGGAATTAATGACCACTTTTTCCTAGCCCTCACTGAAGCTCGAACATTTAGTGATGGCCACATACGACCGTCACTATTACTCCTCTATCTGTAACCAACTTTGTCCGGGCCTCACTAAAGGTCAAAATTAGTGACCATTTTTAACTGGCCGTCACTAAAGGTGGTCACTAAAAATCCAATTTCTTGTAATGGCTGCACGTTGGGCATTTCCGCGCCCACTCAAAATCCCATACTCATTTATGCCAAATCTCATCCTCATTAATGGCGAATCTCATCCACATTAATGAGAGTCTCTTCAGCACCATGCCATTGTGTGGGAGCCCCCATCGATGTTGGATACCTAGTCTTATCATCATGCAAATGCACGACATACGCATACAGAAGGACCTCTCCTCCTCCTATATAAATCAGCTCTTCAGAGCCAATATATATTTTTCTCTTTGACCCACTAATACCCTACCATTTTACTTTTTTACTCAATTGAGCGTCGGAGTGTTTGCAGGTGCCAATCGCCCCTCAATAGACCGATTGCAGGAGCCCATCCCTTATCATTGAAGGCTCGTCTTCGACCATTCCTTTGGCCAGGAAGGAACAAAGGTTCTCTCTTGGTTAATCCCCAATCTCATCGGTCTTTGTTGGAAGTCTTCTTTACCTGACTATAACCAGACCTAATGATATATTGCATTCTCAATTAGGTTGGTTAGTTAGTTTATGCAAGCACCAAGAAAACCACATATGGAGGTAGCCAAGAAAATTTTGAAGTATGTTAATTCTACTATAGAGCTGGGTTTAGTTTACAAGAAAGAGATTGATTATGTGTTACACGATTTTAGTGATGTTGATCTTGGTGGTGACTTGGATGATCGGAAGTCTACACCTGGGTATATTTTCATGTGTGGTGATACAAGTATTTCTTAGTGTAGTAGAAAACAAGATTCAATTTAACTTTTTAACAGCTGAAGCAGAGTACAAAGCCACTGCTTTTGCTGCACAAGAATGTGTTTGGCTTCGAAGAGTTGTTGAAGATGTTCATTTGCCTATAATTAAGCCAACTTCCTTGTTTGGAGATAATCAAAGTGCTCTAAGACTTGCAACAAATCCTCTTAGTCATGCCAGAATAAAACATATTGAGCTGAAACATCATTTTATTTGTTAAAAAGTTCTTGAGGGAACTATAAATGTATTAGAAGTTAGAAATAAAGAAAATGTCGCAGATATCTTTACCAAACTATTGTCGAAAGTACAATTTGAGCTTTTGCGGGAAAAACTTGGATTTGGCTTGATCAAAAAATCACTTTAAGGGGGAGTGTTGAAAATATTGAAGTTTATTTTTTCAAAGTCACTTATCATTTCTCTATTTTATGTGTTAATCTGAGTTATGTGATTATGTTTTAGCTATCTAAAAGTTTTTAATGCTAGTTCTAGTTTGTTCTATAGGGTTTATAAATTTCCTCCTGTTTGTAATGTTGGAATACAGAAAGTTATCAGTCTTGTTTCTTCGTGTAATACATCTTCTTAGAGGAATTTAGTTTTGGAAGGTTGCTTATATCATCTGATTTGTAAAGACGTTTGTTGATTTATGAATGTAAACTTTTAGAGACTAAAGTTGAGGAACAACTATAAGCCAAGATCAAAACCAGGAACAAGCAACCCATAAATATAAACCAAACTAATTCCATAAGCAGAGGTAGCTAGGCAACTAAATTCTTGTTTTCATAATTCAAAAAACAAAAACTCAAAAAGGCCACCTAGAAAGATTCAATTTGTATACTTGGGATTAGAAAATCAAAGTGACACGGCCAAACACCGTGCATGATCAATGCTTTTACCTATCTCAAAACAAAATAATAAATCAGTAAGGTAGTGTTTGTTAATTAAGATATGAATTAAAAAAAATAAAATTTGTAAAATATTTTAGATAAAAGTATTTTATTATATTTATTAAATTTATTTAGTAATCCACTAAAAAGAAATCATGTCTGAGATTTTATAGATAAATTTATCTCTTTTTTTTAAATAAATTTATCTGAAATTTTATAAACAAAGAGAAATGACATTTATGCTCCTCGTATAAAACCCTCACCCATCTTCTTTTCTTTTGTTTGTTTATCTTCCTTTCTTACCATTTTATCTTATTTCATATTCATCTCTTTTTCATCTTCTTTCCTATTCATCTTTTTTTTTTTTTTTTTGGTTCATTTTCTTTTCTTTCCTATTCATCTTCTTAGTTTCTATATCGTTGCGACCACTGTTGCATTTACTGTAACCTATTTCACCTCCCATCATCACCTTTGTCACGGCTTGCTTTTCCCATCGTTGTCGCCTACACTAGGGCTTGTTTTGCTTGCCGTCGTTGTCTCTGCCACAGCCTACTTGGCCTGCTGTTATCGCCTTTACTAGGGCCTATTTTGCCTATTGTTATCTCTTCTACCGTTTCGCTTACTGTCTTTGCCTCTACCATGCTAAGTTTTAACTCATTGATTGATGCAATTTTTTTTTTTTTTTACTGATGTGGCATTATCTAAATTATTAAAATACCCCCTGCGTGTTAACAATCTCGCTTGCCATGTGGATCGCCCAAGAGACTGACACATGGCAAGTACATAATGCGAAGTGGGGAACAATCCTATACGACCAGTTAAACAACACATAGCAACACTTGCAGAGCAATCCGGAATGGAGTCCAAAAAATCCAGACTAGACCATATGACTCATTGCAACTTGATCGGGGTCCCCGGGAGTCGTGCTCGCCCATCTCGGGCTTTATCTCGGGTACCCTATAACGAACTCGCCTATAAAAAGCAAGGGCCCCCACCAGGTATAATAGGTCTCTAGCTCTTACATTTTCTAGTACTCGCATTTACTCTACTAACTTGAGTGTCGGAGTCTACCCTAAGGGATCCCAGCCCCACTACTTCGTTGTCTTGCAGGTTACATTCATGTGGCTAGATATAGCCAAGTCCGAAACTTCTTTTCCCAAGGTCCATTCGTCGAGGAGGTACGTGATGGTCTGTCTCAAAGATCATCATCATTTGGCGCCCACCAAAGGGTTTAAAAGCCCATTAGGCCCCTCATGGTTGTATCATCATGTATGAGCAAGTCCTTGCTACCGGTCTTAGATTTCTCCTCACGGCCCTTGTAATCGAGGTGTTCTCTGTTGTGAGATTATGTCCTTCTTAGTTGACTCCAAATGACTGGAGGTGTATTGCTGCTTTCATTCTCAGTTGTCGAGTTCGAGATATCAAGCTCAATGATCATTCTTTTTTAGAATGTTTAAGGTAGTCCCTGCTAGCAAGACCGAACCTCATTTCGCTTTCTCTTCCTTCAATCAACATCAGTTCATAATTGATAATCCTACCTCACTAAAACGATGGAAGAGTAGGTTTTTCTTTGCTGGCCTGAAGGACAAAGATGTTAGTTTTGGGGTGCCAGTTGAGTGGGTTTTTCAGCCCTCAAAGATCCGTAGTCCCGAGGTCTTGCATGATGAGTTTCGTAACATTCGTATTTTGAGGGAGTTGAGCCCTATCAGCACTCAGGTATTGATATGTGATCGTACTTTGTACTTGGGGGGTCTATCAACTCACGCTTGCTCCAAGCCCAATGTCACTCTGTGTAGTCTCTTTTTCCACTATTTTTGCACTTTCAATTTGTTGTTTTTCTTGCTACTAACATCTTACTTATGGTTTTGCAGCTAAAATGGTGATCACGACCTTCATCTGGGAAAAGAATAAGTGGAGACCCGCGGAGGGTGAGGATGCCACTGCCCCCAAAAAGGGGAACGCTGCCTTGGACCTCTCCCCTGTTGGGGAGGGAGAGTCTAGCCGTCTAAGGAGGAAGAAAAATTTGAGTTGGAACAGCCAGGTAGCGAGACAAATGATTCACCATTTCTCCACTCTTGCCGACTGTCAAGTACTGGCTGAACATTCCTCAAAGGTAATGAAGGCTACTTTGTGTAAGGATCTAGCCCAGGTAACCCTTTTTACCTTACTAGCATCTTTTAAGCTCAACTATGTTTCCCTTACTCACTTTTCTTGTTGCAGGTGATCACACTAGTTTCGGATCTCTAGACTCTTTGCCTAGGCTTCTAAGAAGACCCTCGAACTAAATGCTCAATTGCATGAGAGGGACGAGATAGGAGAGAGTCAGAGGAAGAGGAAGAAGAAGAAGATGATATGCTAAAATGAATAAGATTAATCAGGAAGGAAGAGCTGACTGGGAGAAAGAGAACAAAAGTTAGGAAAGGAAAATCAGAGCTGGGCACGAGCTAAAGGAAAGCTCAACAAACACGACCTAGCTTGGGAACTCTCAACCATGTCTACGACAAAAGTAACAAGAAACAAGTTAGTGAAGCCAAAGTTTCAATATATATATATATATATATATTAAATTTTAAAAAAAAAAAAAAAGAAGGGCAACAGTGAGGCAAAAGCCCCTAGGGGGATCGACCAAGGCAGACCTCGGCCTGGTCGAGCTCAGCCCTTGCCCCAGACAGTCAAGAAGTGGCGAGGCCGAGGTCAACCAGGCCGCCCTCGACCATGGCCAAGCTCAGCCTTGAAAGGGCTTAAAAAAAAAAAGAAAATGAAAGAAATAAATAAAAAGGGAGAAAAAAAGAAAAGACTAACCTCAAAAGTTGGGAGTTTAGTTGTCAAGTAAAGTGATAATTGAAGGGTGGAGCCTTGGGCTTATATAGAGGGACCCAAGCCCTCTAACCAAACACCTCCTATAATTTCAATGTAATAAATATCTCTTTTTAAGTATGAGACTCACGTTTAACATACCTCTACACACCTCAAGTAAAGTCCATACTCAAATGACTTCAGAAATTAGGTTACTCATTAACCCAACATGATTCTCAGCTCGGCTCAAGGAGTGGGGTCTAAGTGATGTGATATTATCTAAATTACTAAAATACCCCCTGCGCGCTAGCAGTCTCGCTTGCCACGTGGATCACTCAAGAGACTGACACGTGGCAAGTCCACAATGTGAAATAGGGAACAATCCTATATGACCAGTTAAACATCACGTGGCAACATTTGTAGAGCAATCTGGAATGGAGTCCGAAAAATTCGGACTAGACCATGAGACTTGTTTCAACTTGACCGGGGTCCCTGGGAGCCATGGCCGCCTATCTTGGGCTTTATCTCGAGTACCCTATAACGAACTGGCCTATACAAAGTAGGGCCCTCACTAGGTATAACAAGTGTCCAGCTGTTATATTTTCTGCTACCCACTTTTATTCTACTAACTTAAGTGTTAGTGTCTGTCTCGGGGGATCCCAGCCCCACTACTCCGTTGTCTTGTAGGTTACATTCCCGAGGCCAGACATAACTAAGTTCGAAGCTTCTATTCCTGAGATCTATTCGTCGAGGCGACATGTGATGGTCAGTCTCAAAGATCATCATCAATTACTTTAAATAAATATTAAATATTAGTATTATGTATTATTTATTAAATTTTTGTGTGTGTAAATATTAGTATTAAGTATTAATTCTTTTGTCAAAAGGACTATATTTACTTTTCATCACATCAACTGCCGCAACTGTAGGTTATACACGTAGATACATAAATAGTTTTGAATGAACTTGGAGTAGGGATATTTTAATAAAAAAAAATTATCTCAATATTTATCATATATATTAAATATCTAGATAATTTTACATAAATATCTAAATATTTTACTTAGATATTTTTTAATTTATTTTAGTGATGGAGCTCTCTAGAAATATGAAACAATTCTCAATAATTTTTCCCGGGCAAATCCTACAACTTGAACTAGCTGATGGCATTGGCAATACAGAGTAACTCAGAATTTGTTCACGACCTTACATCCATACATACATATTTATATATAAATTCGTGTACGTATATGTTAATCTCTAAGGAGTCACTTTGAGAAGATTTCATTTCGAGCGTGCCAAGCTCCGTCAAAAGAGACGCCCGCCCACTCCCCGCCGTTGCTCTGGCGATTTTCGTAGAGATATATGCAGCTCAGACCCACCAACACCTCCGCAATGGCGGCCTCCGCCTTGTCCTTGTCCGAGAAATGCAGCGTTTGCAACAAAAGCACCGGCGGCTTCGACTCGAACCTCATCTTCTCAAAGTTCCTCTCCGCCTGCCACTTCAAGGTGTCTTTCGCCAGAGGGCAAAGCCACGCCATTATCTCCGCCACCGCCTCCCTCCACCCCTCCGCCGGCACCGCCCTTCCATTCTTCCCCACCTTCGACCGTACCATAAGTTTCATATTTTCCGGCAGCATCTGGTACAAAACCTGCCGAGCTTCGTCTCCGATCGTCACCGCTGAGTCCAAATACCTCTCGGCCAAAACCACCACATTCGCATACCGTACCGCCAGCCCGCAGCCGCCCAACGTCGACGGCCCCGCCGCCTGGAACACCTTGTTCTTGCAACCAACACCCGAGAAAAGATTCAACTTTTGGCTGTGAAATCGCACCAAATTGGGCTGGGACGTCGATGGGATTGGCCCTGATCTTGAAGTTACCAATTCCGGTTCGATAAGGCAAAACTCAGGCTGGTCTCTTAGAATTTTTCTCTGTTGGGAAGAACGAATGTTGCGCAACGAGACTCGTGGAAGCGAGGAAATATACGGCCCGAAAACGATGCAGATTCGGGCGTAGATGATGCGAACTATGTGGGCCATTAGGCCAACGCTTCGATTAAAAGTTTGATTCCATAACGAGGTTTCTCTCAGATGACGAACTTGCTTTCTCTGGTACGCGATTTTGTCGTTGAAGAGGCCGAAGTTCGTGCTGTCGTGGGATTGAAGTTTCATGCGATTTTGCTTCCATTGTTTCAGCTTCCTTTCCGAAACCTCCAATTCGGAGAGAGCTTCTAACGCCGTGTAAAGACGAGAGGTTAAGGAGACCATCTTCTCCATCTTCTCGATATTCTTTTTTGTCTCCTTGGATCCATATTCTAGTTTCCCCAAATCGACGATGCCCAGTTTGAGATCGGTGTAGACGAGGTCGAAGCGGTGGAGGCCGACGTCGGAGCATTTCCGGCTCAATCTTGCCACCACGGCGGCGGCCTTGTCGAGATCTTCGAGCCTCTCGGCACAGGCAAGGTTCAAGAGAAGGACCTCGTCTTCAGAATTCAAGTAAGCGACGCCTTCGGCCTTCATAACCTCTTTTCTGAGCTTCGAAACCTCGTCATTGTCGAGGGATTTGTAGAGAGAGACCAAGCGTGACATGGTTTTGGCGGTTTCGAAGGCGAGGATGCCGTGGGTGGGGGCGGCTGCTGAGGGCGTGGAGTCGGAGGCGAGGGAGCGTTTGAGGGTGTCGCCGAGGCGGGTCCCGACGTTGGAGAGCCAAACCATGGCTGCGGCAATACCCCGTGGGCAGTGAAGAACACAACTTCCCCGTTATATAATTATAATCATATATATATATATATATATGTGTGTGTGTGACGACAGAGGGGGGGCGTTTTGGACAGTTGGAAAACTCAAGAAAGTGACAGCTTTTTTGCAAATGTGAAAAGGATAAAAATCATAGGAAAGAGGTCAATGGGATAAAGACAGATAAGAAAATCATTGCTCGTTGCTCCCGGCTTTCCAGTCTTTATATTAAACCATAAGTTTATAATAATAATAACAATTTTACTAAGTATTACGAAAATTTTTGCCTCTTCTATTATACTTTAGTTTTATAATAATAAAGATTGTTGTCTTCAAAATTTGTAATTTAATTAAGTTAGTTTAAATGTTAATTAATATTTTATAATAAATATTAAAATTGTAAATTCTAATTCTTACATGCTTGAATATTAATAATTATTTATTATGTACCAAAACAAAATTTGTAACTAAGATTAACGCGCAGGCGGCCCAGGTTGTGGTCAAATTTTGAATCCTTAGCTGTTTGCTCAAGTGTCTTGTAGCATCGACCATCTTGAAATTAATTCCCTAGATTTCACATTGACAATGGTGATTTAACCCTCGATGCTTGTCATTGGAGTACTATAAATTTAGTACTAATATATGAAGCTTGTTTGAGTTTTATATAAATTTAGCTTCTAATCAAACAAGATCACTCCATCCTATTGAAATATAATAATAAATTTATTTAATTAAAAATATCATCATCAAGTCAGCTAAATTTACAAGCTAGGAACAGAACAATCAAAGAAAGTAGAGAAATTTTCACACAAACATTTCAATACTTAATTTAGATACTAAAAATAATAAAATTAAAATAAATATTAGAGACGTACCTTTTAAAAAATAAGTGTCTATTTATTTATAAAGAGATATGGAGTAATTTTAAATAATCTGATATTAGAATTCTTACAAATAATATCTATTTTGATATTTCTTTAATCTATTAAGATTCGAGTTCTTATAGATGATATTTATCCTCAAATTTTTTAATTCTTTTAGAATTAAAATTTTTATGAATAATTATTTTATCTCTTTCTTAAAATATTTTAAAAAATTAAATATTTAAATTATTCAATTTACGCATTTGTGCACGACTCCCCCGATTATGTCTTTTACACCAAATAAGTATTTTGAATTTTTAATTTTTTTAATAATTTTTTATCTATGACACAACAGTTCTAAAATTAGATTTATAACTAACTAATAGGGTGGCAATTCGTGTTGGTGGGTCATAATTGTGTCGTGTCGAGACACACGTATAACACGTATCAGGCTAACCCGAACATGACCCGTTTAATAATCATGTCAAATTCCTTAAACTCGAACACGACACGTTTATTAAATATGTAACACGACACGACCCGTTTAACCGGTTTAACTAAACGTGTCGTGTCACCTGTTAACCTGTTTAACTCGTTTAAATTATATTGTGTTACCTGTTAAATGTGTTATTTAGTTTTAAACGTGTTATTTCGTGTATAATTGTGTTAACATGTTCAGATCAACCCATTGACCCTTTTAATTAAACGTGTCATTTTGTATATAATCGTGTTAACGTATTCGGGTCAACCCATTAACACGTTTAATTAAACGTGTCATTTCGTGTCTAAACGGGTTAGACGGGTTGACCCGCCTAAGACATGAAAATAACCATATCATAAACGGGTTGATCCGTTTATGACCCGAACCCGATTAACCCCAATATTAATCTGTTTAACTCCGTGTCATGTAATCGGGTCGTGTTCAAAATTGCCAGCCCTACTAACTAAATTATAAAGTAAAATTAGATGAAAAAAAGTTTGGCAAAGTTCGGATTCAATAAATAAATTTTAGTTGAGTTTTAATAAAATTAATCAAAAAGTAACACAAATGAATGGCTTTCTCATTTAATTTAAGTTTGTGAACTGAGTGAGTCTATCGATGTTCAATTAAATTGATTATCCCAATTAAATTTGGATTTGAGCAGGGAGGGCTCAAGGGGTTGGGAGCCCCATTATTAATTTAGGTATTTCTTTAAAAATTAATAAAAAAAATTATTTTTAATTTTTTATAATTATTTTTCTCTTTCTTTTTAATTATCAATTAAAAATAAAAAAAATTAGACAACAGCCTCTTTTTTCGATAACAAGGCTAGCTTTTGAAAACTTTTTGATCCTCCCCTTTTTTGGGGCTCTAAACATAGGCTTTAATGGACTTTGGCTTGAGCCGACTCAGGATTTGTGTGAATTGAAACTCGATTAGAAACATATATATATATAATAATTATATTAAAACCTTATAGTTTGAGAGTATCAAAATAGGCATATAATATTACTTACCAATTAACAATGGGAATTTGATATCTGGCCCTGGACTGATAATAGTCCGTGAACTCCGCGACTGATAAGAGAATAGTATTTGATACAAGTGTGTACGTACACGTAAGATATGGGCAGAGAGGTCAGCACATTCACATTTAGATTAGATGGAGAGAATTAATTAATATTATCAGAATTCTCGATCGTTTAATTTTGTCAAGTCATGGGGATGACTTGACTCTCTCCCCCTCATTCCCTCCCAGACAAGAAGCGTATTTCTTCTTCATGGCGCGCTGAATTCCTTGGTGTTGGGGACTTCAAGGTGTCACACACACAATCATTGGATGGTATTATATCATATTATTATTACGTAGGCTTCCTTGTTGAATCCCAGTGTGAAAGACAAAAAAAAAGGAATGATGAAACTTTAGAAGGATCATTGAGTTTCTTAAATTTATTATAAGGATTAGTATTTGATTAGTTATATTTAATATTTAATAAATCAATTCAAATTTAATACATCACATAAATTTGAGAATTCATTAAATTTTTAAGAGTCATGCTATTTGTACGAGGGAGTGCTTGATAGGTGAGTGTCTAGAGAAATATATCGCAATTTTTGTTCATCCCCTTCTTTCTCTCTGTTGTTCTTTCGTCGCTGCAATCGATCACTTGCCGTCGCCCCTCTCGTTGTCATTCTTTACCTCAACCACCTTTATTGTCGCCTCATTGCCGCCTTGCCTCCTCATTGCCACCTCTCGCCGTTGCATCAGAACCCTGATGCAGTGGTGAGGCGACGATGAGAGGTTAGCCAGTTGCCGAAGAATGCAGCGACAAGTAGAGACAAGGCGGTGGCGAGAGCAAGTGAGGAGACTAAGACGAAGAACAACAATGAAAAGGTTGGCAGCAGATGGTCGGTTGCGGTGCCGGTGGCAAAAAGACGAGAAGAGAGAGATGAGAGGTTGGTAGAAGGAGAATCGGCAAAATAATCATTGAGAGAGGAGAGAAAGGGGCAAAATAGTCCTTCAAACCACCTATAAAATCCTATTTGGCCAAATAGCATTATTTATTTTTAAACACTATTCAAAATAAATACTCCTAATAATTGATATATATATATATATTCATGAGTTGAGATGTCTATATAAAATTACTAGTTCGTTGTAAAGTTCAATAAAATTATTATAAGAGCTTAAAAGTAATATTTAAAAAAAAAAGGATTAGTCTGTTTAGTAAGTTAATTAATCTAAAATTATCATATTTTATAGCAAATTTTGATCGAAGTTATTAATTATTTAAATGCATAAAGTTGGAGAGAAAGCAGGGCGGCATGCTTGTTTGTCAATGATTTAGATGATTCATGAAACTTACTTGAAACGTGAAAAGGGCCTGATGAAATTTAAAAGGAGTGGCCTACGCTACACTACACTAGTAGTGTGAACAATTATTTTATCTTTAGAAATCAGAAAACAAACTAAAGTGTGAAAAGATAAAATATTTTTAAAATTCCTATTATTTTTATTTTGAAGTCAATAACTAAAAACAAAATTATGAAGACAGCTTTATGTCATGACAGTTACAGAAATACCATTTCATTTTCTATTCACTATTTACCTATATTACGACAAAGATCAAAGATTTTCCCCATGAATAGTGTTTATTCAGTATCCAACAAATTCGAATAAATTTAACATTAAAGTTTAAAAATATAATTATTTACTCATTAAACTTTGAATTTATTACTACTTGTTCATTAAATTTTATTCAACATCAATCATTCATCACTTGTTATGTCTTGCAAACGGAAAACGCTCATATGACTAACGGAACTTGAAAAAAAATTAACAAACACTCATTCAACTTTAAAAATATAACTATTTACTCACTGAACTTTGAATTATTACTAATTGTTCACTGAACTTTGTTTAACATCAATCATACATCACCTGTTGCATCAGTGTCTAATCTTATAAACAAAAAATGCTTACATAGCTAACGGAATCCAAAGTAGGCTAATTAAATTCTTATTTTCAACCAACGCAACAACACCCTATTTCTCTCTCTCTCTCTCTCCATCTTCCCTTACTTTAGTAGTTACGATTGGCACGCAAAAGGTGAGACAATAAGGCAGCAATATGTGAGGTCATGTTAAGGTACTAGGCGGCGAGGCAAGGTGGCGGTAAGAAGATCGGCAACAACCGTTGTTGCTAGAACCGAGTTAGCCGAAAATAAGGATTTGATTGGGTTTCAATTGCGTTAGCCACCTGGACTTTTTTCGTTTGCAAAATTAAACAATGATGTTGAGCAAAATTTAGTGAGCAAGTAGTAACAATCTAAAGTTTAGTAAGTAATTATATTTTTAAAGTTCAGTAAATATATGTTAAATTTACCTTAATAAATTCTCACTTTATACGATTATTATTAAAAATTAAAGTAAATTACATTATGGTTCTTGAAGTTTGATATAATTACAGAGACATTCTCTCTTATTTAAAAAATTATAATAAATTCCTTTAATATTTAAAATTTGTATCAACCAATACCTCTACTATTAAGTGACAATTGTTTTGTTTTCAAATATAACAAATGTCTTATTTAAATCTTTCCCATCTTCTCCATATTCTTATATCTCTCATCCCTTTTTCTTTTTATTCTCTAGCAATAGTAGTAGTGACTATATATATGTTTTTACTTTATTTTCCTTGTTGATTTCTTACTCTTATTTTCTTTCTCATCTCCTCTTATTCTTATTCTCTCTCATCATAGTAGTGGCAATGATGATAATAAAAGTATTCCAACCCTCTACCTCCCTCTTTCTTCTATATTAGAGAGCTAAGTTTGATCGATTATCTTGTTTGTGGAATTACAGTTGGGTTGTTCTATTTTTCGAACCCTAGTTTGATTGTTGGGATTTTGGTTTCAGGATCCAATGATCAATAAGGGTTTGATTTGAAGCTTAGCACAATTATCAACTGCCATTGTTTATTTTATTTTTTTTCTATTTTTTACTTTTTGAAATGAAAGAAATAAGAGAGAAAAAAAGGGAAAAAGAAGAAAAAGAAAGAGAAAAATGAGAGAAGAGATAAAAATGTAAGGATAAAATCCTTAATTTATCTTTTTTAATGACAAAAGTATGTCTTTTTTTATAATTACTCCATGTAATTATTTAAGAGTTGTTAGTGCAATTTACCTTAAAAATTAAAAATGGCAGTCACACACTATATATATTAGCATATAGGACTTGTTTGATCGTGCTCTAAGCTTTGACAAAAAGGTTCTTAAATAGATAAAAACAAAATTTTACACATTTCATGCTGTTTATGAAATAAAAAACATTTTCTTTTCCATCAATAATAGTAATTATTTGTTTGAAATTACTATTAAAACTTAAATAATTATTACTCCTTTGATGTATCAATTGTGCATGGTTCTAAGTTTGAATAATGGAAATAAAAATTAATATTTACTGCATCAAAATAAATTAATTATTTAAATTTTAATGCTAGTGTAGAATTGATATAAAATTAAAATTTTAAATATATAAAATTGTTAATTTGTCAAGTTTATTATAGAATTGATTCATTAACCAAAATTTACTAACTTTTTAGTAATTAACCCAAAAATTAAGGTGGAGCAAAACCCAAGAAACCATATTAATATTACCATTCCCACAATATATAGTTCACAATGGATCAATTTGGTAAGCGTTTACTTGAAACCATAGCCAGGTCATATGTAATGTAAACACGAGTAAGATGACACAAACTTCCAATGTGAGAGATGGGATTCACGACTTGAGGTTGGAGTACTCATTACTCAAGGCTCAAAAAATAATATTACTTTTAAAAGTGTCACCCACAATAAAATACATCAGAATATATAATTAAGATGTCAATATTAACTTTATATTTTCTATTAAAATTGAGGACATAAACGACGGGATTGTGTAAAAACGATTATCCTAAGATGTTAATATTAAATTTAGAAATATATCTTATTTGTATATGAATTTTGTATACTCTTTTACATACACAGAATCATTAATTAATTATGTTGTACATTCTATTAAACAAATAGTATAAAAGTATTTACAACGACAGGATAAATATATATATAATAATACAATGAAGATAAATTATATACAGATGAAGTGTGGAAATACAGCCACCTTTCATTCAAACTGACCCCTTAGGTTATGGGTCAATCCATCAGGATAGTTCCACGCGTGGAAGTACACTTGACAAAGATGGATGTTCTTGAATCCATTACTTTTGATCGACCATGAGTGGAAGGAGCACTCGTTTTCTCTTGCGTTCACAACTGTGAGTGTTTCCCTGCGAAATTTACTGAATTTCAATATCTAATAATTAATAATTAACATTTAATATATATTAAATCAATTAAAATATATATATGCATTAATTGCTGTACCAGCATTTGTTAATTCTTATCTCCCCCATCAGTTTGACGATCAATCTGACTGGCTATCTTCTCCCCCAATGGATTCACGTAGTCAAATTCGTGTCACTTGACCAATTATTATCAACATTTAGATTGTCGGATTACTGATCGCAGAGTCATGACCGTGGATGTTGACACTTGGATATCGACAGAGAAGAGACCCATCTCACTCATTTCATAGCTTTATTGTAATTTCAAACAAACAAATAGTTCATGGAAAAGTAAGACTTGTTCAAACTTGCTCACAAGGGAAAAGGATTGAGAACCCTTTTTCTTTGTTAGCCCAGGAGAAAAGTAGGAGCTATAAATGAATCTGTAGAATTTGTTCATTAGAATCCGTTGTTAGGTGAATAATAACTGTTTTTTTTTCTTTTGAATTGTAAACGATAGAGTACCTGTCGCGTTTTGGGTTCTTATTTAAATAGTGTTTGAGATTCTTTGGAGTTGTAAGATTTTTGCAAAAACTCTTGAATTATGACCCATTTCTTATCGCAGTTATAGGTGTTAGAAAATGGGCTGTTACAAAATAGGTAACTATAGAAAAACTATTGTAAGTGTAGCTCTTAACAGAGAAAACGTTATGCAAGAATTTATTGTTGGCATGTGATCTTTGGACCGGGAGCATGAGGTGGTCCATACTAATAAAAAACTTGACTGTTGTCTTCTTTGTTATTTTTTATTTAAAATAATTTACTCTACTCTATTTTAGAATTTGCTAGAAGAAGATGTACAAAGGGGTTGCTTTTTCCGTTGCCTCTTCTTTTTCTATTAATAAAAAAAAGTAGCCAGCGGCATGTGGAGCGATCAATTTTCCACATTTTTTCTTATTTTTTATGAAATAAAAGTAATCATTTAAGTTTTAACAGTTTGATACAAAATTAAAAGTTCAATTATATACCTTTTACAATTTATTATAATAAAATTAATACACTAACTGAAGTTTGATAATTTTTTAATAATTAACATAACATACCCAGAGGTGTCAAATTATTCAAAGAAAGGAAAGAAAAAGATAACTAATTAGTTTCAATATTAGATCCCAATGATTTGTATCACTATATATATCCAATGTTTTAGTTTTTTTTTTCTTAACAAAGAGTTGCTCTTTTATTTAATTAAAGAGAGAAGCAAGCCATCATCTCACATTTATAGCAACTCAATACATTAACTAGACTACTGAATTAAAGAAAAAACCCATCTCCATGATAAAATAATAGAATGGGAACAGCTGCCCAATTTGCACAACACAAACACTTCATGTTGATATTCTTTAAAAATTTGATTCTCCTATAAATCTCAGAGTCGATCACACCCGTGACTCTAATAATATTGTTTTAGTGCCAGTTTTTAAGGGGCCACTGATGAGAAAGACACCTACTTAAAAGGGTAATGAAAGGAGAGGTCCATGACATATAGCTACCTTGAAAATATAAATGCCAAACAAATTCAAATTCAAATTCAAATTCAAATTCAAAGGGCTTGAGTTTTTGAAGATGACCCTACTTCTTTTTAGCCAAATCGACCACGCGGATACATAAACAATAGTTCATCAGTTTTTCCACACTAATTTTTCCTCAGCCAGCTGATCATTCCATTGTTCAAACAACCTTAAAACCGATTGAGAGCCTACCCAGCTCACTCCCAACCAATTCATAATGCTTCCCCACAATCCCCAAATAGCCTTCCTCTAATATATCCGGGTTGTGCACTTAGGTCGGTCCGCCCATAAAGGGCTCCAGATCCAAACCCAAATCTTAACTCAGATCCAAATCTAAATTCAGATCTGCAACTCTTACATGCAATTACCGCGAGATCAACAACGTACAGTTTTGCAGTTAAACCCACTTCCTCCAAGGGTGGAGAAAGTGGGTAGACAGATTAGGAGCATGCGTAATATATATGTTGAATATATACGATGAAATAGTTGGAGGAATTTCAATTAATGAAAAGTGAATAGAAGTTCATCTTGTGCTCGTATGTTTTTCGTCTTGCGTAGAAGGAAACAAACTCTCAAAATGCATTATTCATGTAAGTGTAGCTTTTAGGCTATGGGTTACAAACGATTTTTGTTTTTTGTGATTTTGTTTTCGAATCAGTAATTCAACCTAAAGATCTTGTTTCAATTCCGCTATGCAAAATTAGGTTAGTCTTATTTCAATTGTTTATGGTTTCTGTATACCATTTATGTTCTCTATTTGTTTCCAACATTAGTATATGTGATGATACTGGACCGATCACCGAGGTCTGTCTCGAGCCAAGTACCTACAAGGGCGGGGCTGTAATCCCTCGGGAGAACTCCGACGCTCAAGTCAGTAGAAGAAATATGCCCAAAATGAAAAATGAACCAGGAGTCAGATGATTCGTACCTGTAGAAGTCGACCTCTATTTAAAGATGGGGTAAAGCACACTCTGAAGAGATAAGATAACTTCTGAACCGGACGTTGGAGAGAATCTCTGTTGACTGAGTCAATCTCGTTCAAAATCAAATATGAGATGAATGATGAAGATATAGGTGACACGTGGCACTTCTCGAGGCAGGCACGTGGCGGCACCATATTAGAGATCTCCAAGGGTAGTATAGTATTTTTGCCCTTAGTAAAATATTTCCTCATCACTTGCCCCCCCAACTCCTTGAGCTGCGAGGGAGAGGAGCTCGGGCAGCTGAAGGAGTAGTCCTCTCAGCTTTCCTGAAAAAAGAGGTTTTACAAAAAAGATAAATGAATAAGATTAAAGAGCTCTATTATTGGCTATTGTTGGCTCGTTTCCCAACTAAAAAGGGAGGTGGGGATGGTCCCCTCCTCATAAACACTATTGGAGTGAAAACATACTTGGGGGTGTAGTAAAAAGGTAAGAGATCTTTCATCTTTCTCTTCTCTTTTTTTTTTTTTTCATTTTATTTTATTTATCTGCTTTTTCATTTTAGTATTTTTTTTTTAAATATGTTTTCTCATTTGCGTGGCCGAGACCAATGGTCTCGGCCACGCTTGGAGCAAGTCGCGCGGCCGGGGCGCGCGCGCCTTTGTGGTTCTGTATCCTTAGCTACAAACCTCCTCAGGAAACCTCGATTGATGAGCTCCTGGATCTCTTCTTTAAGTTGATGGCACTCCTCCGTGTCATGTCCATGATCTCGATGGAATCGACAATACTTGTCTTTACTCCGCTTGTTAGCCGGGGCTTTCATGGGTCTCGATTTTTTCAAGTAATCCTTATTCTCGATTGTGGCCAGGATCTCAGCCTGAGGAGTATTAAGCAGGGTGAACCTGACTGGACTCCATCGAGGGCCCGACCTCTCCCCTCGTCGGCCCGATTTATCTTCAGGCTTTTGCTCTCGGTTCTGACTTCTCTTCTCTTTCTTATCTGAGTATTCACTTCTCTTGACCCGCATCACTTCCTCGACATTAATGTACTTGGTGGCTCGGCTCAGGATCTCTGTGAATGTTTGGGGAGGCCTCTTAGCTAGTGACTGGGTAAAAGGGCCAACCTTTAAGGCAATCTGAAAGGCCTCCATAGCGATACTCTGATCAAGATTCTCAATGCTCAATGCCTCCATATTAAGCCTGGCCACAAAATCTGTTAACGACTCCCCTTGGTTCTGCTTGAGATTCACGAGGGTCATGGTAGACCTCCGGTGTTTTCGAAGGGGAGCGAAGTGAGCCAAGAACCTATTCCGAAGCTGTCTGAAGTTAGTGATCGACTGATGTGCCAGACTTGAATACCAGGACCGTGCATGTCCTTCCAAAGTGGCCAGGAAGACTCTACACCACATAGCATTAGGTGCCGCCTGGACCATCATGTGAGAGGCAAAGAGATTTAAGTGATCAGCGGGGTCAGTTATGCCTCCATATGGCTTAATAGTTGGGATTCGAAGGCGCTCGGATGGGGTAATTGCCATGATCTCCCGACTTAATGGCTGATTAGAAACAATGTCGTGTGGCTCTTCTTCCCTCCGTCTCAACTCTGCAACCTCCCTCTCCAAATGTCGCAAACGTCTTCCTCGCTGAGCCCCTCCAGCCCGAGCATAATCAGGACTAGAGGACTCCTCCTCCTCCGAGCCTAGCCTCTCGTACTCGCTACGCCTAGAGGGTTCGCTCCGTCTCTCGTCCCGATAGGACTCCTTCCCAGGGCGGGGGGATTCGCCTCCTCGGAATTCTCTATGATTAGAGTGGCGATCCCCCTGATGTTGACTATCATGATTGGAGTGCTCCACCGGTCTCATCTCCGGGGGCTGCTGTTGGGCCAAAAAGGTGTTGAGCAATTCCGTCAGATGTTGGACCTGTCCCTCTAGCTGGGCGACACGATCCTGAGGTGGCGAGGGATTTGGGGGATGACCCCCTACGGGGCCGCTCTCAGGTGGGTGGTTTTGACTCTGATCTGGGATGGGCTGGGTCCCAACAGCTCGTGATGGATTTCTTCTTGTCGCCATAACGAGAGGAAACTTGAGCTCGGCCGAGGTACTCGACGAATAAGGGCAGATAAAGTAATCGGCCCCACGGTGGGCGCCAAATGATGATACTGGACCGATCACCGAGGTCTGCCTCAAGCCAAGTACCTGCAAGGGCGGGGCTGTAATCCCCCGGGAGAACTCCGACGCTCAAGTCAGTAGAAGAAATATGCCCAAAATGGAAATTGAAACAGGAGTCAGATGATCCGAACCTGTAGAAGTCGACCTCTATTTAAAGATGGGATAAAGCACACTTTGAAAAGATAAGATAACTTTTGAACCGGACGTTGGAGAGAATCTCGGTTGACTGAGTCAACCTTGTTCAAAATCAAATATGAGATGAATGATAAAGATATAGGTGACACGTGGCACTTCTTGAGGCAAGCACGTGGCGGCACCATATTGGAGATCTCCAAAGGTAGTATAGTATTTTTGCTCTTAGTAAAATATTCCCTCATCAATATGTGTGTTGGGTAATACATGTACATATATATGTATACATGAATGCTGTGTATGTATATACAAAATATGATTGAATGAGATGTATATAAGAGAAAAATATATTTTTTGTACAAATTTTTTATTGTATGTACGTATATATAAAAAATAAAAATAAAATTAAACTATTTACTTAGTTAATCATGATAACAAATAATTTATAAAAAATGAAAAAGATGGAGGGATGTCTAGCGTAGGCGGCTAGGCATACTGGCCAAATGCATGTCTGGCCCTAAGATCTGCTTGACCAAATGCATGTCTGGCCTAAGTAGGGTGTGCAATTTTTTGGTTTAATCGAATTGATTGAATCGATCGGTTCGGTTTAGTTAATTATGTGGCTAAAAATTGGTTCGGTTATATTTATACAAAATTTAAAATATTTCGGTTAATTGAAATAACTGAATTCTCCTCCACCGCCCATTATTTTTTGCTACCGCCCACGATTTCACAACCCCCTGGCGATTTACTGCCCACGGTTTCAACCCACCCCTACAGGTCACACACACACAAACGTTTCTCTCTCTCCCTCACGCCCCTCTCCCTATGTGACCCCCTAACACACTCTCCAAAAAGTCTTTGGTTCCCCCTACCCCCAAACTTCTTTCTCCCTCACCCCAAACCTCTCAGCCTCATGAGTCACGACATCAGACTCTTTTCTCTCTCTCTCTCTCTCTCGCGCGCGCGCGCGCGCGCGGGCGCACGAGCACCAATCGGTCTGTCGCCCCCTTCCTCTAGCTTCACCATTAGTCCATCACTTCCCTCCTACCTGTGCGGCTTCTCAGTTCTCGTTCTCAAGACCTCTCTCTCGTTCTCTCTCTCTCTTGATCTCGATCTCACTATCACTGCCTCACCTTCGTCGCCCCCCTCCCGCCACCTCACGAACGTCGCCTCTCTCCCGCCGCCTCATGACCGTCGATCCCCTCCTGCCACCTCACGATAGTCTCTCTATCTCTCTATCTGACAGTCGAAGATGAAGGGCCATTTGGGCCTCTAGCCGAGCAAAGGGTCGAACCGGATAAGGGCTGGCCATTCATCTTTGTCTTCGATGTTTCGCTTCCTTCCTATGTAGAGGCCGACACCGCCCCGACTGCATCTCTCTTCCTCCAATCATGCTTGCCTATTCGGTAAGTTTAGTGTAGTTCGGTTATACTAGATATTTCGGTTTCAATTTTTCGGTTAGCATATCCTATCGGTTCGGTTCGACTCGGTTAGTGGGCTATGATCGATTCGGTTCGGTTGGTAAAAAGTTGACGGTTTGGTCGGTTATAACCGAATGCTCTCCCCTAGCCCTAAGATGTGCTTGACCATTAGCTGAGTATGCGCTTTATAATTTTTAAAGTAGTGCTACTTTACTTGACAGATCAATTGAAAGAGTTACTGAATAGTGTCAAAAAGATCAAAATACCCTCGCCAAAATTATAAATTTTTAAAATCTGTCACTGCCTTATAACTTGATACTTTCTTCTCTCTCCATGGCCACTGATGCAACCACCTACCGTTGCTGCATTCGCCTTGCCACCTCGTCATCTTGTCTCGTTGCCTCACCGATCGTCTCTGCATCGCCTCAACAGCGGTCGACGAGGCGAGGCGACGAGGCAATGGCATCAAGGCTAGGTGATGGCAGCTAGGCGAAGGCAGTTGTGGTGAACGATTATATTGGTAGCCATGGAGAGAGGAGAGAGTAACGGGCAAGGCAATGACATATTTTACAAATTTGTAATTTGAATAAGGGCATTTTGGTCTTTTTGACACGCTTTGATAAGCCATTTGATTACTCTGTTGAGTAAAATAAATTAATTCTAATTTTTATGACAGCCCTACCAATATAAATTTAGATGTCAATCCTTGTCTTCTTACTCTCCTTATAAATATTTGCATATATTTTTAATCCTAATGTAACTTCATTAATAACCAACTCAAATTAATTAAGTCTTTGCCATCTACAAAAAAAAAAAAAAAATGGCCGTTCAACCTATAAAATGAACAGAGAGAATGACTTTCAAGACAACATGACTTTTCAATAGAATGTATATTTTACGTTCCTCCAGGGTGTGGAGAGATGTATTATTTGAGAACCCTTCTCAATATATAGTACGAGGTCCAAAGAGTTACAAAGAGATTAGATGTGTTAATGGTGTGCAGTACAATCCATCCAGGGATGCTTGCTATGTGCTGGGTTTGTTGGATGATGATAAAGAGTACATTGACGGTATTATCAAAGCAAGTCATTGGGGTTCGGCGCAATCGTTGAGAAATCTATTTGCAGTATTGTTGGCATCTGATTCGTTGTCGAGACCTGAATATGTTTGAGAACAATGTTGGTTGTTATTGTCTAACGATATCCTTCATAGATAGAGGTGTGTTCTAGCTCATGAAGGTACTTTGTGATTTTTTACGAATTATGATCATAATATCACTTAACATGTTCAGTGAAAAATTTTAGATTTATTTTTTCCATCCAAAACTAATATCACAAATTACTTATGCAAAAATTAGTTTGTATTGATTTTGTATGTTGTCCAAGTTTTACTTATATGTTTCAAATTTATAACTATTTATTTGGTTCTTTTAAATGACCACAGATTTGGAACTAAGTGAAGAGGAATTGAAAAATTATGCTCTTTTGGAGATTGAAAAGAGATTGCGTAGTAGAGGGAAAAGTCTTCGTGGATTTAAATCAATGCCATTCCCGTACGAGATCGACATTTCACTTTTAGAAAATAGGCTTATCCATGATGAGATGCGATATGATAGAAGGTCTCTTGCCGAAGATCACAAGTTGTTTGTTTCCAGATTGACAGATAAGTAGAGAAGTGTTTATGATACGATAATGAGTGATGTTCAGTCTGATCAAGGTGGTGTATTCTTTTTGTACAGATGCAGTGGCATAGGGAAAACATTTGTATGGAAAACCCTTTCTGTAGGTTTGCGATCAAAATGGAAAATTGTCTTAAATGTAGCATCAATTGGAATTGCATCTTTGCTCTTGCCCGGTGGTAGAACAACCCATTTAAGATTTGCAATCCCTCTCAATCCGACCGAAGACTCCACGTGCAACATTAAACAGGGGAGTCCATTGGTTAAATTGATATTAAAGAGAAAACCTTATTATTTGGGATGAAGCCCCTATGATGCACAGATACTGTTTCGAGGCACTTGACAAAAGTTTGCGAGATATTATAAGATTCAAAAATCCATCAAGTTTAAATCAACTATTCGGAAGGAAAACTATGGTGTTTGGTGGGGATTTCAGGCAAATTTTACCAGTCATACCGAAAAGTAGTAGGCAGGATATTGTGCATGCAACAATTAATTGGTCTTATTTGTGGCGACATTGCAAGGTGTTGAAATTGACAAAGAATATGAGACTCCAAAATCTCATTAATAACAATTATAGTGTTGACTTGAAAGAATTTTTTGAATGGCCGGATATCAAGTATTGGTGACGAGATTTTAGGTGACCGAAATGATGGACATGCAACTGTGAAAATACTGAATGATATTTTGATATATGGGTCTGGTAGTATGATTGAATCGATTGTTGAGATCACTTACCCATCGTTTTCAAACAACGTTGATCGTTTTCAAACAACATTGGTAATACATCCTACTTGCAAGGTAGGGTCATTCTTGCACCAACATTGGATGTCGTTGAATCTGTCAACGATTACATGGTTTCTATTAGTGATTGTGAAGGAACGACATACTTCAATTCAGATACGATTTGTAGGTCATATACAAATGTTGATTTGTTGGAAGATCTTCATTCCACAGAATTTTTAAACAATATCAAATGTTCTGGTGTCCCTAACCATGAGTTGAGATTAAAGGTTGGTATTCCAGTTATGTTGTTGAGGAACATTGATCATACCGTCGGACTTTGCAATGGCACTAAGCTAATTGTTACAAGACTTGGAAGTCACATCTTGGAGGCTACAATATTGTCGGGTACTAATGCAGGGCATAAAGTGTTAATTTCGAGAATGTTGTTGACTTCGTCCGATACATGGTTGCCCTTCAAATTTCAACGAAGACAATTTTCCCTCATTATTTTGTACGCCATGACTATCAATAAGAGTCAAGGCCAGTCTTTGACCCATATATAGGTCTTTTTTTGAAGAAACTTGTGTTCAGTCATGGGCAATTGTAAGTTGCAATATCAAGAGTCACAAGTCGCAGTGGATTGAAGATGCTAATATGTGATAAAGAGAATGAACAAACAACTTCGACCACAAATGTTGTATACAAAGAAATTTTCTAAAATTTACTTTAATCACAATGAAATAAAATTGTTTCTTCACTAATTCACATAATATATTAAATATATTGTAATATGCATTCTATATTTTGAACTATTATTTTATATATATTTTTGTTAGATATTGTATCTCGTGTATCACACGGGTCGAGAACTAGTAACCAACTCAAATTAATTAAGTCCTTGCCATCTACAAAAAAAAAAAAAAAAAAAAAATCGGCATCCAACCTATAAAATCACTTAAAACACTTGTATCCTTATATTTCAAAATTCTCTACTTTCCAAACACTTTTCTTATTATTATTTTATTTATTTGTTTAGTATATTTTTATTTTTATTATTTTTAATAGATAAAATTACGGGTTACAATAGACCCATTAGCTCTCTCCTTTTCGGGAATGATAGGCCGATCCAATCATTTCTCCGAGTTTTTCTTTAAAGACCCATAATTTTCTTATCGCCCAACCAATGGGGCCATCGGATTAGGCAAAATGACCGGGCTTGCCGGAATTTGTTCACGAGGCCCACCCTCCTTGCTGCTATTATTGGGGCCCAATGGCGTCAAAATTCTCTTGAACACCGCTTTACAGGTGGGGTTGGCGGTTGGGAATTTCTTGAGAATCGGCTGCCCCGGTGTTGACAACTCCATATTGTCCACCCCTTCGATGTCCCTAGTTGTGATCGTCGCCCTTTCCTCTAACCCATGGTCCGACCCTTCGTCTGCCAACGGATCATTGACCGAGTTGTCTCCGGAAACTTCGTCGGAATCATCAGTCGTTGGACCGGATTGTTGCATTCTGGCCACGACCATTCCTAAATCCATTTCCGTTTCTGGCACCTCCACTTGATCCCACCAAAATGGCTCCTTTGAGCATTTGATCGCTGTTTCAATGCCATTGATACAAATAGATACACATCCATTCGATTCCTTATTCAGTGGGATTGCAGTGAGAATCCAATCCGGATTCAAGGATTCTCCCATGATCTTGGAAGACTTTTCGTTCCAGGCATCAATTGGAACTCCCTCCTTTCTCTCGTGGTTGAACTCTTCGCCATTTTGACCAGCGTCAGATTGCCGTTTAATTGCAATTTTAGTTTGATTCCCCTTCTGAGTTTATCCGGAATAAAAGAAATCTATATATAACTGTCCGAAAATTACTATTAAACTTCTTGTAAAAAAATCCACCGGTGACATCCACGAACAGTGAGATAAGTTCTTTCCTGCTTCTGCCCCACCAAACCCACTTCTTCTTCTCCCATTGATCTTGATGGCTCTAATAGAATATAACCCTCATATATCCAATGTTTAGTTTCTCTTATTTGTATCTCAAGTTTGGTTGTTCGATTTATTTTCCAAGTTATATTATAATTTGAATCGACTGTGTTACATTTAAGGTTAATTTATGAAGTATTTCCTTCTATTAAAAGTTTTATATGCTTCTTTTAAGTTAGGATCTAGACTGCTTTTCATTCTAAGTTTTAATTTATCACCTTAATCTCTTCAGTATTAAACTTGTGAATTAAGGGTAAAATGGGAAATTTCAATTTTTTTTGAATTTAGGTGTAATTATAAAAAATTATAAATTTGCAAAGTTTATAACACATTTGGAAGACGGGGTGTTATAATATATAGGGTTAATTATAAAAAAAAATCTCACATTTTCTTGTATTTTTAAGTGTGTACTGAACTTTTAATTTTTCAGTATTAAGTATAGGTTTTCAATGTGTATCATACCTTCAGTCTACGTTAAATGATATCATTAACTTTTGACATATTGTTCTCAACTAAATGACTTGGTTTTAAAAAAATAAAATGAATTGGTTGCATAAGGTGCCTTTAAATACCATTTTACTTTCCTTAAAATCTTCTACTTGTTAAACACGATAGATAGAAATAGACATTTGGGTGATGTAAAATAAGAATTTGATAATATACATATCATTTTTTATTGCTAGCTTTTTAATGAAAGATGGATTACAGAATAAATTTGAAAAAAAAAAATTGAAGTTTGGCCATTGTTATACTTACAAACAACCAACACACCAAGACCACAGCAGAACCAAGAACCAAACGGAAAACCAAAACAAAAAACCAAGAAGAACGCACAAGACCACAAATAGTTTTACGCGTTCAAATTCATAAATAAATCCTACTCATGTCAGAGTTTTCATCCCTAATCAATCCACTACTATGATGAACAAGGGAATTACAACAATGATTACAGAAATGAGAAAGCAACAAGAAAACATAACCAACTTACAATATCGAACACAACGACAGAGTAAAGTATATGCTCAATCTCCCAAGCGATTCCCAACACTCTCACAATCGTCTACCTCTTTCTCACAACCTAGTGTAATGCTTATGTTGAAGGGAAAAAAATAAGATAAGAAAAAACATAAGATGATCCAATCATAATCAAATGCAAGAAATTTTACGTGGAAAACCCTAACAGGAAAAAATCACGGCTATCAAGACGATAGAGAAAAAATATCACTATGTAATAAAGTTTATAACTACAAAGTTCAATATTCTCTCTCTAAACCCAAGTACTAATTACACTCAATTCCTAACTCTTACTGGTCTCTCACAAGTGATTTGCTCTCCTTGAATAATAAGCCAAACATTCTATTTATAGACTAGTTTTCTTGTTCATCAAGGCTAAAATTTTCTTACTTAGCAACAATTAACAACTGACTATGAAATAAAATTACCAATTAAACAAAAAACCAATACTAAGAATAAAAAATAATCTTCAAAACTAATTATGATTTCTCGTTAAAAATCCTAACAAACCACCATTTTAGCAAGAATTCCTAAAAACATGTGTTCATTCTCCGACAACAACCATGACTATCTATTATCAATAATCATTATGATCTCAATCACTAAGATCACCGTACCCACCATAAAAGGTATAACCACTTAGGCACATACCACCCTAAGATTTTCACTACACAATGTTGAAAAATATCTTGCTGAAAAACTATGGTGCAACCCCCATCCTTAGTTTTCTTGGGAGCTCTTTAGCCATCGACATCCTTTCCACCACACACCTTGCATCACCTCCAAGCCAATGCCCGTGTGCAAAATTTGTGGACTAGCTAGATGTAACATCCCGCATCTAGTGATAGGAAGGACCGGAACAACTTATCCTGATGGGCCTACACGAACTTCCTAGGGGGTCACCCATCATTGGATTGCCCCAGGTCAAGCACGCTTAACTTGGGAGTTCTTTGCCAACATTCAGCCCAAAAGGTATCCAGCTGGTGTTGTTTCCTTTCTTACACTATCCTCGATATATACTAACTTTTCTGGGCTCTCGGGGTATTACATTCTCCCCCCCTTAAGCACATGACGTCCTCGTCATGCGACCTTACAACTGGTCCCAGACCTTCTCCCCTTGGGGGCTGCCATCCTAGAAGCCTGCCAGAAGCCGCTCCTTGTACAGGCCCACAAGCCCCGACGTCATTCTCCGCCCTCATCGGACCGCCTTCGCCAAGGGTCGGCTCTGATACCACCTGTAACATCCCGCATCGAGTGATAGGAAGGACCGGAACAACTTACCCTGATGGGCCTACACGAACTTCCCAGGGGGTCACCCATCATTGGATTACCCCAGGTCAAGCACGCTTAACTTGGGAGTTCTTTGCCAACATTCAGCCCAAAAGGTATCCAGCTGGTGTTGTTTCCTTTCTTACACTATCCTCGATATATACTAACTTTTCTGGGCTCTCGGGGTATTACACTAGAAGTATCACATCCTTTTTCATGGCAACTTTAGTGGTCTAGCGACATGCTATGAGGATGTATCCATCTCTTTAGAGAACATCTTCGTCTTCTACAAAATTGAAAGACGAACTTCCAGCATCACAATCTTTGGAGCCCTTTTCCAAACTTACTCTATTAGATTTTTCAGAGCCTTCAGGAGTTGGTTTACTTTTCAACATTTTGTGTAACCTACATTGGATCAAGATATCATTGAATTGTGTTTGCCACAAGCCAAAATTGATCTTCTCATCGAACTTTTCAAAATCAAACTTCATTATGCTTGGCATATCCTTTGCATAGTAGGCGACCAATAACCAAAGCTTTGATACCACTTGTTGAAAGAAAAAATAAGATGAGAAAAAATACAAGATGATTCAATCACAATCAAACACAAGAGATTTTACATGGAAAACCCTAATAGGGAAAAACCACGGCTAACAGGATGATATAGAAAAAATATCACTATGTAGTAAAGTTTACAACTACAAAGCCCAATATTCTCTCTCTAAACCCAAGTCCCAATTACACTCAATTCCTAACTCTCACTAGTATCTCAGAAGTGATTTACTCTTATTGAATAACAAGCCAAACATCTTATTTATAGACTAGTTTTCTTATTCATCAAGAACTTAGAGAAAGAATTGATACAAACCTTTAGGGTTAGGGCTTTGATCTTAGGGTTTCTCTCATTCTCGCGCTGAAAAATGTCTTTGTCTTGTCCAAATAGAAGAAGAGAACTTTAATTATATATAAAGAGGAAACCATCAGCAGCCATTAGATCATAGGATTAAATAGAGATCAATGGCCAAAAATAAACCAGCCAATAAAACATTGACCAAATGTCACATGTCACTCGTATAAAAATATAAGCTGATAATATACGTTTATTTATCAAATAATTTGAATCAAAATAAAACTTAACAAATTCCACCTTGATTCAAGATTGCTTGATAATGGATTTGACTGGAGACCTTTCATACTCTCCTAACTACGTAGGGAGCACATTGGGCAAGGATAATGCTTGCTCGAATTTGGCTACATGAATAGACTTGGTTAGCATACCTGCTGGATTGATCTCGGTTGAGATTTTTCCAACCTTAACCTAACCTTTGGATATTATATCCCTTACAAAATGTAAATGAACATCTATGTACTTGATTCTCTCATTGAATGCACTATTTTTAGATAGATGAATTTCACTTTGTGAGTCACAAAACACCTTAGGAATCTGCTTGCCTATTCCTAATTTATCAGTGATTCCTTGCAGCTAGATAGCTTCTTTTATAGCTTTTGTAAGTGCCACGTATTTTCTGTTGTAGATTGAACCACAATATGCTAAAGATTGGATTTTAGCTTACCAAGTTTCCCTTTATGGTAGAGACATACTAGGTTAAAGATCTCCTTTTAATAAGGTCAACTACAAAATCAAAATCGCAATAGCCCTCTAAGTAGCTTATATTTCCATTGTTTGAACTAAACCTTAATCCTTTATTTAATAATCCTTTAAGGTACCTAAGGAGCCACTTAACAGCATTCCATTGCTTCTTAGATGGTGTTGCACCCCCAAGATTGAAAAGAAAAATGATACTGGTAAAGAGGATGATTCAGAAGACCCTTCGTTTCGAAAAAAACTCCTTTCGAAAATGATGCATCCTTTTTGAAAAAGAGGTTCCAGATTCCACATGTGTCCTTCGAATCCATTGACACGTGTCCTTGATAATTCTCGAGATTCAACCCCTAGAAAAGCCAAGCTATAATACTCAAAAAAGGATGGTTGGTAAACCCTATTACTTTGAATATTTTAAGTTTCTTTCAGAATCCTAGCCCACATTTCTTCCCGTAACACTTTATTCTTTTCGTAGCTGACTTAAGCATCGGAAGGTCTTCGCAAGTAGAAATCCCCCACGAGCCTTCTGACCCTTGGTTGGTTGTTTATAGTTCTTTCTGAAAGGACCTCACCCTTCTCGGAGGGGATCCCAACCCTCTTTGGAGTCGCCTGATCACCCTTCCAAAAGAAATGTAAACGCATATCTATATGCTTGGTTATCTCATGGAATGTACTATTTTTATATAGATGAATTTCACTTTGTGAGTCATAAAACACCCTAGGAATCTGCTCACATTTTCGTAATTTATTAGTGATTCCCTGCAACTAGATAGTTTTTTTATGGCTTCTGTAAATGCCACGCATTCTCTATTGTAGATAGAGCCATTATATGTTGGAGATTAGATTTCCAACTTACCAAGTTTCCACTTATGGTAAAGACATACCCGGTTAAAGATCTTCTTTTATCAAGGTCAACTGCAAAATCAGAATTGTAATAGCCTTTTAAGCAGCTTATATTTCCAGTGTTTGAACTAAACACTAATCCTTAATTTATTTAATAATCTTTTAAGGTACCTAAGGAGCCACTTAACAACATTCCATTGCTCCTTAGATGGTGTTGCACCCCCAAGATCGAAAAGAAAAATAATACTGGTAAAGAGGATGCTTTCGGAAGACCCTTCATTCCGGAAAGAACTCCTTTCGAAAATGATGTCCTTTCTGAAAAGGAGGTTCCGGAGTCCATGTGTGTCTTCCGAATCCATTAACACATGTCCCCGATGATTCTCGAGATTTGAGCCCTATAAAACCAAGCTATAGTACTTAGAAATAGATGGCTGGTAAACCCTATTACTTTGAATATTTTTAGTTTTTTTTGGAATCCTAACCCACATTTCTTCTCATAACACTTCATTTTTTTCATAGTTGACTTAAGAATTGGAGGGTCTTCGAGGGTGGAAATCCCCTGTGAGCCTTTTGACCTTTGATTGGTTGTTTGTTGTTCTTTTCAAAAGGACCTCACTCTTCTTGGAGGGGATCCCAGCCCACTTCAGAGTCACTTGATCACCCTTCAAAAAGAAATACAGGTTCTTTTCTAAGGCCACCATTTTCCTTTCAAAGAGACGTTTTGGAATCTCTCCAAAAGTCGTTAGCTAAGTCGCAGTACCGAAGCATCATCCTTTCTGATTCTCTTCCTCGGAAGACCTCTAGTTTCTTTCAGAAAGAACCTCCTCAATCACACCTTTTTCCTAAAGAGCAAGCCAGTGGTGCACGTCACATCCTCTTCGAGGCTCTCGTTTTTTTTGGAAAGACCTTTCTGTCTATGATCCAATCCTTTCGGAAACAAGTTCTTTTTGGAAAAAAAACTTCATTCAGAAAGACTATTTTTCACCAAGTAATCCGCAACTCTGTTTATCAATAGTAACCACAACATGAATAGTAACTACTAACCAATGGCTCTAATTCCACTATTGGTATATCAGACTAACAGAAAGTTATCACACAACTAAAATAAAGTTGAGAAAACATGAATTTAACACCAAGATTTATATGGTTCACCCAATATAGATTATATCTACATGCAAGTGAAAAATGGATCATACTAGAACGAATAGAGTAATTACAACTACTCTTTAATTGTTAGGAGAGAACAATTATCACTCTCTTTATCCATAGGAGTAAAACACCTTACAATTTTTCTCTAGACAATAATAAGAGAAGCCATAGAGAAGAAGAAAAGAAATGTGATGGAATGAGATTCCTTCAAGCCTTCCTTATATAGGCTTAAGGATGAACTATGACCACAAATTTTGTGTGGCTAGAAATTGGATAATTTCTAACCATTCATTTACGTGGCCATCATTTAGTGACTTGTCAACATCTCTCCCACTTGTATCATGACCCAACACAACCTCGACACCGTTTGGCTTACTCATGGAGCTTTATTTACTATTATCACTGTAACATCAAGCATGCCAAGTTTTATAGAACGTAGATTGCACTCACTTGTTCCACAACACCAATCAAATTTAGGCCAATTTTATATCCTTACATAATAAAAATCAATCAAGAACAAACACATTATTTACTAAGCAAATGTGGGCACACATAGTTTGTGTGTGTGTATGTGTGCGCAGGACAATGAATTCATAATTGCTTACCTACTATTGGGAGACTGTAATCAGAGTAGTTAGATAATTTATGCGACTTTGTTTCATGCATAGCTACTGAATTGCAGCGATAAGTGGAGAGGTAGAAGGCGAAGATCTATTGGCTTTTCTCTTCCTCACCCAACCCCCTCATCCCTTCCCCCCTTCACTAGTTGCTGTGAATATGAACCCAAAGGCTATCGTCAGCCACCAAGGTTTAACGAAGATAGGCCTTGAACCCAGGCAACTGTCGAGGTGCTCCACTACCATGCAACCAGTACTTCTTGTGATTTATTTAATTTTTATATATTCATTTTTTAGTCAGGTAAAGTAATTTGGAAAATATTAATTAAATTCTAACTTGATCTCTCCTCAATTAAAATTTTCCGCATTAAAATTTAATGGAAGGGGTGTCATGATAATAAAGTGAAAGCTTCGGGACCTTTTTGAAGAAAAACAAACTATAGGAGAAGTTTTGAAAAAAGAACCAGATAACAAAAGACTTGACAATAACTTACACTGCAAAAATAAAGATCATAAATGGGTTTTGATGAACCACTATGGAGAGACATGGAGCACAAATTAAGAAATCATATTAAATTATCAATTTCTTGCATTCTAATCATGCTTTTTGTTTGTTTCTTTCAGCTCCACGATTGAAGCTCAATCTAGCTCCTTTCCAATTTTTTTCTGTTTTCTCTGGACCTATTGGAATGGTAAATTAATTTATCAACACACAAGTGTATAATCTATGGCAGTGACATTGATTCCCAAAGCTTGCAGCCTCTAACCTTGACATGAACAGTATTGCCATCCACGACACTTGCACCATTGTTAACGATCTCGCAACATTGTCTTCGCGGCGCCTGCTTGTTCAGTCATTCCTAAAACATGTTAGTTACCACAAAAATGGGGCATACTAGATAATACAAAAATGTGTAAGCTCGCCTCCAAGGAGGCTTAACCCCTGGTTGCACCCTTGGGGGGGGGGGGGGGGGGGGGGGGGGGGGGGGGTGACATGACTAATAGTTTAACTCTAACCTTCTTCCATAGTTTGGGATCTAACTTTGGTGCTGAGATGTTGAAGAACTGAACAGACAAAGCTGAAACATAGTCCCCTCGACCGCATTCTTTCGCCGGTTCATTAGAGACCCTCTTGTATGTGCTCAGGGTTTGACCCATTCCAACCACCCCGACCCGATCCAAGAAATAAATAACCGGGGCCTCACATGGATCAGGGCTGAGTACCCGAGTATTGAACGTGAAAGGCTCTTGACGCCAACTCTTCCACGTCACAAACGTCTGAAATGTCGTTTCTAGCACTGTCGCCGTCACCAAAGAAGGGTAGAGTTGCACAGTGTAACCCCAAGACACTGAAATAGACCAATTTTTAGACAAGTCATAGCAGAAGCTCTGTTGCAGGGTCCGACCTGGATCCAGATTGTATGCCATGACCAGTTCCTTGAGAGACTCAATTTGGTTTTTGCCTGGGAACATTGGTTTCACATAGTCTAGGTGGTGTAATGACACCAACGGTGCAACTGGGTGCGCTGACAACAACCCATATGGTTCCCCTCGAATGTCAATCTACACATCAATTAATTGTAAATGTGATATGCATATATATTTACTTAAAGTTTTTTTTAACATATTTATTTTCTCTTTCAGCTTGATAAAAATAATTAAAAATATACATTTTTTATTGTGTTTTAATTTTAGAATTTTATTATTTGATTTAATAATAGATTTTTGTTTGCCCTAATAATATATCATTTCTATAATATGGCAAACTTAAAAAGATTGACTGTCTGAATAATGATTTATCACCTAATACGTCCAATAATATTTTGAAAAGAATAATGATAATTCGACTGAAATTCAACTATTGGTATTCTTCGAATTTTTTTGTTTCAAATCTTAGGGTTTAGCAAATTTGTACAAATTCAAACCAAAAAATTAAAAAGAACAAAACACGATAGGAATTATTAATTCAGGTCACCTCATTCCTCAAAAAGTCTATTTAAGGTTGCTAGGTTTTTGTTTAACCAGAATTATTAATTCAAACAAGCAGTAGTTTGTTCTTAAAACCTAATATAATTATTAAAAATTAAAAAAATTAATTTAAAATAGAGCGCACAATTAAAATTCAGCGTTATTTTTTTGATAATTTATCCAAATAACTTCATATTGTGCTATATATTGGTTAAATGCAATAGGTATATTTGTATTTGTCCAGAAAATCTCATATATATATCTAGAAGATATAATTTTGAGAGAAAGAAACAAAAACCTGATGGAAACCAAGCTCCTTGGTGAGAGGCACGCCGATTTCACTCATGCAAGCGCCGATCTTCTCATCGGAGCCGTACGCCGCTGCATACTGGTCAATGCAGCCGTCCAAAACCCTCACTAGCTCTGTCGCCAAGGGGTAGCTAATGGCAAACCCACCACCGCCATAGGCCATTTTATAAGAGTGCAACATATCTTGCTCAACGCTCTCAGAATTCCCTCCGATATAATACATCTCATTATGATCATACTTTCGCAGAACAGTCACCAAATTTTCTGGGAAAAACACCGTATCATCATCGCCCATCACGAACCACCTCACGCCTTCTAAACCTAGCTCAAAACTTTCCTTCACTATGCGCGCAAGTCGAATGGCTGATCGGTGGCCGTATAAACAGGTGTACTTGAACCTTGCAGTGTCCTCCGACACCCGGTACGGTGGTGACTTCTCCGGCCACTTCACATCATTGGTGGGCTCTTCTTCAATCCAAACAAACCCACGAGTGGTATTAGGTTTCCACCATATCTCGCTATAATGCCGACGATTATTCCATGTTTTTGCTGACCCACTGATTCCAAACAATACATGTGATATGTTTGTTTCTTCAAAAGTGTCTTCCCTAAATCGTACAAACGTTTGGCCGCCATCAAAATAGATGCTCCGCCATCTGAAGACGGAGTAAAAGAAGAGAGAGATTGAAGAGGCAATGGTGATGGCGAAAAGGGCCTTCATGAACAGTGTGAAAACAGGGTGGAGTTTTACTTGAAGGGATAAGGGGATGAATTTCCGGGCCTTCATGTTTTCTCACTAGCCAAATAAAGAAACCCCGAGAAACTTGAAAGCTCATGGAATCGTGTTTAATAAAAAATAAATCCCTAAAATGCTTTGTTTCATGTTTGCAGAACTTCGTTGGTGACCTCTCACATCCTTGCATTAAAAGGATACATAGCTGACATTTATCCAAGATCCCTAGTTTCTCCTTCTGTATCTCTCCTTCTAGCATTAGCATTATTAAATATCAATTGAAAATTGGTAATTAGTTATAATATTTAATCAATTATTACTCGGCATGCAAAAATAAATGAAGAATGAAGAGAAAACAATCTCCGAAACACCTAATTCATGATATACATAGTGGTAGTAATGTATATAACTAAGAGATCTTTATTTAATTGTATTAGTTGTTGTTAGCATGATTAAGATCGTGACAAGTTTTTCTCAATGCACTAGTAGAATAGAATTAATCACCTATAGAGTCTGCAAACTGCATTAATTTTTTACTCTTTTTTATTACATTTTAATACTACTATTAGGCTATTGGCATTAGAAGAAAAACAATAATACCTAACAAAAAATATTATATACCTATGTAAGTTACAGATCAAACCAGTGTTACCAATTGATCGATCAATTGAAATATGTAGAAAATTATAAAGTCTTGATTGACGTAAAAGTGTAAATCCCACCATAATTTTGTGTTAATTCAGTCGTTTTTGTGGAGATCTTGTCTGGTTTTAATTTAACATTTACTTACAAGAAAGTATATTTAACATTAAGGTTCATGTTTTTTGTTATTTTTTTCAAACAACTCTTACATTAAGGCACCAATGGCGTTAAATAAGAGTAAGGAAAAAATCTCACTCCAAAGCAAATGCACTGAAAGGCGAAAACTGAGGCAAATGAACCAAGCCTGGACCTGGATGAGGGTTCCAAGCAAGCAAACAACCATACTGAAACAAAAATTTAATCAAACCCAACATTAACCTAGAGCACAGAATAACGAAATTTGCAGCAAAAAAAACTCACCCAGGCCTCAACTAAAAATATCCAAACCTTTCTTATTTATCTAAAAAACAAATCTCTATACCTAACATACCAAAACCCTAAAACCCTCACAAAACTCAATAAAGACACGTCATCCTCCATTTTCTAGACGATAGTCTCCAGTCTTTCTTCATTTGAATGTGATGCTATAGTCATGAACGTTAAAAATAATTAATAAGTATTTAATTAATATTTTATAGTTTTATTGTATGTCGATATGCAAAAAAATAAAAATAAAAAATAGAACAGTATATTAAATAAATATTTTAAAACTATGCTGAAAATTCTTTAAAAATTTTCGTGTTTAAAAAATATTTTACATTAAAAGATGAAAGATTACATAAAACATTTTTCGTATCCTTTATTTCATTTTTATATTAAATACGTATACATGTTGGCCCCAAGTTTTTCTTTTCTTTTTTTTTTTTCTGTTTTGCTTGATGTTTATTGTCCCAAGTTTTTCAAGCGTTTGTTAGCTAGAATGATTTAATCTCATATAATTAAATCGTAAAAAGGCATATAAATGCCTGCCTGCTAGTCTTAATCACATTAAATACTTTTAATATAGGCCTGGACTTTTAGAGATCTTAATAAGATTTCCATAATGGCTGTACTTAATTAATGAAATTAGGCATGTCTAACACGAACTTCTATTTAAGTAAAAAAAAAAAAAAAAAAAATACAAACTTCCTTTCAGTATTGCTATTGCGTGGCCTGTCTATGCCGACATCCCAAACCCTAAAAGCCATATGGCTGCCCTTGCACAGTTTATGCGGCCGCGACGGCTAACTTATTTCATTCAATTGTCAATAATCCCAAACCCTAAAGGCTATGTGTTTCCCATTGAAAAGGAAAAGAAATTTATGGCTCATTCAGTTATAAGAAATATGTTTTAACTTTCAATTTTAATTTTAAAAAACAATAGCATTCATTTTTTTAAAAAAAATTAGAAAATATATTTTGGATTTTATCCAATTCATAGGATAAAGTTGAATTTTTTTTTTTCCAAATTTTCTAATGAAGATTCAATTCAATAGAGAATTAGAGTTAAAAGTTTTAAAAATATTTTGTTTAAATGAACAAACCCTATATGTTTCATTTATATACATACTAACACAAAACCTTTATCGATGGGAACTATCTTTCATAGGCAGAGCTGTCATTTCAATCTGAACAAACAAATCCCCTTCGTTTCATTGCCCGGTAAAAATCGTATGGTATGCTCGAGAGGTGTATATAGCACCATTAATTCATGCATTTAGCAACGTTGGACCACAAATTCGATAGATGAATTGAAACTCTACTGACCACCAATCTGAGATAACTCTCGATGCTTGTGACCCAGACCTCCAGCCCAAAAGGCTTCCAATTTCCGCCTATATCAGCTCGACCTGCAATTGGCTCTGCCATATGATAATTAGGATAATCGGAACAGGTACCCATGGCACATCCTGAAATATTCTCTCGACAAGCTTGACTTGCAAGAGGAGAATGAGGAGTTTTCCCACTTAAAAAAGATAGTAACTATCAGTGGTAAGGTTGCACACATTTTTAAATATTCATTTTGAGTGTTTATTAAAAAAAGTATTTACTTTGTGTGTATGTTCAATAATTTTACTCAGTGCACATTTAATGAATAGTATAATTGTAGATAATTAAAAACAATAATAGATAAATATTGTAGTGTCATAGGCCAAACCCCATTAAAAGCTCAAAAGTTCAAAATAATTTTTTGGACTTTAAGGTATAAATTTCTTTGGGGGAGGGGGAGGTCCTGCATAACGTGCAAACTAAATAACTTCGATATCTGAATTTTTTTTGAAAAGATAAAGTTCATTTGTAAGAGATAGACGTTATCTGAAAGGAAAAATGCAACTTGTACATATATAAAGGGCTACACCTTAGGCTACACAACTGTGCAAATGACCAAAATGCCCTCACACCAATTGCAAAATTGCTTTCCTACCCTTGCTTGCCTCATCTTTCATGTTCTTCCCATGGCCACTAGTCGCCCAGGGACGATCGACGTGGGGTGAGGCAAGGTGTAATATCTTGAGAGCCCAAGGTCAAGTCCAAGAAGGGATTCTAAAGAAGCTAGTATATATCGAGAATAATAAAGAAGGAAACAATACTAGCTGGATAACTTTTGAACTTAATGTGGATAAAAAACTCTCAGGTTAAGCGTGCTTGAGCTAGGGTAGCTCAAGGATGGGTGACCCTTGAAAAGTTAGTGTAAGCCAATCAGGGTAAGTTGATCCAATCCTTCCTATAGCTCAATACGAAATGCTACATGAGGCAATGAGAGGAAGGTCGCCACTGGGGCTTGTTGAAGACGACCATGGGAAAAAGGAGAGAAAGGTGGCAACCAATGGTAGATAAAGCAATTTTGCAATTGGTATGAGTGCGCATTTTTGTCATTTTGTTGTGTTTTCGCAACCTTTTCTATAGCCCTTTATGTATAAGTAGCAGGGTTCATCTGAAAGAATCTTAATTTTAACAAGTTTCAGAATGTCAAGACAAACGTTGTCTGTAAAAATCATAATCCTAACAAGAATCTTAATCTTGAACTAATTCAAATTACTCTATACCCCTTTATAGATAGGCAGACACTCATTCCAAAATAGTATGTCTCTAGTATTAGTTTCAATACAGCATTCATCATCTTCAATATTTGATTTAAGCATCGGGGTGTTTGCTCAGGGACCTTTCTACGCCATTTGATTGTTTTATTTTTTGCAAGTTCAGATGCCTTGACGACTATGTTTCCATTTAAATAAATTTATTATTATATTTTGACAATAACAAATATATTGTATTTCATCCAAATTTTAACTTTTCACCGTAATGAAAGAAATAGAATGTATAAAAAATATAAAATGTATTTAATTAATAACAATATGTAATATTCGTGTATTTTTAATGGTATGGCTATTATTTTCAAAATCATGCTACTACAAAAAAGAGGAGTAATGAGTAAAGATACATCAATACTAAGCTGTAATGGTGATGGGATATGCTAGATGAGTTTTGTTTAATTACTATTCATGGTGATGGGATATGTTAGATGAGTTTTGTTTAATTATTGTTCATAGGCAAAATACTAAATTGTGTTCCTAATATTGAAACTATATTAGGGGCACGATCTTAATTAGTTGTAGTCTCAGTGAATGGCTTGTTTCTTTTTGATAAAAAGACGGTCAGAGGCGAATCGGTAGTGGTAAGGGATAGGCCCGAGTGATCGGTCTGTCAAGAGGAGGGGGGCGACTAGCACCTGCAAGCACTCCTATGCTTGAGTGAGTAAGAGAGTAAAAATGACAGAGTATCAGTGGGTTAGAGAGAAAAACATATCTTGGCTCTAAAGAGAGCTGGTTCATATAAGAGTAGAGGTCCTCTTATATGCATGCGTTGTGTGTTTACAAGGTGATGGGACTGTGCACCCAGCGTCGAAGGAGGCTCCTAGGCGATAGCATGGTGTCGACGGGACCCTCATTAATGTGAACGGACTCCACCAATAATGAGAATCGGATTTGTCATAAATGAGGATGGGATCTTGAACAGGCATGCGGGTACCCAATATGCGACTGTAATGATGTTGTTGCAAGCTAACATAGGGTCAGGATCAAGCCAAAGGCCGAGATTGGGCCATGTTAAGAGTCGAGATTAGGCCATGGGTTAAGGGTTAAGAGGCACTAGGATTGGGCCATGGGCTATGGGCCGAGATTGGGCCTAGATGGTGCACAACCCTTGAGGTTAGATGCTCGAGGAGCGAGCATTCGAGCTATAAAAGGGAAAGTTTGGACTAATTTTTCGTTGTCACCAATTTTGAGAGACGAGCGTTATCAGAGCCCGACCAGGGTAGATGGCTGGGCTGGCGTCAGGATGTACCTAAAGCTAATGCCCGAGTTGGCGTGATGCCTTAAGTTGCTAGCGAGTGGATGCCTAGCGTCGTTGGGAATTTCGAGGGGTCGTTCTGATGGTGCCTTGCTGCGTGTGTGACCTGAGATTCGAAGCGTCTACCCGAGAGGACATGGTGGTTGATGTTTCTATTATGGCGCTTCATTACCCTTGGTGCGGTGCTATGTCAGGGTATTGGTTGGATACCAGGTGTTGCTATCCCAGTGATGGATGTTTAACGACGGATGATCTCCCTCCGTCAAATGCGTTTTGGGATATCTATAAATAGGCCTTCCACTCACTTGCTTGTACTTTCCATTCGTCTTTTGAATTTGTCTAGCTTTGCTACTCAAAGATCTTTGCTTGTGATTGCTTGCAACATTTGGTTTTTGTCCCTTTTCAACTTCCATCGCTTTCAGGTAATGGTCGTATTCTTGCTTTTTTCTTTCACTACTAGGCTGCGTAGGGTTTAAGAGAGTGTCTTTAGGCCAGTCCGAGGGGTTTGATGCTTGAGTGAGTTTTTAATCCTTGGCCCTCTCCCCATCCTTTCCTTATTTGCTTTGAGGCAATCTAGATTGTGGGGTTCCAAGTGCGAACATTTCTCTTTCTCGAGACCTTGTAGGTGTGCTATTCATGGCTGGATCGCCTTCAACTTCGTATGACTAGGTGAGCAAAGATGTGGCCAAGGTCGCTTCAGTATGTACCACTTCTGAGGATTTGAGGGCTATGAGGGCGAAGACCAAACTTTCTAGAATTGCCAATGGGGAGGGTTTTTTGTGTGTCAGTCGTTTCGGGTTGAGGATCGTGTCCATATGGAGTTGAGTCGGGGTCCTGACGCCGGGTTCATCTTTATGTATAAGACATTCTTCTCCTGCCTCGGGGTGTAGCTTTCATTGATTGAGTTTCAAAGCTCGGTCAGACGTTTTTAAACATTGCCCCTACACAACTACATCCCAATAGTTGGGGTTTTATAAGGGCATTCGAGGTGTTGTCTAGCTTCCTAGGTCATGAGTCGAGATGAGGGTTGTTTCTTCACTTCTTTTAGTGGAAGGACGCGGGGAATGGTAGCTGGATTTCTTTGAGTGGTATCCAGGGGAAAAGGTTACTGAAGACCTTCGACAACTTCTACAAGCATTTTAAGGTGGGTTTTTTCAAGGTGGCTTCAGTAGAGAACCAACTTTCTTTTTTTCTGGACACTTGAGGCTTTCTGAAATATCCCTTGTTCTAGCAGTGTGAACTGACCATGTTTTCAGAAGCCGAGGTTAAGTACGAGGGCCTAAGCCTTGAGGATCAGGCATTTGTAGATATAATTTCCTTCATCCCTAATATGCTCGAAGCCTCAAAGCTTGTCAAACATAGGGATGATTCGGAGGGGGGTTAGCCAGGTATATACGTAGGTTGCTTTCTTTTTTCTTTACTTAGATATTTGTGCTCAATTGTTCATATCTGCTTTCTCTTTTTCCAAACGAGATGGCCCCAAGGTTGACTATTAAAGAGATAAAGCGACGTATCAGGGAGAAAAGAGCACGTGCTCTGAGCGCCAAACCGGTTGTTGGGTCGGCTGAAAGGGGGGCTGGCAAGGCTCCTACCCCCTCCCATGCTAAGTTGGCTGGTAAATTTGCTACCCAAGTCTTGTTTCTAGTAAAGAGGCGTTGAGTTGGGATCGAGTTGAGGGTGTCAGGTCTGAGCCAAAAAGATACTATCGAGCAGGGGTCATCATCGGTTGATTCAAGCTAGGATTGTCGCTGAAGATCCGATTTTTAGGGCTTCAATGATAACGAATCTGATAGGGCGAGTATATGGAGTCGCGAGTTTCATGCTGATAAATTCATCGAGGAACATCTTTCTTCGGGGTTAGACCAGACTTGGATGGAAAAACTTAGCCACACCAGGCTAAGCCACTGGGCCGAGTTACAATCCTTTCGTGTTGCCAGCGCAGTTTGGGTGCTGGAAAGAGATGTCTGGACCATGGTGTGTGACCTTCGAAAGGCCGAGGAGGATCTGAAGGCAGCTAAGCAACAAGCCAGTAACGCCCGAGAAGAGGCCGATAAGTGGTCACTAGAATGAGTGGAGGATGAGATGAAGGATCTACCCAAGCGAGTTTGAGAGGTTGCAGGTGAGAGGGATAAGGTGAATGCGATCTCGAAAAAATTGATTGCCGAGGTTAAAAGTTTGGAGGGGTCAGTTAAGGCTATTGAAGATTGGGTGAAAGCTAAGGTGGAGAAGGCGTCAGAGCTGGAGGCCAAGCTCTCGGAGGCGGCTGCTCCAGCCGAGGTTGAACTATTGATAGATGAAGCTGCTGAGCAATATTCTGAGGGTTTCTCCTGCGATCTTACCCAGGTTCAGCTTTTATATCCTGAGGTTGATCTGTCACCCTATGGACCTTTTAAGGAGATCGTTGACGGTCAGCTTGTAAGTGCTTCTTTAGTCCAAGTTGTCCAGACTGAGGATTTGGCGGGGGTATCAGAGGCCGATCTTCCCTTTGAACCCACTCTTATTCCTGACGACTCGAGCCCTTCCATTTTTTTTAGGCTCCCTTAGCTTGTGAGAGTTTGTAGTGTAAGTCCTTTTTTGGATTTTGATGTAATGTTGTCTTGGGTGATTTTAATAAAGTGTGGTGCACCTTCGTTTTGACTTCTTAAGACTGTTGGGTAGTGAGGTCAGTGTCACTGAGTATAGCTTGGGGTAAGTTTGGTTGGTTTGATACGAGTTGGACCTATGCTAGGGAGGCCAACTCGAAGTTGGCTTTGCTCGAGTTGATTTGGTTCTCCGGCCTGGTATTGAAACAATAGGGATGACGTTTGTTGATGCAGGGAAGCCTGTGTTAGGCATCAATTTTCAAGGTCTGCGTGGATGGATCGTCTTGTGTGTGTTGGTTTGGGTTTACTGGTCTAAGATGACTTCGGGGTGGACTCGAGACTTGCTTGCCAAGATGGACCTAGGGGCTCGGGAGCGAACCAATGCCGACGTCCAAAAAACATGATAGAAGGCAACCATACTCTATGTTCAGTCCTTCTTAAGAGTTCGATGGTAGCTATTTTGGGCATTTTGCTTAAGACGCAAGCACGACACGAAGCTCGAGGTAGGTGTCTACTAATGTGAAGCGACGTTTGTTTACGAAAGTGAGGGGACGTTTTCCTACTCATGGTGCACTGCTTTCTTAGGCTAGGGTATCAACTACTTGGGTAGGTGGCCCTATTTCAATGGCAATTTTTCAGCTGCTAGATACGGGTCATTAATGTCGGGATAGATGGCATGATTGTATCTGGGGGTGGATGACGCTAGACGTTTCTCGCTATGCTTAGTAATTAAGGTTGTAGGGTAGGTAAGTTTTAATTACTTGGTTTTGAAGCTGTTGGACAGTCTGGAGTAGGACCTCCACGACGGTTGGGTTTTGTGAAAGGTGGTCAGCGGTGTTTGGCTCCTGGATAGGAGTGCTTCGAGTTCGCACCATGGTAAGGTGGTAGGGTTGGCTTGAAAGGCTCTAGTAAGGTTGTGGGGTAGGTAAGTTTTACTTGGTTTTGGAGCTGTTGGACAGTTTGAATGAGGACTTCCACGACGATTGGGTTTTGTGAAAGGTGGTTAACGGTGTTTGGCTCCTGGATAGGGGTGCTTTAAGTTCACACCACGGTAAGATAGTAGGGTTGTCTTGAAAGGCTCTAGTAAGGTTGTGGGGTAGGTAAGTTTTACTGAGCCCCATGGTGGGCGCCAAATGTTCCTTCCTGACATAAATACGATTGGAGGTGAACCGACAATGACAAGGGATAGGCCTCGACGATAGGTCCGTCGGGGGGAAGGGGCGATTGACATATGCAAGCACTCCAACGCTCGAGTGAGTAAGAGACAAGAACATACCTTGGCTCTGAAGAGAGTTGGTTCATATAAAAGAAGACGAGGTCTTCTTGTATGCATGCATTGTGTGTTTGCAGGGTGATGGGATTAGGCATCCAATGTTGATGGAGGCTCCCAGGCGGTAGCATGGTGTCGACAAGACTCTCATTAATGTGGATGGGCTCTGCCATTAATGAGAATGAGATCTGTCATAAATGAGGATGGGATCTTGAGCAGGCGTGCGGGTACCCAACATGCGGCTGTAATGATGTTGTTGCAGGCTGGCATAGGGCCATGATCGAGCCAGAGACCAAGATTGGGCCATGGGTTTAGGGCTAAGAGGCGTTGGGATTGGGCCGGGACGGTCCATGACTCCTTGAGGTAGCTTTTTTTTTTTTTTTTTTTGTTGGTATTTAGGGCTTAATGTCCCGTTTCCTTGTAACTTAATAATAATAATAATAATAATAATGTGTATTCTTAGTTTGAATTAATGATTATTTGCAGTTGAGCCATGCACCCTCATGTATAAAGACTTCTGAAAAAAAGTGCACAAGTACGAAAAGACTTGAGAGGAAAGAGCTGCATAGAGATCATAGTCAGTATCCATTAAATTACATTAACAAGGCATGTATATATATATAGGAGTGCGTGGCCATTATAGAACAAAAATTAGTTTTGTTGTCGTTTAATTCCCGGCGTTTATTGTAAATGTCAAGAATTAGAATTATACGTAGCATTTCTTACCATAAATCCCTGTAAATCGTTAAAGAAAGTGTTTAAGGTAACCATACTTATCCTAGTAAAGATGTTAAATGTTGTCATTTTGGTGAGGTCAACGATGTTGTTTTAGTTGGTCCAAAACGAAGCCATTTTGGGCCCTTTAATTCTATTGGAATAGTCCCTTTTCCCTTTGGATTATGCTATAGGTTCGTTGTGGGCTACTTCCTCGACTACCGAAACAATTTTAATTTATTTTTACATTATTTTCCTTTTCTTTTGCAAGGCCCAAGGAAATGTACCCACCCAAACCCATCCCCTTCTCTCTCTCCCTACTACCCACCTAAACCCATCTTCTCTCTTTCTTTCCCTTGCTTTCGATCACTGTCGGCCCAGCCACATCTCCTTCTTCGATCATTGTTGGCCGCATCTCTCATGGTCAATGTTGGTCTGTTTGTCTCTCTTTCTTTCTCTAGCCCAAAACAACACTGTCGCCCCTGCCCGCCTCTCCTTCTCTTGACACCCTCGACCCCACCCTCTTCCTTCTCTCCTAACTCGATCAACCCCACCCCCTCCCCTCTCCTGACACCATCGGCCCCACCTATATCTCCCTTTCACGATGACCTTCGACCCCAACCGCTAGCCACCCCTCGCACGACCATCATCTCTCTCTCTCTCTCTCTCTCTCTCTCTCTCTCTCTCTCTCGCTTTTGCAGCCATTGCCTTGCCCTCGACTAGCAACTGCCCCCCCCAATTGTTGGTCGTTGCCTCCACTTTCCGCCAACTAGCCATTGCACCCCCACTGCCACCCACTGCATCCCCCACCTCTTCTTTTTGTAGAGATAATCTTTCAGAGCAAAATGACTAGTTTTTCAGGTAATTTTCTATATTTATATACTGCTTGATTTATGATTTTGAGTATTTCTGAAATGCTTGATTTGTGTTTGTTATTTTAATCTTGATGATGAGACAATAGATGATGGAAGTTTGGGAAATGAGGAAGATTATAATTGAATGGAGAATTTGGAAGGTTTGGATGATGAAATATTAGAAGAAGATAGTGAGATTATTGTGCTGCAGGTTGGAATGAAGTTTAAGGATGCCAATGAAATATTTGAGTTTTACAAGAAATATGCATATAACGTAGGTTTTCTAGTTAGGAAAACAACTTCGAGAAAGAGTGGGGATGGGTAGTAAAATATGTGAAATTTTCATGTTGTCGAGAAGGCCAAAGAACTAGGTCTAAAAGTTTTTTCTTCGAGGCCACAACCAACCATTCAAATAGGGTGTAAAGCTAGATTGACTGCAAGTGTTGATGGTATTGGAACATGGCGAATTAACATAGTTCATCTTGAGCATAATCATAAGATGAGTCCATCCAAATCCTAGTTGTTTCGATGCAACTAACAATTGAGTGCACATGTAAAACGTTAGCTTGAAGTGAATGATATGGTTGGAATTTTGTTACATAAAAGCTATAACTCAACGGTTGTCGAAGTAGGTGGATATGAGAATATGACATGGATCAAAAGGGATTGTAGAAATTATGTTAAAAAGGTTAGGCAGTTACGACTAGGGGAAGGAGATGCACCTGTAATACAATCTTATTTTTCAAAAATGCAAGCAATTTGCCCTAGTTTTTTCTTCAGTATCGATTTGGATGAAGAGTCTCGATTGAGAAATGTGTTGTGGGATGATAATAGGTGCAGATAAGCATATAAGGCGTTTGGCGATATTGTGGCCTTTGACACCATGTATCTCACAAATAAGTATGACATGCCATTCGCCCATTTTGTTGAGGTCAATCATCGTGAACAATCTACGTTGCTCAGATATGGGTTACTCTTGAGTGAGGATACAGAGACGTTTGTTTGGCTATTTAGGACATGGCTTCAATGTATGCAACGCTAGGCTCTTAATGGAATAATTACGGACCAAGATAGGGCTATGCAAAATGCAATCCAAATAGTATTACCGAATACCAAGCATAGATGGTGTTTGTGGCATATATTGAAGAAGTTTCCCGAAAAATTTGGCAACCATGTTTAAAAGGGTGCCATATTTTCGGCTATACATGAACTAGTCTATCATTTGCAAACTTCAGAAGAATTAGAACATGGTTGGATTAGGATGGTTAAAGAACATGGATTGATTGGTTAGCCAGACTTTACATTAATTGATAGAAGCCATTGGGTTCCTTGTTTCTTGAAAACATCATTTTGGGCAGGTATGTCAACAACCCAACGTAGTGAGAGTATGAATGCATTCTTTGATGGGCTTGTCCATTCAAAGACATTGTTGAAGCAGTTTGCTGAACAATATGAGCAAGCACTGAAGAATAAGGTTGAGAAGGAGGTCCAAGTAGATTTTTAGTTATTCTCGCAAATGGTTCCATGCTTTACACCTTATGAATTTGACTAAGTAGTTCCAATTAGTTTATACCATATCAAAATTCAGGGAATTTCAAGAAGAAATCAACAAAAAGATGTATTGTGACCCTATATCTACCGAAGATGGGTGTTCAGGAATGACGTATAAGCTATAAGAGAATGTCATAGTTGGTGGGAGTGTCAAGAGAAAAAAATTTACCATTTTATTTTAGAGGGATAGTTGCGAATTTATTTGTAGTTACCACCTATTCGAGTTTAGGGGAATTATTTGTAGGCATGCTATCTCAGTACTAATCTATAATAACGTAAAATCACTTCCTGAAAAGTATATATTAAGGAGGTGGAAGAGAGATATGACTAGATGACACACGAGGGTCGCAATTAACTATGATGGGTGGATTAATAGTCTTGGGCAGTTAAGTTATGACAAATTGTGCAAAGCTTTAACCAAGGTAGCTGATCTCGCAACATGTGATGAAGGTCATATCATAGAGCTTATAGAGTGGATTCAAATTGAAAAAAAAAAATGGGCTTTCCACGTCGAAGTCAAGTAGCGAAAGTAATCATCTATCTTAGGTGATTGTTCATGTAGGCTCCGACAAGAGAACGACGGAGAATGCTTCAAGCGAGAATATATTGGACCCCTACTACTTGAGAAGTAAGGGAAGGCCTAAGAAGCTTCACAAAAAGGGCCTGTTGGAGTCGAGATCGAAAAGAGATAAGGTAAGCACTAGTTTGTAGTGTTCAAGTAACCTACTAGGTGGAATATAAATTAATCATGGTTAAATGATGCACAAGTGTCTTCGGGTACACATAAAGTCAAGAAAGTACCTTAAAAGAATTTACAGGATGGTGCAACTATCATTCAAACTACACAGGAATCACAATACCTTGTCATGACACCCTTCTCATATCCACGACCTTTGGTACGTAACTATATAACATTTTCATTTGATCATTTTTTTCTATTTTTTTTTTAAATTATTTTTTGGTGTAGGATTAGGATGAAACACAAGTAGTTATACTTCCCAATTTTCAAGTCAATGAATTGGCAAGCATCCCACAACATGTTCCATGCATTCAACAGTTTCCATTTCCCACCTTAGAGCGTCCATCTCCACTAATTGATACATCTAATTTTCAAGGTGAGTTCATTGTTTAATTTTTTAAAATACCTAAAAAGTTATGTCATGCATATGTTTATTAATGTCTTTATGTTCCAAGAGGTCCTCTTTCAATGGTTCCTTTTATTGGTTCTGTTTCAGGAACCATTGGACCATGGCACCAGCAGGTATGACATTGTAATATTTGTGCTATTGTATTTATATGTTTGAGTTCTAACTTGATTCATATTGTTCGAAAATGTTGTATCTGTAATGGTCAGTATGAGCATATGGATTAGACATATAATTTTAATTTATATCAGTGCCATGTAAATTTACTTTCCCATCTTTATGTTGCAAAGATAGGAAAGCTATGCCAGGATGATGATCTCAGTCTCATACCACCTCAGTAAGAAATCTCCATAAGAGTTGGTGCTTATATTTTGTAATTCCCACTGGGTTTTGTTGTCCTATTTTATTTTGTAATTCCAGATTGATAGAGCTTTTGTTATCAGCAAAGTATTTAGCATGAAGCTCTTGAAGTGTTAATTCATTGGTTTCATATCTTATTTGTTCTTAATTGTAGAAAGATCACTTGTACTCTGACAATGTAATAATTAATACTCAATTACATTGCAATAAATACATTTTTGGTAATTTATGTGTATTCAAAATCGTGAATGTGTCTCTACCTACCATGTTGAATGTTAAATGAACAGGTTGTTAACATTTTCTTGTGGATATGATAAGAACACACGGGCAAGAGACCCATGTTCACCACCTTGCTGTTATATGAATAGATGGTTTGTGTCATTAAATGAGAGAGGATAGGACATTGGTTCGGGACTAATGAAGGCAATTGAGGAGTCAAGATTTTGTCTGGACAAACACATTGTGCTAAGTTCCAGGATGGAGAAATGGAAAGTAACTCTAACTGATGTCGCCCAGTTGTCTGGTTTTGTCTTACATAGCATGGTGGATGGGTATATTAATTTCTTTTTTCATATAAGGTCTCTTCCCTTAGTGTTAATGAAAAGGTTTGTAGCACAGTTTCAACATTTTCTATTTGTTTACAAATTTTGGATGAATTAATTATTAGTAGGGACGAGGCAAAACAATAATTGCCAAAGCTACATATAACCACATGTCTTGTCGGTTTGAAGGTAGCAGCATTGTATAGCCATGAAGGAATCGAATTCATTAAAAAGAGAACAAATGTTTTAAAGAAACTAAAAATTAAATTTAAAGGCCATTTAAATAATTTTATATAATTATAAAATACTCATCAAATAAAGTTTAAAAACCATTTAAGTATAAAAATCAAATACCACTAACAAAAAAATGCACTACAAACACATTCATATCTCCAGAAAAACTTATTCTAATTTTACCATTACAAACACATATCTAATAGTTTTCATGAGATACAGTTTTACTCAAATACCCCACTACATACACATAATAAATACAGTTCTCAAGTGTCCACCACAATCATGCCAGCCCCTTTTCTTTACCATTGTTAAACACACTTCATTTTCCCTTGTGCACTATTATGTTCACTGAAATCTCCACAGCATCTTCTTCATATATTCGAGCTATAGTCTGGAACATGCAAGATAACTTTTCTATAGGAAAATTGGTCATAGACTTAGCCGAAGCACTACCATTGGATTCACCTTCGCCAAACAATCCACTTGATTTATCTTTTTCGACCCACTTTCAAAATCCACACTTTATACTATAAATATTGAACAACCTCCCTTTGTTTATAGACTCTTTTTCCACCTCGAAACATTTTACAATGCCTCGTTTACACAATGAGCATGGGCATTTTGTTGAACATGCCGCAAAGTAGTGCCCCCGTCTATAGCTATGACATACTTTTGTATTTCGTCCCATCATTGTAACACTATGAATTAGAAATTGCACTTCAATTAGCAATAACACAAGGTTAAAGAAAATTCATAGTAATAAAGCTTCTATAGAAAGAGTGTTACATATTTCTTATCCAGCTATAAGATTTCAACCTCACAAGTGGTCTTGGTTGCCATTCAAACTAAAGTTAATCTTGCATCTAAGTTCACTGGTGGATAACTGACAATCATATCCATGAGGATCTTTTTGTGAATCATCTCTTCAATCTTTGTGACATGCCCATTGTCTAGAAGAATTTGGTTTGTTGTTTTGGAATTCATTCTAACTTGTATGATATCAAATCTATTCAACAATAAATTTCTATGCTTTTAATCCCATATAATTGAGGATGGTTGCTAGTCTAGAAATGATGCAACTAATTTTTTTGTGGCACAATTATGATGAAGAGAATTGGAGATGAAGGAATTTAATTAGATTTGGATCTTAAATCATTTTTGAATAGGATACTTTTGAAACCTTGGATTGACCATGTAGACAAGCAACAAGAAGATGGATGCAAAACAAAAAAGTACATAGCTTCCAAAGCTAACTTGGCAGTCTCTTGGCTTTAGATACATAAAAGATAAAATTGCGATACAGATTCAACATTGGAAAAGAGGAGAGGTTCCATTGTAAAAGATATATAGGAATGTGGTTGTAGCAAAGACTCGGTTTCTACTCTAACACTAAAGCTGAAATGCTAGATAAGCATTGATATGAGCCATTGAGTAGCATTGCCTCTGTAGCATACTACAATGCTTCTCTTAAGCATGTTTGGACATAGCCTTTCAACACCTATTATTCAACTATAAGCATGATTTCATCTAGTATGATAGTAAAACTATTTTCAAAATCCATTTATATTGGGGGACTAAGATCAATAACGACTTTGATGCAAAACCATTGCATCTTTTTTTGTGCTGTAAATAGACTCAAAACTAAGAAATATCACCATACGAGAATGCTATTATGTGAAGACATGGGCAAATATATAAAGCTCAAAGTACCACATGCTAGCTAGGAGCGTTGGTCAGCGGGTAGGTACATCTGCAGGCGATTGAGGGTGCAGTGCTTGGCCAGTGGCAAGTGAAGGCTAATGAAAGTGGTGGGGGGTGCAGTGGATGGCTAGCAATCGGAGAGTGGGGGCAACAATCGTGAGAGGAAGAGAGAGAGAGAGACAGTGGTCGTGCGAAGGGTGGCCAGCGGTTGGGGTTGAAGGTCATCGTGAGAGGGGGAGGCGAGTGAGGCCGATAATGTCGGGAGAAGGAGAGGCGGTGGGGTCAACGATGTTGTTAGAGGGAGAGGCCGGGGGGGAGGGCGATGCTGTTTTGGGTGAGAGAAAAAGAGAGAGAGAGAGAGAGAGAGAGAGAGAGAGAGAGAGAGAGAGAGAGAGAGAAAGATAAGTAGTGGTCGATTGTTGAGTCGACAGTGTCAGGAGATGGTGAGAGGGGGGGTTGACGGAGTCAGGAGAAAAGGAGGTGGGTGGGGTCGACGGTGTCGAGAGAGGGAGAGGCGGGTGGGGTTGACAATGTCGAGAGAAGGAGAGGCGAGCGGAGGTGATGATGTTGTTTTGGGAGAGAGAAAGAGAGAGACAGAAAGATCGACGCTAGCTGTGAGAGAGGCGGCCGATGATGATCAGAGACAGAGAGGTGGTTGAGCCGATAATGATCAGAAGCAGGGGAGAGCAACATAGAGAGAGATGATGGGTTTGGGCGAGTAGCAAGGTGAGAGAGAATGTGATGGGTAGGGTTGGCATGGTTCGGTTCTGTTTCGGTTTTTGCCAAAACCATAACCAAACCAAACTTAAACTCCTAAAACTAAAACCAAACCAAAACCCATTTGGTTTTAAAAATTTAAAACCATAACCAAACCATTCGGTTTCGGTTCGGTTTCGGTTTAACCATGGTTTTTTTAATTCAATCCATACCAACAAACAAAGACAAATAACATTCATAATTTTTTTTGATAATTTCACAACAAACGAAGATAAATACTAATAAAGAACCGAGAGGCAGCAAAGGCCGACGAGAGTGAGAGGGGTCGAGCGAGAGCAAGAAAGGCAAAGAGCTAGGGCGAGCGAGAGCAAGAGGGGCCGAGAGCAAGAAAGGTAGAGAGCTAGGGCGAGCAAGAGCAAGAGAGAGGTAAAGAGCGATGGCGAGTGAGGGCAAGAGGGGTCGAGCGAGAGCAAGAAAGGCAAAGAGCTAGGGCGAGCGAGAGCAAGAGGGGCCGAGAGCAAGAAAGGTAGAGAGCTAGGGCGAGCAAGAGCAAGAGAGAGGTAAAGAGCGATGGCGAGTGAGGGCAAGAGGGGTCGAGAGTAAGAGAGGGCCAATGATGGCGAGCGAGAGAAATAGAGAGGCAGAGAGCCAGGGTGAGCGCCTGCCGACGAGCAAGAGAAAGGAGGCAATGAGGGTGAGAGAGATCGAGGGCTAGCGAGAGCAAGAGGGGCCGAGCCGAGCCCTAGCAAGAGAGATCGAGCGAGGGCGAGCGAAAGCAAGAGAGATGCAGAGAGCTAAGGCGCGCGGACGAGAGAGAGCGAGAGCCAGATCGAGAGAGGAAAGAGAAGAGAAATGGAGAAGAGAATGGGAGAAGGGTTTGCAAGGCAAGTGGGCTCGAGTAGGTTGGGCGCGGGTGGGCTAGGTTGGATTTTTATATAATATATATATTATATATACATATTATACCTATTTTATTATATATTTAATATATATAATATATTCGGTTCGATTTGATTCGGTTCGGTTTCGGTTCGGGTTTTGGTTTGATTTTAGTGAAAACCATAACCAAACCATACCCATTGAAATAGTGTTTGATTTTTCTCCAAACCAAACCATTACCCAGTCAAACGGTTTTTAACCGTGTTGACCGGTTCAATTTCGGTTCGGTTCTCCATGATTTCGATTACAATTGCCATCGGTTTGGACAGGTACATTTCATTGGGCCTTGCAATAGAAAAGGAAAAATAATGTAAAAATAAATTAAAATTATTTTGGTAGCCGAGGAAATAGCCCATGCCGTACCTATAGCACAATCCTTTCCCTTTTCTTATCCTGTTCTCACCTTTTCCGGCCCTTTCATTCTCTCTCTTGTGCATGCATACTGGTCTAGCTCTTTTCTCTGGTGCTATTTAACTTGGGTACTAATTATCTTGTAATTGTATTGCAGGTGTTCTGAAAAAGAAGAAACTAGTATTCATACCCATATTTTGAAGAATATGTAATGGGTTGAAACTCTTTTAGTTTTTGGATACACGTTCTAAATTTTTGTTGTCATAATTAGTAATTGTTACATGGGATAAATGATAAAACTATTGGAATGGTGAAATCCTTTTGGATAGACTATATATGTGTCGAAGTCATTATGTTTTTAGAGCACACTTTGTATGGAGTATGGATTATGTTTGGTACTTTATCCTATATATAAATTTGGTTAAGTATTGTGGACGTATGGATTTTGGATTTGTAATAGGTTCAAGTGTTGGTGTTTTGTGAGTTGGATGTATATATGGATCAATGTCTTACAGCAATTTAACACCATTGGATAAAGTCAAAAAAATGTCTCAAACAGAAAATTTGTTTTTAACCATTTTTCTGAAAAAAATCAATTTTAACCACTTAAACAAATTCATTACACTCTATAATCACTTTATCAGTTTTAACCCTACCAACTAATTGTACAAATCTACCATTTTATTTTAAGTTTTGACTTTGTCATTTTTTGATTCTGTCACATTATCAGTTTAGATACTTTTCTTGGAAAAAAAATGACTATAGAGTGTAATTAGTTTGTTGAGTAGTTATAGAATATAATTAGTTTGTTTGAGTGGTTGAAAATATTTTTTTTTTTTTAGAAAAGTGGTTAAAAACAATTGTGTCCATTTATTTTAGCTTAATTATGAATTCTTCTAAAAAAAAAAAAGGGGGGGGGGGGGGGGGGGGTTTGGTAGATTTGTCATACCATTCCCGACATTTATAAACACCACTAAGGAGGCAAGCAAATATGACATGAACTCTTTCCTGGCATTTATAAATGTAGGGAAGAAAATGAACGGCATTTATGTCGCCTTATCCAACGCTCACTAAACATCAACACTTCCACCACCATTTAGAACATTTATCCTAGGGTTTAAAAACTCAGAGAAATGGTCAGTTCTTGACTCGAATAGACACATTCCCAACGGCGTTTAGAATATTTATCCCAGTGTTTTTAAACACTAGTATTTGTGAATTATCAGACTTCACGTAAACACCAGCGAAGATACTGTTAAATGCCAAAAACAATCCCCAATGTTTATAAGCGTTAGAAGACGTTCCTTACATGATTTTTATGGTAAACATTGATAATGGTTTTTTTTAGTGTTTTTGTTACCTTTACCAGCATTTTATAAACTTCAATAAAACTCCTCTTCTTTTTTTTTGTAGTGCCATGTTATGCACTTAAAAGTAAGAAGATAGAAAAGTTGAAATAAGACCCACAAAGTGGATAGTAGTTATCGGCTGCATTTTTTTTTTTTCTTCCAATATATCATAAATGTTCTTGAGGGCATGAGTGCATTGAGGAGACTTCAAGCCAACACCCAAAGACACCTGCACTTCAAGCAGTAAAAGATAAAAAAAAAAAAAAAAACTAACAAGCAAAACACACAAAAACTAAACCGAAAGAACCTTGACAAAAGAGCCCATTAAAATACCACCAGCTGGACCCAACAACACAAATAGCGAATTAGACAAGGAGAAGCCCACAAAAGAAAAGACAAACATAGGCTTCCACTAAAGCAGAACCTTAAATGCATCAAAATAGAAAACATTGGCCTCTTTGCGCATCAAATTAAAGGGATGAAGAAGAATCAAATTCATTGGCTTCTGCCTAGATCCCATGGGCACAACAATACAAGCCCATTGTGTTAGAATTTTCATTAATGTGTGCAATATTGATTAGATATTGTTTGAGAAAAATCAATTGAACTGTATCTTAACAATAACTGAAGGCCTAATGAATTATATGTGATTATAATTAGATATTAGATTTGGTGCACCGTAATGGGCTTAAGCTATTTGTATATATATGATTTGTGGAATAAGTGTAAACCTAATAGGGTTTGTGATAGGTAAAATCCTATTGACATTATATATATATATATATGACTAAGTCTCCTCTTCTCTCTAATCTATCTATTACATAATTTATTTCCATTAAGAAAAGGTTAAGACATAATAGAGGAGAAGAAAATGAATATCTAGTTTAATGCAGTGTATTTGTGTTTGCCATTTCAATCAATTTTTTTTATCATCACTCATGGATCGTGGAGATGTTCTTTCTTGAATGATATTAGTGATCTATATGGTATGTGCATTTAATACATCCTGTGAAGCATTGATATAGAACACATTGTAGTCTTGGTAAGAGCAACCAATGACAAACAACTATAGAATCAATAGATTTGGAACCTTTCACAAACCAGAGGGGTCAACAGTGGAAAAAGTCCACTCTCGCTAAAACCTTGGAAAATAATATTTATTAAGCCTCTTCACCATTGGAATCTTGATGAGCATAGAGGGCTAATGGATAGTAAGCTTATTTGAGATGAGAAGAAGAGTAGTGGAGATAAAAGAGGTGATAAACAATTGGATTTCAAGTTATTTGTAATTTTCAATTTTTTAAAATAATGAAAGTACGTTTTCTTTGTTATTTTTAAAAATAAAAAAAATTATAAAGAAAACTCTAAACAACAAAAAGTTATTTTAAGTGTTTTTATTCAAAACAAACTCTAAACTCAAAACACATTTATTTATTAATATTTTATTATTATAATAGAAAAAATATTACAAAATTCATTAATTTTAAAATGTATATATTTTTTAAATAATATATTAACATTAAATATTTCTAATTTACTGAATAATCAAATTTATTAAATAAAATATTATTAAAAAATTATTTTCAAAATTTTAAAGAGAACGCATTTTCTAATTTTCTATTTTAAGAAATAATTTTTTAAAATGACAAAAAGAACGTATTTTTAATTTTTTAAAAATAAACTATCAAAATAAAAAATTAAAAATGAATTCAAAACTCAAAACTAAAAATTAAAAAATAAAAGAGAACGCAGCCTAAGTTTTAGAGTTTATTATATAATAGAATATATATATATATATATACATTGTCGTCTTTCATATAACTGTTCTTTTGTGGGTTAATTACAAAAAAAAAAAAAAAAACTTTTAATTTTTCAGTATTAAAACTAGACTTTTTATTTGTTTTAAATTTTTAAAAACAAATAATCTTAAATGCTATGTATATTTTCTTTACCCAATGTATTAAATTCTAGGTTGGTATCCCCAAATGTCTACTTTGATCCATAATGTATAGTAGGTAAGAGTGTCGGTCCTCAAGTTTTTAGGGCCCGGGGCAAAAGTAAAATTTAGGCCCTCGTATATATATATATATATATATATATAAATTTAGTGATGAATTCACTCTTATTTTTTAATTAAAACCTAATATGTTTAAATTAATTAAAAATTTAACATTCAAGTAGAGTTGACAATTTTGAACACGACACGACATGACACAGAGTTAAGCGGGTTAGGGTTGGGATTAATCGGGTTCGGGTTAAAAACTAGTCAATCCATTTATGACACGATTATTTTCATGTCTTATGCAGGTCAACCTGTTTAACCCCTTTATACATGTAATAACCCGTTTAATTAAACGTGTTAACAGGTTGACTCGAACATGTTAACACGATTATATACGAAATGACACGTTTAATTAAAAGGGTTAGTGAGTTGATCTTATACACCAAATAACACGTTTAAAACTAAATAATACGTTTAATAAGTGACACAACACGACTTATTTAAATTAAACGGGTTAAACAGGTTAACAGGTCACACGACACGTTTAATTAAACGGGTTAAACAGGTCATGTCGTGTTACAAATTTAATAAACGTGTCGTGTTTGGGTTAGTTTGATACGTGTGTCTCAACACAATACGATTAAGACCCGCCAACCCGTATTGCCACCCCCACATTCAAGTCAAATAAATTGTATCAATTCAAATTTTAATATAATAAAATTTAGAATAAAATGTTACAATATATAAACAAAATGAATACTTATAATACGTTCTTTTTTATCAAGCAAAATAAATTATTTTTCATCCAATCAAAATTATTTTTTTTCTATATATTGAATATCTAAAGTAAAAATAAATTCTTTTATAATATAAAAATAAATTTTTAATCTAAGCAGGCTTCAAATCCGCTGAAGGAAGCGGACTGGAAGTCCGCCCAGCATTGCTGGGCGTTGAGGATTTTTTTTTAAATATTAAATTAATTAATAATTATAATAATATAATATAATATTTAGTAAAAACAATTTGGGTCCTCCCTGAATAATGGGCCGAGGGCGGTCGCACTGACTGCCCTGGTCCAGGGCCGGGCCTGGTAGGTAACAGATTTAGAGGAAAGTAACGTGACATTTCAAGTCACCTTTGCCGACCATCATGTTTTTTAAAATCATGTCATTTAATTGGAAATAACATGTTAATAATTTCTTTTATACATAAGAAATATATAGAACAAAACATGTCAAAAAAAGGCTACAAACCAAGTTTAGGGCAAACTACAGACCACCAAAAAATCAGGGGAAACAAATCATCAACGATCATCATCTGGGCAAAAAAAAAAATGAAAATAAAAATAAAAGTAAAAATAAATATAAAAGTAAAATAAACATAAGAAGAAGAGGAAAAAGAAGAAACTAAAGTATATACAAGAGAAATACACTCGCCAGAAGAGGTACGAAATCCAATGAAGATAGCATAAAATCTATTTTTAATTTGAGCATCTACCTCCTTAATGTCATAAGGAATTGTAACAGTGTGTAAATCTAGACAATTCGCTATGGTCATCAAGGCATAATCAGGCTCAGAGGGTGTGGATGATGGCCCTGCTTCCTTACCCTTAACCTTCATTTTGTCCTTACCTTTTTTACTTTGCACTTGAACAAAGCCCTCCTTGTCACCACCTTTCTCATTATTCTTTTGGAGGTCATGTTTCAATTGTTTTGGGCATCACGAGGTCGGGTGACGAAAGATTCTATAATGGGAGCAAATAGATACGGAATCCACTCATACTTAATAGGAAGCCTAGAGATACAACGTTTCCCAATGGCTTCATCGATACCTTGATCAATATTAATATGCTTCGAAAATTAAGACAAAACATTGACCTCGACACAAACTCTTACATAACTTAATTTTGATCTATCCTCAGTCATTGAGTTTGCGTGCGTAGAGATTTGACTAGCCATAATTGAAATCCCCTTTAGGGACCACCCTTCTAACGCGGTGGGGGGGGGGGGGGTTTATGAATTTTAACCCACAATGGAATGGATGAGCGGGACTCTTTCGCCAAATTCATTCTTGATTCCCAACACTTAATAATAAACGACAATTCGCAAAATGATATGGATCGACATCAACAACCTTCATCATACTATCTTGGGAATCAAAACAAAAAAAAATAAAAACCACAATTATTTGAAAGGACCTCAAGAAAGCCATGGCGTTGTCACATGCGCTTAGCAATATTTTGAATAATTGAGAAAGACAAACGTTTTTCAATAAAATATCTAACAAGAGTATTCAGCCAATAATCAATGCATTCATCAATAACATCACTTGATAAATGAATTAATAGGATTTCAGACGGCGTGCCTAAAGGCGAAAAATATTCAAGATGGGTGGGAATTTTTTGGGGCCGATCATCAGCAATTTCTGCCCAGGATTTATAGGGCTGGCCTGATGAAATTTTCCAGTTGGGCTTAACATAAGGCCTAGGCCCAAATGCCGTACTCTGCCCTCCATGAACAAGCCCATTCACTGTTTGGCCCGCCCCATTGCAAGAGGAGGCTGCCTTTTAATAAAGGTTCCTGGGCCTCGCGGGCATAACTTAGACGGCCCCCACCACTTTCAAGCTTTCTGCCAGCAGCCTCCTCTCCTAACGTTTGACCTGCAGCGACGTGGGAGTTAATTCCTGAAATTGCGCCGCATGTGATTTGACCGGGCATCACCTCGTGGATTGAGGCTTTGCTGGAAATGGGTGGGTGCTCGGTTGGTGGCTTGGACAGAGGCCTGGGCTTTGCCATATTGAGCTTCTGTAGCGTCGCCAGCTGGTTGCAACCGAGGATGATGGTCGTCTTCCACCACCGGATTCACCGTCTTCCTCATCTTCAAGCTGGAAATGGCGTTTGTGACGGCGCTTGAAGCTGCTTTAAGACGACCGGATCTCCTATCATCCCCCTGGTTTGTGTCTCGCACTGCATAAATCGAAGATGACCGCACTTCCACTGCTTCCATTCTCGGACTGCCATTGCTTTTCTCCCCAACGGACGTGGATGACTGCACCTTCTGCACTGCTTCCACTACTATTGCACACGGTGGGGAAGCTGGTAACTGGCCACCATGCAACGGAAGAAATGACGAGGGGTCACCCAAGTCAAGCCTTCCAGCCTCTTCGCCGCCTTGCCCAGAAACTCCTTGGACTCCACCCTGCCAAGGGAGGTCCACATACAGCAGGGCGGCCTCCTCGACCATTGTCGCCTGACCACCCTCCATCGTTACTCGTTCCTCGTCGCTGAAAGTACCATTGTTAATCCGAACCTGTTCCCTACCTTCCTCTTGTTCCGACATCATGCCAGCTGTTTCGTAGCCATTAATCTCCTCCATCGAACTTGCTTCCGATCTGGCGGATTCATTTCCATCCATTTAAACATCTTCAACACTCGTCCCAATCACACATGCTATAGCTGGATTTCTCGATCTTGACCTGTGAATCTGTTTGGAGATACCCCTTTTGCTTCGGCCTAAGGGAGGCCTGCTCTTCGGACGTGATCTCGCCGGCGTAGACCGACGGGAACACGCCATATGCGTGGTTCACTTAGCTAGGGAGAGCCACGGAGACCTCAAAACCTCTCAAGCAAGAGAGAGCTCCAGTAAGTTGGGACATGTGAATAATTAATAATTTCTTTTAATGATAAACTAATAGTAGTACATACTTGGTACAAATTAAAAGTCTAGACCTAATATTGAAAAAATTAAAATTTTGATGCATAAATAAAAGTATAACAAAAGGTGTTTTTTTTTTCTTTTTCTTTTCGAAAGAAAAATAAAAAAGGATAGTGAAGGGATAACTGCATTTGGCCAATAACAGATTAGGAAATCCAAAACATTAATTATTTAACTAGATTAAACAATTATTAACAACAAATGATTGCAAGATTTGCCTACTACAACAGTAAAGACCATTAAAGAATGAAGGAAATAGAGTTGTATGCATCCATCATGGTGAGATATGGAACACATAGACATCATATTTAATTGTTAATTTCTCCTATTTCTAATCATGCCTTGCATGTCGCTTGTAGCTCCACCAATGAAGCTCAAATCTTCTCTCTTTCCTTTTCAATCTTTCATGTTTTTGCTGGACCTATTCAAATGTGCTGATCTTTTCAACACACGAGTTTATAATTTATGGTGGTGATGCTGATTCCCAGCGTTTGCAGCCTCTAATCCTGACATGAACGCCATTATGCATGGCGCCTGCGCCGTTGTTGACGATCTCGCAGCACTGCCTTCGCGATGCCTGTTTGTTCAATCATTGCCAAGACATGTTAGTCACAATACAAACCATGCCATCCAGATAAGAATACAAAAATCAGTGCGAGTTAGTCTGCAAGGAGGCATCAACCCGGGTTGCACTCTTGAGGGTGTAATAATTAACAGTAATCTTCTACGCATTTATAGTTTAACTTTCACCTTCTTCCATAGTTTGGGATCAAAGATCGGCGCCGAGACGTTGAAAAATTGAACAGACAAAGCCTGAAGATAGTTTGCTCGAGCACATTCCTTTGTCGAGTCACCAGAAACCCTCTTGTACTTGCTCAAGGTTTGATCCGTTCGGACTACCTCAACCTGGTCCAAGAAATAAACAACCGGGGCCTCACACGGATCGGTGCTGAGTACCCGGGTATTAAACGTGAAGGGCTCCCGATTCCAGCTTTTCCACGTCACAAACGTTTGAAATGCTGTCTCCAGTGTCGTTGCCGTCACCAGAGAAGGGTAGAGTTGTACGGTGTAGCCCCAGGATATTGAAATGGACCAGTTTCTTGACAGGTCGTAGCAGAAACTCTGTTGTAGGGTCCGACCCGGATCCGTTTTGTATGCTCGAACCAGTTCCTTGACAGAGTCGACTTGGTTCTTGTCTGGGAACATTGGCTTCACGTAGTCTAGGTGGTGCAATGACACTAGCGGCGCCACAGGGTGTGCTGCCAACAATCCATATGGTTCTCCTCGTATGTCAATCTATACACACAATTGTAAACGTAATTTTTATATGCATTATTTAAATTAATTTTTTAACGTGTTTGTTTTCTCTTACGTTTCATAAAATAATTTTTTTTACTGTGTTTCCATCTTTGGGATGACTAATTATTAAATCTTTTAATACCTGCGTGTAATTTGCTGTTGGATTTCAATAATAGATTGTTGCTTGCCTTCAACAATAGTTCTCATTACAGTCATGCTATTCATATAGGGGCACTTTTACCGGGTGGGGGGGGGGGGGTGTGTTTACAAGTACATATTCTCGTAATAAATTAGAGGACTTATCACGATAAATTAACAATATTCTCTCATCTTCTCTCCCATTCTTTCTCCAACATTGCCTCTCACAGCCTTCCTCTCGCTGGCGCTGCCTCGCACTTGCCGCTTGATGTCCGTCGTTGCATCCTTGCTTGATTGACCGTATCACTACCCGCCTCGCCCTCATTGCCTGCTGCATCCTCACGTCTCATAGCGGGAATTGACCAGATGAGGATGCAGTGGGCAGCAACGGTGAGTCTAGCAAGGATGCAGCGCGGATGACGAGCAATGAGTGCAAGACAGCAATGGATGGCAAGAGGAGGACTGGAGGGGAAGGAGAGAGAGAGAGAGAGATGAGAGGAATGAATAAAATGGTCATTGTGAGAAGAGAGGAAGAGGCAAAATAGTTATTTAAATCCTTGTAAATCTATTTGTAAAAACTCTATCTATACAAATAGCATTATTCTTCTTATTATAATATGACAAGTTTAAATAAATTATTTAAAAAATGATTCCACATGTCATACACCTGATAACATTTAAAAAATAATAATGATATTTTAGATCGAAATTTTTGTCCCAATTGATAGGCTGAATTGATAGACCGAAAATTTTGGCAGATTTATTGGTCATTTGTAAAAAATTTCCAAATATTAGGGCTTTACAAATTCGTGCCAAATTGAATAAAAGATTGAAAGGAAATTGAATTTCTCACCTTATTCTTAAAAGAGTCTATTTAAGTTTGCCATAATTCAAGAGTCCATTAAAACCCAATACAACTACCAAAAAAAAAAAAGTTTAAAATTAAAATTCAGTAATTTTTGATAATTTACCCAAATAACTTTAAATTGTGCTCTAAACTTATCAACTGCACCAAGTATATCTGAAAATCAAAATCAATATCTTGGATAGAATTTGAAAGTAGGGCAGGTTTACTTCTTTGGATAGACTCGAGAAAATCAAGAGAGAATCAATAACTAAACTAAATTATGCCTTCATTAATGTAATTATTTGTGAGAAGATGTTTTCGCCTACGCGATCTCACTTTCCTTTCATGTTTCATTCATTTTTGATAGTTCATAACTGATCACAAAATCATACCCACCATATCCTATAGAAATGATTTCGAGAGGAAGAAAAATAAAAACCTGATGGAAACCAAGCTCCTTGGTAAGCGGGACGCCAATCTCACTCATGCAACCACCGATCTTCTGATCGGAGCCGTACGCCGCCGCGTACCGGTCAATGCAGCCGTCCAAAACCCTCACTAGCTCCGCCGCCAAGGGGTAGCTGATGGCAAACCCGCCACCGCCATAAGCCATCTTATAAGAGTGAACGATATCTTGCTCAACGCTCTCTGAATTCCCTCCGATATAATACATCTCATCATGATCATACTTTCCCAGAACAGTCACCAAATTTTCTGGGAAAAACACTGTATCGTCATCGCCCATCACAAACCACCTCACACCCTCTAACCCTACCTCAAAACTTTCCTTCACTATGCGCGCAAGCCGGACAGCCGATCGGTGGCCGTACGAACACGTGTACTTGAATCTCGCTGTGTCCTCCGACACTCGATACGGCGGTGACTTCTCCGGCCACTTCTCGCCGCTTGCGGGCTCCTCGTCAAGCCAAACAAACCCGCGGGTGATATTAGGCTTCCACCATATCTCGCTATAATGCCGGCGATTATTCCACGTTTTCGCCGACCCACTGATCCCAAACAGTACATGTGATATATTGGTTTCTTCAGAAGTGTCTTCCCCGAATCTTATAAACGTGTGACTACTGTTGGAATAGAGGCTTCGCCATTCGAAGGTGGAGTAAGAGAAGAGAGAGATCGAAGCGACAATGGTGATGGTGAAAAGGGCCTTCGTGAACAGTGAGAAAGTGAGTTGGAATTTTACTTGTAGAGGTAAGACACTGAATTTCCAGAGTTTGAGACGGTCAAGAGCGGTCACTTGCGGTTGAGACATGGTTTCTTATCAACCAAATTGAAACCCCGAGAAATTGGAAAGCTCAAGGAATCGTGTTTCGATCGAAACTGAATCCTTAAAATGCTTTGTTTCAAGTTTGAAAAACTTCGTTGATGGCATCTCACATCCTCACATTAAAAGGATACAAGGTTGATTGTGGATACTCTTATCCACAATCCCTATTTTTCCCTTTTATATCTCTCTTTCTAGCAGTATATATTATTATTAAATACCTTCTAGAAATCGGTAATTAATTAATATTTAACCAATCATTGCTTAATATACAAAAAAATAAATGAAGAATAATGGAAAACAATCTCTATAACGCGTAACTCGTGATAGTGAGTAGTCTACGTACATAATGCTCATAAGAGATTTTTATTTTAATTGTATTGTTATTAGCATGATAAGAGAACGTGACAAGTAGCATTAATTATCTAACAAATCCTAGACATTTAATCAATTGTTTAATTGCATTGTGGTTAGCATCACAATAGAACGTGACAAGCAGCTTTAGTAGAATAGAATTAATTATCTATAACAATCTACAAGCTGATATTAATTTTTCAATCCTTTTTATTAATTTTCTATATGGCTTTATATTATTAGCATTAGAAGAAAAAAATGAGTATATATCCATTTACCTAAAAGAAATAGTATTTGCCTATTTTAAGTTACAGAATCAGACCAGCGTTACCAATTGATCGGGATTGAAATATGTAGATAATTAAGTCTTGATTGAGGTAAAAGTGTAAATTTCATCATTTTTTTTTTTTCTAATTTAGGTCATTTTTAGGAAGAACTTGTGTGGTCTGAATTTAACTTTATTTATTTATTGTTTTTTCAAAACAACCCTTATTGGTGTTAAAAAATAAGACTAACGTAATTTCCTTCACTATATATATATATATATATATATATAACATTCATTCAAGAGAATCCCACTGCTAGCAAATGCATTGAAAGCTAAAACCTCAGGCAATTGAACCAAGCCAAGACCTTGGTCCCATGCAAGAAAATATTATTGGGAAAAAAAATAAAAAATAACCCTCGGCATTAGTTAGGGCACAATAAAAGCCAACTCATCCCAACACAAATTCAATGAGGCCACACCTAAAAGCCTCAAAATCAAGGTTACCTTTTCTTTATTATTTTTAGTTCCTTTTGAGTTTTCAATTTTTTAAAACAATGAAAACGCGTTCATTTTGTTATTTTCAAAAACACATTTTCAAAAACAAAGAAAGATTTTATAAAGAAAACCCAAAACAACATTGTTGTTTTGGGTGTTTTCAATAAAAACTCGCCTAAAACACCAAAATACAAAAAATACATGCCTCCTCCCCCCACCCCCCACCCTAATTGCGCAGACATCTCTCATCTTTCTCCTCTCTTCTCGCCATGGCAAGAACTAGATCCTATCGGTGTCACCGGCTAACATGGGCTTTGTTTCCTTTTCCATCGCGGGTCATCGTCTTGGTCGTCATCATTCTTCTTTGTTATCGTTCACCAATCGATGGTTTAAAGCCACTGCCATGGCCGACTGGTTGAGTTACTCTTTCTCAACTATGGCGTTGATCTCCTCCCCATTTCCTTTCGAATAACAGTCTCTGTACAGATGATGTATGGGATCGTTGGATGCAGAACTGGGAACAAGATGAAGCTTTCAAGAAGCAGTCTACACAAGTATCGCTGAATTGGTTGAATGACATGAGTGGCCCTGGCGCCAGTCCTTCCCACCACACTGGGGACTCCATATTCTCAGCGGAGCATAAGAGACAAATGGTAAGAAATTTAATTTGTTAATATTTGTAAAATTTTATTATTAAAATCTTATATATTATTTTTTTTTTTAGAAAGGGGAGTTTGGGAGGAAGCCCACCCTGATTGAAGTTTTTGAACGAACACATTCACAAAAAACTGAAGAATGAGAGAGGATGTACGTCGACAGACGTTCTACGAGCATTGCTATAAGTTTTTTTTTTTTTTTATTGCAAATAATGTCAATTTAATAATTAGCGTAAATTTTAATTTTCGTAATTAACTTATTCTATTTTTTTCGTTAAACTGTCATAAGAAACATACGAACAGTTGCTAGAGCAGGCAACTCAATTAGATGAGGCATCCGATCAGCCAGTTGAGCTAGATTGCGACCAGTTATTTATCTAGGCTACTGACGGGAAAAATAAGAAGAAGATGATTTACAGCACGGGATCCTTATCCCAATCGAAGTTTTCTTACATCGACAGGTTATCTACTGTCTCATCTGGCTAGGAAAATGCTACCATGCAAGAAATGAGCAAGAAGATAAACTCGCAGGCTCAGAAGTTGAACGACTTTCGATGACAAATGTTTGAGATGCGACATTACAAGAAAAATGACATTTAGCAACGGAAAAATCCATAACTAAAACATCAAACTTCATCGCTAAAAAATTTAGCGACGGGTAGCTTCCCATCGCTAAAAATGGTGTCGCTAAATTTTACCGACAGGATTTCGTGACGGTGCAAATCAACGATGGAATTAGCAACGGAAATTTCCATCTCTGATTAAAAAATAAAAAATATTAAAAAAATTAAATATTATTTTAGCGACTGAAAACGTTCCGTCGCTGAATAGCGATGGAAAGTTTTTCGTCGCTAATACATAATAAAAATTAGAATATTAAAAAAATTAAAATCAAAGATTGAAACAATTCTGTCACTGACTTTAATTTAAAAAAAATAATAATAGCCTGCGCTAGAAGGACGCGTGCTCGCCTTGCCTTGCGAGCGCTAGGTGGCACCGCCTTGAGCTGCCACGTGTAACGCTGGGATAATTTCCTAGGGCACTCATTTCTTTCCTTCCTCAGTTTCGATCCTTAGTCCCCGTGCATGAGCGCGCGCACGACCGTCCAAGCTGCAAGTCTCCTTAATATATACACTGCACATATTAACTATATACTATACTTAGTTGCAAGCCATTTTAATTTTATTTTCAATTAAGATTTTAAATTTTAAATATTTTAAATTCATAAATAAATACTTAAAAAAATAAATGTCGTAAATTTTAACTCAACGAATGTACCACTTAAATGTTGTAATTAATTAATCTCTTAAATATTTAAGTTTTATTTGATTAAATATTAGTTTAATACATATTTGTTATTATAAATTTTACAATATCATATCAATTTACATATTTTTGGATTGTAAATAAAATACATAAAATATGCATTTAATACATTTTAATATTTATTTAATCTTTGTTTAATACATAATTAATAAATTTTATTTTTTTAATTTGTTTTTCCTTTTTTAGCAACTGGCTAAATTTTATAATTATTAATTTATTTTTTTAATTATATAGTGATGGAATATTCTGTCACTAAATATATTTAATTTTAATTTTAATTTTTTTGTTATTTATTTAATTTTTTTATTAATTAGAGACAGAATATTTCGTTACTAAATATATTTAATTTAATTAAATAAAAAATATAAAATTTAGCGACGGGATAACCCTGTCACTGAAAAATAAAAATAAATTAAATTAAAAATTAAAATTTAGCGACGGGATATCCCCCGTCTCTAAAAAATAAAAATAAATTAAATAAAAAATACCAAAATTAGTGATGGGATAACCCTCGTCGCTAAAAAATAAAAATGAATTAAATACAAAATACAAAATTTTGCAATGGAATAGCCCTGTCGCTAAAAATTAAAAATAAATTAAATAGAAAATTAAAATTTAGCAACGGGGTCACACCCATCGCTAAAAAATAAAAATAAATTAAAAAAATACAAAATTTAGCGACGGGATAAGGCCCGTCGCTAAAATATAAAAAAAATTAAATAAATAAAGCCAAATTTAGCGACGGGATAACCCTATCGCAAAAAAATTAAAAAAATTAATTTAAGATTATTTAGCCACGGAATATTCTGTCGCTAAAAAATTTTAATTTTAATTTTAATTTTTTAATTATTTAGCGATGGAATATTCCGTTGCTAAATTTAAAACTTTAATAAAAATATTAAAAATTATTTAGTGACGGAATTTTTCGCCGCTAAATAATAAAAAAATTAAAAAATTTGGCTACAGAATTTTTCGTGGCAAATCCGTCGCTAAAATTTAGCGATAGAATATCTGTCATTGAGACGTCTCTATTTAGCGACGGAAAAAGTCCGTCGCTAAATCCGTCACTAAATTACTGATTTTTTGTAGTGCGAGCTTTGGTTGAACAACTTATTACATCTACTCGTGACATGTTTCCTTCTTCTTCTCATCCACAATCAACTCGCCAGCCTGACTTACCTAATGCTGGTGATGATTTAAACTATTATGTTTCGTAATTATTTTGATGTAAATGTCAATATGATATTAATATTCTGTTATCTAGACAGGTTTGTTTCACAGTTATTTTGATGTAATAATGAGGATGATATTATTAATTTTTATGAATATTTTGTTTGACTATTAATTTTATAATTTCTATAATAATTTTTGTTTTAATTTATATTAGAATTAAAATTATTTTAGATTATTTAGATTAATTTAATAATTAATTAAAAATAATAATTAATTTATTTTTTAGCAACGAATTTTTTCTATCGCTAAAGTATAAAATATATAAATAAAAAAATTAAAATTTAATTTTAGCGACAGAAAAATCGTCGCTAAAATTAAATTTTAATTTTTTATTTATATATTTTATATTTTTACGACGGAATAATCTGTTGCAAAAAATAGCGACGAAAAATTCCGTTGCTAATCCGTCGCTGTTAAATTTGGTCACCGTAGTAGACGACTGAATTAGAGACAGAATTGTGTCGATAATTATCATTGCTAAATTTGAACAGATTTGTCACTAAATTGGCCACGGATCAATCACTGCTAAAATTTAGTGGCGAACACTTCAGTGACGGATTTGTTCCATCACTAAACTGATTTAGAGACAGATTTTTGGGCTTCAGCGACGAAAATATTTCGTCGCTAAAACCCGAAATTCTTGTAGTGTGTGGCCGCTGTTTAGGAAGAAAGTCGTTGGCTAGAGTTATCGCGATGATGGGTGAGGAAGGAGATGGGTTGATCGATGATGATGAAGGAGCTCATCTCCTCTTTTATTGCTTCTATCCATTCTTTTGAATATTTACTTCTTATGGCTTCCTCATATGTGTTAGGCCCATTTTCAGTTAGCGCTCTTGATAGCTAGCAAGTCTAATTCGAAATCTGATGCTAATCTTTGAGGCAACCTATGAGATCTTCATTCCCTATCCCTAGCTAGCTGATAATCAGGAACTGATGGCTGGTCATTAGAGAATTCTTCTACTGTTTCTCTCTCCTTATCTATTTCAGGCTAATTTTGACTTTCCACTTCACTAGAGGTTGAAGAAGAGTTCTCCACCTCATCTGAGTTTATAGAAGGTTGGGTACTTAAGTTTTTCAACTCTTCTTGGGGACTCTTGTCCTTACTAATTTTGTCACCACTAGGCTTTGTACAAGGCATTTCTGATTCATTAAATGTGACATCTTTACTAACAATAATTCTTATTCCCTTTTGGTTTCTATCCCATAGCCTATACCCTTTGACTCCCTCAAGATATCCTAAGAAAATACATTTCCTGGCTCTAGGCTCTAATTTTCCCTTATTTTGATGAGTGAAGGCAGTACAACCAAAGGTTCTAAGAATTGAACAATTGGCACATTTTCCATGCCATTTTTCATAAGGAGTATCACTATTTAAAGCAGCTGAAGGAGTTAGATTAACTAGGTAACATGCAGTCATGACTGCTTCTCCCCATAATGACTTAGGTATATTTGAACTAATCATCACACACCTAACCTTGTTTAAAAGAGTCCTATTCATCCTCTCAGCTACTCTATTTTGTTGAGGAGTATAGGGGACTGTTTTATGCCTAGACACTCCATATTCCTTGCACAAATTATCAAAATCAGAATTGCAGAATTCTAAACCATTATCAGTCCTAAGGTATTTTATCTTCTTGTCAGCTTAATTCTCTATTTGAGTTTTCCAGTTTTTAAAACTTTTAAAAGTTTCAGACTTATCTTTTAAGAGAATAACCCAAACTCTCCTAGAGTAATCATCAATTATAGACAGAAAATACCTATTACCCCCTGATGTGGGATTAGATGCTGGCCCCCAAAGATCTGAGTGAATGTATTCTAAGGCTCTAAGGGCTCTATGAACATTGGAGGAGAAATACAACCTATGATGTTTTCCAAGGACACAATGATCACAGAAAGGGATATCAGACACAAAGTCTTTACCAAAAGCACCTTTATCACTTAGCAACTTAAGTCCTTTGACACTCACATGTGCTAACCTATTGTGCCACTTGATAGTGGCATAAGGATTGACTGATGCAATATGGGATCCTAGATTATTAATTACCTCAGCATTTAATACATAAATCCTATTTCTCCTTACCCCCTTACAAACTACCATTGATCCTTTAAACATTTTTAACACTCCATTTTCAATTTTTCCAATAAGATCATTCTTTTCTAATTCTCCCACTGAAATTAAATTCCTAGCCATTTCGGGTATATACCTAACATCTTTTAATTTTAGGACATAACCATTGTCTAACTTAATAGAGATGTTTCCTACCCCAATGATTTTATATGCTAGGTTACTGCATACTATGGCATGCCCACCTTCAGATTCATGCAGATTTTCAAACCAATGTTTTTGTGATGTAACATGAAAAGATGCACTTGAATCTAAGATCCATTCATGCATGTTTGATTTTGCAGCAACATTTATTTCAGTGAAATCAGAATCTAAGAGCATGTATACTTCACTAGGATCATATGAGGTTACTACATTAGCTTCTTCTTGATCCTTACCCTTTTCTTTAATTTTATTTTTCTCTGCATAGCAATCTTTAATAAAGTGCCCAGTTTTACCACACCCATAACACTTTTTACCCTTCCCTCGGTTTTTGGATTTGGACCTGTTTCTACCATTTTTCTTACCACCTCCCTCTTGATTTTTAGATTGGGACCTACCTCTCATCATATAGACCTCACCATGCCTTTTCTCATGTTTTAGTTCCATTTCTTTACTTCTTAAGGAATCTATAACAATTTCAGGTGTTAAGGTATCCCTACCATACTTAATGGCATTTTTTACCTCTTTATAGATATCTGGAATAGCATTTAATAAAATCACAGGCTTATATTCTTCAGAAACTGTTTCACCACAATTAGTGATATCTTGAACTAATTTGTTGAAGACATCTAAATTGTCATCTAGATCCTTAGAGGGGTCAATCTTAAAACTGAAAAAATTCTCTAACAAATAGAGTTTATTTGGTGTGGACTTCTTCACATATAATTTTTCCAGTTTTTCCCATAGCTCTTTAGTTATGTCAAGTTTTCCTACTTTTCTTAACATTGAATCAGAGAGATGTAGGATTATTGAAGTGTATGCCAATTCATCAGCTTCTAGTTTTTGTTCTTCTTTAGTACCTTCAGGGTATTTACCATCTATGGCCTTAGAAACTTTCTGTTGTACTAAAATTCCCTTCATTTTTTGTTGCCAAATAGAAAAGTCCCCCTTCCCATTGAAAACCCCAATTTAAAGTGTGTAGTCATATTCACTAAGTATATGAATTTCACACAGAATATGCAGCCTATTAAAATAAATGCAAACACACAGTTTTAAAGATTTAATTCAGGCAGCAGATTCACAAAAAAAAGATAACAAACAGAACCGGAACAGGACTAACCAGGGTAGAGAAAATTGATTTACAAAGTAAACAGTATTCTAGACCCATTTTGCACACAATCAAGTAACTGATATCACACACAGCAGATTATTAGGTTTCACTTCAACAAAGTATATATCGGCAAACAAAAAAAAATAAAAATTAGAGAACAGTAACTGTAGAACAAACAACTTAAACAAGCTGATACAAAATTTACCGAGCTAGATCTCAAGAGTGAGATCTAGAATGAAATCGGGTCAGATCTTACAGACCTGCCGACCTCCACGCGCCAAAGTTTGCCACTACACGCGCCATCACCGGCCGGAGAGTAGACTGGCACTCACCGGTCAGGGCAAAGCTACTCGGACTGACGATCACGGATTTGGAGTTGGTTTACCCCGAATCACTCAGTGCACAAAGCAATAGGAGTTAACCGATTCGGGTTTCAAGTAAACCCTAGAACCATTTACCGTGAAAAAAAAAACGATTAAGGAAACCAAAGGGGTTTTTCAATTAGGGTTTGATTTTGCACAACCCAGGAGCCACACGAGGCTCTGATACCATTTGTTGCGGAAGATAACTTACCAAAACAGAGGGTTAGTACAAATATAAGCAAAACCAAAGAGATATCGAAAACCAGTCAAGAACACAAAAGAGTAATAGTAAAAGAAACTCCCTGTAAAATAACTCGTCCAGGCTCAGATCTAGGTCTATCCAAGTGTGTACTGCCCAGGTAACTCCAGAAAATAGGGACACCAAGCCTCACGGAAGCACACAAGGAACAAGCCATGAAAATCCCCAAATAGGAGCCCAAAAAACCCTCTCGACCAGAACAGCAAAACTTCTCCCCAAAACCACACAGGTTACGTTCACCGCTAGATCCACTAAGGAGCAAGAACGATCACTCAGAAATAGGGCGAAGAATAATCCAGAAAAGCTTACCTCGAAAGGATCTGCCAAACCAAATAAATACAAGCTACTCACCGATCGACCAGGGGCTTCCAAAGGAAAGGAAGACCCACTGCCATGAGAAGTAGATCTGGCAGAAAAGGGAAGAACCAGCATACGAAGATCGGCCATCAAAGGAAAGTATCGGGAGAGTAAAAGAGAGAAGGAGAGCGAGAGTTCGGTCGTCAAATGAAGGTAAAGAAGGCAAAAAAGGAACCTTAAATATGACGGTGCTAGGGCGCGACTGATGGGCCATTTGGCTTGGGCTTGGGCTTAGGCTTCCTTAAGCCTTGAGCAAATGGGCTCAGCCCATTTCTCCTCCAAAGGCTTAATTATGGGCTTATGGCCTGACTTTTTAATGGGCTGCCAATGGGTGGTATATTAGACGGTACTTCAATCCCGGGCCGAAGCCTATAAAGATAAACCCGAATATTCATCATAGCTTTGGGCCTCTTTGGGAAACAAAAAAACAACACGGATTATACATACAAAACAACCTTCTTTCATCTCATTCAATCAGAGCACTAAAGTCTAAATGGTTAATAAAAGCATTCAATTTCCATACGATACTGCACATAACATGGCATAATATGACTCCTATATTAAACTTCATCGCAAATACACAAATTCTAGCTTGCTAGTTCAAACTTCAAACCTCCACTCCACTCTACTTTCTTTGTTTCCACAACTTCACTTAAACTCAATAGGGTTTAACAAACAATTCCCAAGAATTTCGGTAATATTACTTCTATAGTTTAACATAACAAATGCAAGAATTCAAAATAGACACTCGACACAACAGGTGTTCCATTTGAGATTTAGGACGAGAAATCACCTAAAATCTAAAAAGGGGAAGCGTGTGTGCTATACTGAGTTACGTAGGTTAATTCAAACAAACAGGACTTATGGCTCTGAAAGAATAACAACCGCAAAGGTATGACCTTCTGAAAGACTTAAACTTCAAATACAATAGGTACCTCTAGTCTCTTCTCCCAATCTACACCATATTGGTTACTTAAAAATTGGACCAGTCTTGATAATAAACTGAGGTAGTTCTTTAAAAAAATCCACAATGCTGTAAAAAGAAAGATAGAAAAATAGAATTAAAAAATAAGATTATAAAAACTGACTACAATAAGGTAATAAGAGAAGCATAGTTCAGTTTTGCAACTCTCAGTATATGACATAAGGTGAATCCATTTTCACCAACCCCCTGACTTGAATCATCTGCACTGCTCTCACTTAATCTTTTCACAGAATACAAAACAAACGCAAACCAGTAGTTTTCAGCATCTTCTGCCTGAAGCAACAATGCAATTAACTTATTTAATTGTACATAAGTTACCTACAGTTGACCAGCATAAAAGGTAAAAACAGTTGGTAGACAAGGGTACGTACCGTTCCAGCGCCAATGGCAGACATAGTCGCGGATAGAAGGTGTTTGGTTTTGTTAAACAGCTCCATAGCTTCTATGCAAATTTTCTCGTTTAAAGAGAGTCCAGTCTGCAATCACATCTCATTGTCAAGAAAGAAGAAACTTCCTCAAAGCAAAGAAATTGAAAGTCCACTAACCTTGACAAGAAGAGTTGCACACAAGTAAAATAGAATATTATCGGGAATAAAAAATAAGGTAAGCAACTGAGAAATAAATACACTCGCAAGAAGAAGAATTAAATAGAAAAAAGAAGAAGCGTCAAAGAAAGAAACAGACCCCAAGAATAAGCAAAGAAAAAAGGAACGACTTTGCAAAAATCAACAAATCGAGCATTGCTGGAAGGTGCCCCTTCATCGTTTGAGACAGAATTGCCGATGGCTTGGTATCTTCCGTATTTAAAGTATATATGTGCACATATACACACAGAGAATATATATACATATACCTTTGATTTAAAGTATGTAACAGCCCACTTGCTCAGGGTGTGTTATGTCTTAGGAAATTTGGGTCTTATTTTTTTTTTTTCCACTATTTCCAAAATTCCCTAAGACCTATCTAGTGCTTGACGAAATATTTACACTACAAATAATTACAAAGAGGAAGCTGAATCGAACCTGCTCATGGTATTACATACATAAATAACCATGGCATTTATTATAAAGTTGATACATAAACTTCTGAAAATAAAACGTACATAATTTTGAACTACTCATATTACAACATATCATGGCACGTTTATTCGATTCTTGACGTCTCGCGTCACTACACATCTTCGACCTCTGTATCATCACTGCAAATCTCGACTGGAAAGTTGAATGTTTAAGGGGCGAACCCAAGTTAGATGATGAATCATCTAAGTAAGGGTACATAATGTTATGTCATGTGTGTATGCAATGTCTTACCTCATAGGTGTCAACTGCACCCTTATACTACCTACCGTTTTAGCGGCCACCTCTATCGAAGCCGGGGTGTATGGGTGCACCCTTGGTAAGGCAGCAGTGCCAGTTCGTACTCCCTACGGCCTCATATGCGTGTGATCAATGACATCAACGTGTATTTATGCATTTCATAGTCATGTCATGGATGCAATCTACGTGATGGGTACTATCGACGTTTGATTTAGGCCGACCGTGATTCGTTTTGGGCCGCGGTGAGTCAATCCAAAAATACCGAGAAGGAAGGAAAACCTCCCCCCCCCCCCCCAAAATTCCAAGCGTGTACACCAGAATCTTTTACGTGGTTTGGCTAGAACGATGCCTAGTCCACGGCCGCCGTCTGATTATTCTCTCAGAGTGGCGGTATCTGATTATTCTTTTCGTCCTTGCCCCTCATGGTCTCTTTGATTCCCATTTATATTGAAGGGCTTTTACAATTTAGATAATATATAAAAATACAGTGATTGTGTAATGGGGGACAAACAGTTCTTATTGCCTTCAGTGGGATTCTCATTACGAGGGGCATGGGCTGTTACAGATAAAGTGATCGGACCCTACCTCTGACTTCTCAGCAGCTTTGCCACTCATGCGAGCTGGAGGTTTTAGGCCAGCGACCTGGATGGGCCAGCGATCTGGAGGATATTTCAGGAGCTCGTTAGTTGATTTCTTGGAGCTCGTTGGGAGATTACCGGGAGCTCGCCATATGCTCGCTTTACGAGTTTCGGATCTTTGGTGGAGGCTGGACTTTCCTTGACGAGGTCGTCCGGGCCTTCTTGGCCTTGGGTGATTGGGCCGGTCTATCGGACCGAGTCTGGCCCATGCGGGGTGATGCGGGAAATACATATAACATAAGCCCCCCAGTTCGCGGCGCGATCTTCGCGTTGGGAACTGACGCGTGCCAACTGTTCTTTCATCCCTCCGACTTCTGCCCAATCACTTCAAGTCTCGTCGTTCCACGCAGCACGCTTTGTCGGCAGAGCATTTAATGCGCGCCCCCTTCCCATTTCTGCGCATGATTACGCTCGTGGGACCCACGAGCTGTTGTGCGGCCGCTGGATGCGGAGCATGTGATAAGTCGTCATTTGATCCGACGGTTGGGATGGACCAGGCCGTCAGTATAAATAGTGGGGAGTGTCCACCTGCTTCTTCTTTCACACTATTTTGAAAACTCCCTCAAACCTTTGCCTCCCTGCTTTCTCTTTTCTCTCTCGAGGCCTCCATTATCGTCGTGCTTTCAGACGTCTGCCGTTTTCGTCCGGTGCTTGGTACAAGTCTCCATTCAGACGTCAGGCGCAGCTTTTAGGTAAGTTTTTCGTGACTTTATTTTTCTTCTTGTGAGGCCGTCCACCGTCGGTTAGCCGTCGGTGGTTTCTCTGGCTTCGTCGATCGATGTCGTTCTCATTTCTGGAGAAACGGCACGATTCAGTTTGGCGTTTGCTGGGCCTTTGGGTCCAATGACCTTAGGATTAGCTTTTCATGGAACACCTAGGCGGTACCCCTTTTGCGAAGCGCTCGGCCTGGAAGACCTAGGGGACGTTTTAGGGTTTTTCTTCTAGTTTCTTGAGGTCTGGTTCGCGACTTGCGACCTGACTGTTCTCTCTTTTCCTTTGTAGATGTCCGACCAACACCGTGGAAATTCAGGTCAAAAGCGCTGCAATTATATCGTAGGAGAAAACGACACTTCGAGCTCCGAAGATTGTCTCATTATGAAGGGCCAAAATCTTGGGGGTGCGAGCTCGGGGTGCAGGGAGGTCGCTGTCCCGACCTCTCGGGAAACCGAGCTGAAGGTTCAAGATCAGATCTCTGGTGGGAGTGCTGATCTTGCGGTCTTCAAGAGATTCTCATCCAAGGCCAAGCCTCACGAGGTGATGACTTGTGCTCAGGAGTTTTGTCTCCCCAGGACCTGCCGAATATACATCCCTGCTTCGAGCTCCCATGCAGCCTACCCGCCAGCCAATTTCATAGCTATTAGCCCCCAACACCTCGAGTCTAGCTTTAGGTTCCCAGTAGCCCCGTACCTTATTGCCCTCTTAAACGACGTCAAGCTCGCCCCCTTCCAACTAACATCGAATTCGTATGCCCAACTCACTTCTTTGGCCGTCTTATTCCTTATAAACAAGCTTCCTCTCCCTTCGCCAAAACTGATAAGATTTTTATTTTCTTTCAAAAATGCCAAGGAAGGGCTGTATTACCTGGCGGCTCGTCCTTCCCCGTACAAGGCCGCCCTTCCTCAGGGTAAAGCAAAGGGGAAGTCCAACGTGGGCGATTACAAGTCCAGTTGGTTCTTCGTGTCTTGCCCTTCCCTTTCTCTACTTAGGAATTGTAGCTTCGCACTGACCCCTGGTAAGAGAATATGAGCTCTCATAAATCTTTCCTTTGTTTCGAGAGTGCTTGTTTTAACGTGCTCATGCTTTGATGCAGATTTTGGGGGGAAGAAACCGATTTTATCGGCCGAGGAGTCTGATATCCTTGGCAAACTTGTGGCTGCGGAGTCGAGCTCAGAAATTCTTGAACTTTCGAATGAGCTACTTCACGAATACGAGCTCGCCCCTCCTCTTGGCATCGAGACTATCGAGGGAGATCATTTCAGGGACTTGGGTGCGGAGATTCTCCCTTCCGGCTTGCAGCTCGCTGAGACGAACAGTTCAAGAGGGGAAGCTGACCAAGACGATAATATGGTTGATCTCTAGCTCCTCCAACCGAAGCGTCATAGGGCGAGGTCGAGCACTACGTCCTCCATGACCCCGAGCTATAGCTCGCGGGATGGCAGGTCGGAGCAGCCGCAGCCGCAATCACGCCCTCAGCAGCAGCAAACCCAACAGTCGCGGGGGGGGGGGGGTGGGCAGCAGGAGCAGCGGCAAAGAACATTGCCCCGTCAAGCCCAACAGCCAAAGCAAGCTCATCTGCAGCTGGGGCATCGGCCCCCTGCCTCCCGAGACCATGGTTCGAGTGGAGCCCGTGGGAAGGAGGTCGTAGTGGAGGTTCGAGACGCTCCTGCAGCCAGCTCGAAATGGAGATTGGACCAGCTGCAATAGGGGGAGGATATCAGGGCCAAATGGGTCAGGGTCCGTGAGAAGGAGCTGGCCGTAGAGGCCCTGCCAGGAGGGGTCTTTGTTGGTCCCCTCCTGGATTCCGTGCCCGACTTCCTGGGTCCAAACTCGAAGCCCCTCGACGACCCGAAGTTAAAGGGAATCCCCCTTTGTGATTTTGTGGCCCGTCACAGCCTGGTGGTAAGTGGGAATTCTTCGTACCTTGGTTTCTTAGCCTGCTTTTTTAATGAGCTAACATTTCTTCTTTTGCAGACTTCTCTTGCTGCCGTGAAGCTCCGAGCTCAGTACAAAGATTTTGAGGAGCAGCTTCAGTCGGTGAGCATGTCCCGTCAGGCCAAAATAGCGAAGCTTGAGGACGAGAAGAACGCCCAAAAGGCCGAAATAACGAAGCTCTCGGACGAGAAGAAAGATCTCCAAGTCGAGCTCCTTGCCACTCAAAAGGAGGTGAGGGTTGCTTGACGCGTCTGAGGATGGAGGTCCAGAAGAATAAAGATCTCGACAAGGAGCTTCGCAGGTCGAAGAACATGTGGGAGCAAGCCAACTCCGGGCTCACTGGTGAGCTAAATGGAGCGAAGGCGGAGTTGCAGAGGGCTGAGGAGCGACTCAGATCAACCGAGGCAGAGCTTAGGGCGGCAAAGGAAGAGCGGACACGGGCGGATGATCGTGCTATCCGATGTGAGGAGCTTGCCAAGAGGACCATTGACGATATAAGGAGGTCGGAGAGCGGATGGACACGGCGCGTAGGGAGACCAGATCCAACACCTACTCGGCATTTCTGTACACCCTTTGGGTGAACCATCCTGAGATGGATTTCTCATTCTTTGGTGCGCAGGCTGTCGAGGAGGTGGCTCGGTACGCTGCCAAGGCCACGGAGGATGCTGATGATGCCAGTCCCCTCGACTCGTTTTTGGTCGCAACGCAAGCTCCTCAGGTCGGGGCCGAGCCATTCGGGGTCACCGCGGCTCAGTCTGGTGAGACTGCCAAGGAGCCTCCTGTGGAGGTTGCCGAGGTTTGTCCAGCCGAGGCTGTTGAGGTCGATCTCCAGCCGACCCTATTTACTGAAGCTCGCCCTGTCGAGATTGATCCTGTAGAACCAAACGCCCCTCTTAGCTAGGATTCCCACTTGTATTTTTTTTTTTTTTTTTGTAACGTGAGCTTCATCTAATAATAAAAATTGGCATTTTGTGCACGTTGCCTCAGATTTCTTCGCAAACTCAAGTTAACTCTGACGAGGTTTTGGCATGACGATTCTTGAATCAATTTTGATGAGGTGACTTGAAAGTAACTTCTTCATGGTATAACTTGAAAACCATTTCAACAAAGCTCCCGTATTTTTGAAAGATCCATTGATAAGAAACTTTTGAGTATGTAATTTGATAACGAACTGTTCGAACATAGGTCCAGGTAGATCCGGAGTTTTATCAGCTCGTAGACTAACGCTCTTTAACTAGCTCGTTGATGATAGTTGTAATAATCAGCGCGAACACTCATACTTAGGCAATTTCCAGGAAACCCCGTTCAGCATATTTTGACGAAATAACGAGAGCCTTCCCGAGATATTAAAGTCGGATGGCCTTGTGATCTCGTCTAACATGTAGTGGCTGAGAAGCTCGTTATAGGGCGTGTGCCTGGTAGGTCGCGAATGGTCTTATTTAGCCAAGTTAAGACGGACCTCAGCTGATAGGGTCCAATACGCAAAATTTGCTAGGATATGAGATTATGCCATGGCCTCGGCCGGCATGTTGAGGCTTTAATAAGTTTTCAATAAATTGGGAGCGAACACTCAGGTAGGTCGCAGACCATGGCTTTAAGCCAAGATAGGAGGACCCCAGCTAGTGAAAGCGCAGCCTGTACCACCAAGTTATATGTTCAGGCGGGTCATAGAGTGACCCCAGCTAACACACCATGGCTTGTTATCTCGTTTGACTTGTACGACCAGAATATGTGTCCAGGTAGGTCGCGTTACGGCCTCAGCTAACACCCAGTGGCTTCTACAAGTTTTATTTGAACTGAGAGGGAACACCCAGGTAGGTTGCAGACCATGGCTTTAAGCCAAGATAACAGGACCTTGGCTAGCGAACCCAAGCTCGGGGTTACTTGTGGAAGCGGTTGCTCAGTAGGTCCCAAACCATGACATAAAGTCAAGATGATTGGTTCTCAGCTCGCAAACCATGACCTGAGGGAGGGACCAAGGTGAATGCTCGGTTAAGCCGTTGACCGTAGCGCCGCGGCTAGGTTATTTAGGCCTCAGCTCGCAAACCATGGCTTCTCGACCCCTCGTTACGGGGGCATTCAATCGAATACCAATAAGAATAAAGTGCAATGAAAGTTCATAAATTCTGACCAGAATCATGAAAGTCATTCGTAATGAAAAAGACGGAGCATAGGCAAGAACGATTACATTTATCTGAAGTAAGGACGAAGGTGTTCTGCGTTCCAAGCTCGTGGGAGAGGGAGACCGTCCATGTTTGCCAGATGATATGCTCCGTTATTCAAATTTTCTTTGATGATAAATGGACCTTCCTAGTTAGGACCTAAGGTGCCATCGCTTGCCGCCCATGCTCCTGGCAGTACTAAGCGTAGTACCGGATCTCCGACGTTGTAACGTCGGATTCGAACCTTTCTGTTATAGTATCGTGCCACCCTTTGTTGATAAATGGCGATCCTCACGCGAGCTACATCTCTTGATTCCTCGAGCAGGTCCAGATTAGCCGCCAGTAGCTCGTTATTGCGATCTAAGCTGAAGGTGGCCCTTCGGTGGCTGGCCACTTTATTCTCAGCGGGGATCATAGCCTCCGACCCATACGCCATTGAGAATGGGGTTTCTCCAGTGCTGCTTCTGGCTGTCGTCCGATAGGTCCATAGCACTGTTTGCAGTTCATCCACCCAGGCCCCCTTTCTAGCCTCAAGCTTTGTCTTCAGGGTCTGCTTGATTATTTTGTTGACTGCTTCGACCTGCCCATTGGCCTGGGGGTGATCAACGGCGGTGAAACTCTTTTGAATCCCTATTGACTCGCAGAATTGGATGAATTGCTCACTGGTGAATTGGGTTCCGTTGTCCATTACTATTTGCTGTGGCACTCCGAATCTGCAGATTATGTTATCCCATGTAAAACCTTGTGTCTTCGCACTGGTGATCTGTGCGAGCTCTTTGGCCTCTGCCCATTTGGTGAAGTAGTCAACTGCCACTATGGCATGTTTGCATCCTCCGCGAGCCGTGGGCAGTGGCCCGATTAGATCCATGCCCCAAATGGCAAAGGGCCAAGGGCTGCTCATCTGCTGTAGGTAAGCCGGCGGAGCTCGCGGAACCTTGGCAAACCTTTGGCACTTCTCGCATTTCTTGACCGTCTCTATGGCATCTTGCTTCACTGTGGGCCAATAAAACCCTTGTCGGAGGGCCTTTTGTGCCAGAGAGAGTGCCCCTGCATGATTACCGCAGTGGCCTGCATGAATTTCTTCTAGCACAGCCTGGCAATCGGTGTCGTCAATGCACCTCAGGAGCGGGGCTGAGAACCCCCTCTTGTACAGTCTTTCATCGTAGATGCAATATCGGGCGGCTTGAGCTCGCAGGCGACGTGCTTCCAGCTTGTCTTCCGGTAGTTTCCCGTCTTGCAGATACTCCAAGATGGGGGTCATCCATGAGTTTTGTGGCGCCGTGATCAGTAGCGTTTCATCTCGTTGTTCCATGCTCGGGGTGGCCAAAAAATCGACAGGTATGTCCCCCAAGAATTCTGCGTCCTGGGCAGTTGCTAGGCGAGCCAGAGCGTCCGCATGAGAGTTCTGGGAACGGGGGATTTGATGCATTTCATATTTTTCGAAAGTGGCTAAAAGTTCGCGTACCTTCTGCAAGTATGCTGCCATCTTCGTGTCTCTGGCCTGGTATTCTCCCCGCACCTGGTTGACAACTAGCTGAGAGTCGCTGAAGATCTCCAAGAATTCAGCTCGTATTTCCTTTGCCAGGCAGAGTCCTGCTAATAAGGCTTCATACTCGGATTCATTATTGGTGGCCAAAAAACCGAACCTCAGGGCGCAGAGGATTTTGTGACCTTCGGGGCTTATTAGCATAACCCCGGCTCCCGCTCCTTGTTCGTTCGATGATCCGTCGATGTATAGTTCCCAGGACGGTCCTTTCAGGTTTTCTGGCTCCTCGTCAATTGGCCCAGTAAACTCAGCAATGAAGTCTGCCAACGCTTGACCCTTTATCGCCGTCCTTGGTTTGTACTTTATGTCGAACTGAGCGAGCTCAATAGACCATTTTAGTAAGCGGCCTGAGGTATCTGGTTTTTGGAGGATTTGTTTCAATGGGTATTTGGTCAGGACTTTGATCTCATGAACTTGAAAATAGGGTCGCAGCTTCCTTGATGCCATTATTAGACAGTAAGCCAATTTTTCGATTGGTGCGTACCTTGTTTCTGCATCGATAGGCTTTTGGAGACGTAATAAATGGGGTGCTGCACCAATTCTTCCCCCCGAACGAGGGCCGCGCTGAGAGCCTGTTGGGATACTCCTAAGTACAAGGTCAACCTCTCTCCCTTCTTAGGTTTGGCGAGCAGTGGGGCCCGTCCCATGTACTCCTTTAGTTGTTGGAATGCGAACTCGCATTCTGCTGTCCATCTGAAGTCTTTCTCCTTTTTTAGAAGCTCGAAGAACGGGGCACACTTGTCAGTTGCCTTTGAAATGAAAAGGCTCAGAGCCGCGACCTGACCATTGAGGCTTTGCACCTCCTTCTTTCTTATGGGCGACCTCATGTCGAGCAGAGCCTTAATTTTGTCTGGGTTGGCTTCAATTCCTTTGTTGTTTACCATAAACCCAAGAAATTTTCCAGAGGCTACACCGAAGGCGCACTTGAGCGGGTTGAGCTTCATCTGATATTTCCTGAGGACTCCAAACGTTTCTCTTAGATCGGAAACGTGGTCCGTCACTTGCTCGGATTTTACCAGCATGTCGTCAACGTATACTTCCATGGTTTTTCCGATCAGTGTTTCGAACATCGTATTGACCAGCCTCTAGTAGGTCGCGCCAGCATTCTTCAATCTAAAGGGCATGACCTTGTAACAATAGAGCCCCCGGTCGGTTATGAACGAGGTGTGCTCTTGGTCCGTGGGGTTCATGGGGATCTGGTTGTAGCCTGAATAGGCATCCATGAAACTGAGGAGGCGGTGACCAGCCGTTGCATCCACGAGTTGATCGATTCTGGGGAGAGGAAAGCTGTCTTTAGGACAGGCCTTGTTCAGGTCGGTGAAGTCGATGCAGGTCCTCCACTTCCCGTTTTTCATTTTTACTAGGACCGGGTTGGCCACCCAGACCGGATAGTGGGCTTCTTTGATGAAATTATTTGCCAAGAGTTTGTCCACTTCTTCTTTAAGAGCGGTATAACGCTCCGGAGTCATTGGCCTCCTCTTCTGGCGCACTGGCCTGTAGCTTGGATCTACGTTGAGCCTGTGTGACATGACTTCTGGGGCGATTCCCACCATATCTTCGTGATTCCATGCGAATACATCAAGGTTAGCTTTAAGGAAATCTGTAAGTTGGGATTTTACCTCGGGGGCTAGACTCTTGCCTAGCTTGAGGTGCCTTTCCTCGTCTGCCTCGCCGACTGAGATATCTTCGAGCTCTTCCATGGGACCGGTGGGCTTTTCGCAGTCGACCTCGCGTGGATCCAGGTCCTCCCATCGGCCGGTTGATCGCGGGCCAACTTTTGCGATGATATTTACTTTTTTTCCCTTTGCTCCCATTTTCAGGGCGTCCTCATAGCAACGTCTTGCGAGGTGTTGCTCGCCTCGTACACACCCTACACCGTCGGGGGTCGGGAATTTCACCGTAAGCGACCTGGTTGAAGTGACTAGATCCAGGTCGTTCATCGCCGGCCTTCCGAGTACGACGTTGTATGCTGAGGGGCAGTCAATTATTAGGAATTCTGCCAAAGTAGTAGCCCGGCGGTTCGCATCCCCGATGGTGAGGGGAAGGCTGATCCGACCGACGGGAATCACTGCGTCTCCCGTGAACCCATAGAGTGGCTCTGGGGACGAGCTCAACTGTTCCGGTCCCAAACCCATCTGATCGAAGCATGCTCTGTACATTACATTTACCGAGCTGCCCGTGTCCACCATTATCCTTCTCACTTCGGAGTTGCCGACCTGGGCTCGTATAACGAGTGCGTCGTTGTACGGCCAATGGACGTCTCTGGCGTCTTCTTCCGAGAAAAACATCTTCTCTGGGATTGGGTTACCCCTAGGCCGCTTCGCGGGAACCGGCTGTTCGCCCGATCTTACTAGCAAGACATGGTTGGCCTCTCGTATGTATTTGTCGCGAGATTTGTGGGAGGATCCAGCGAGGTGGGGCCCGCCATGGATCGTGTAGATGGTTTGTACAGCCGGTGATTGGTCATCATCGGTGGGAGGCTGCTGCTGTACCGGCGGCTGTCTTGGTTGATTAGTCGGCCGCACCACGTAATCTTTCAAGCGACCTCTTCTTATCAGATCTTCGATGGCGTCCCTTAGGGCCCAGCATTCCGAGGTGTTGTGACCCGCCTCGTTGTGGTATGCGCAAAATTTTTCTTTGTTTCGGAATTTGTTTGGGGTTCTTAACGGGTTGGGCTTCCCGAATCCCTATTTGTTCCTTTCGATGGCGAAGATCCTTTCTTGGGGGTCTGACAGGGCACAGTAGCTGTCAAAGCGCTGTGATCTACGAGGTCGCTCATCTCCCTCTGCCTTCCGAGCTCGCTTGAACACTTCATTGCTCGAGCGCTCCCCCCGAGCTTCTCTTCCGGCGTCTCCGTTGTGCCTTCTCTTATTCTGGCTGGAGCCCCCAGCTTCTTCTTTCGACCCGACGGGTTTCTTCGTCCCGAAGGCGTCTTCCTATCGGATTTCCTTGAAAGCTCGTTCATAGAATTCCCCCAGGTCTTTGACCGGGGTTCGGTAGATGCTCTCGTAGAGCTTTCCGTCTTTTCGGAGGCTGGCGGAGATCGCCGTTAGGATACTTTCATCCGAGGGATCCTCGACGTTGCTCACCTCGCGCCTGAACCTGGCGATGTAATCCCTTAGTGGCTCATTTGCTTTCTGGAATACGGTGGCGAGGTGGCAAGGTGGCGCGAGCTGCCTGCTTAGAGCCCTGTATTGGTTAAGGAACCTCTATTGGCACTCTTCCCAGCTGTTGATGCTACGAGGCGGAAGGCTCCTGAACTAAGCTCGGGGGATGTCTCCTAAGATTGCTGGGAAGGCGCGACATTTAGCCAGCGAGCTGGTTGTCTGTAGATCCATTTGCACGTTGTACGCATCCAGGTAATCATAGGGGTCGCTGTCCCCATTATATTGTGGCATGCTCGGGACCTTAAACCTCCGGGGCAGGGGTTCGAGCTCAATCTCTCTGGTGAACGGCGTCCTATCCCCACGGCCATTATTCTGGCTGCGGACTCCTTGTCGTTCTTCCAGCTGTCGCACCCTTTGATACAACTCTTCCACAGTTGAGTCCGGTCCTACTGATTGCTGGGCTTGCGATCGCCTGCTTCTTTCTCGGACTGGGGAGCGGTGAATTGGGGACGGATAGTTATCCCCGATATCCTCTTCCGCGGGTGGGTGGCTCTCCTCCCGCGGTTGGCGGACCCTGCGAGGCGACGCCGGTGGGTCGTGGACAGCCCGTGCTTGAGCTTGGGCCAGAATTCTGACCGCGTCAGCCAGTTGCATTACCGTATTCTCCAATGCTTCCTGGCTCTGCTGCCAGTCTCGGATCGTCCCTGTCCCAGTGATTTGGACAGTAGGCTGGACAGGGACCCGTGGTGGTATGCCGGGAGCGTCTCCGGCGGGCGGCGGCAAAGGAGTATCGGCTGTCGGGGCAACGGGTCCTCCATTTGGTGGTAAGTCTCGTGGTCGGTCATGGTGATTTTCAGGTGGGTCGACCGCCGCCTCGGAACTTCTAGTATTCCTTCCTCTAGCCATGGCTATTGATCAGAGCGGCCCCTTCCTCTAGCGCCAAAATGTCGACGTTCGATTTCGGCCGACCGTGATTCGTTTTGGGCCGCGGTGAGTCAATCCAAAAATACCGAGAAGGAAGAAAAACCTCTCCCCCCCCCAAAATTCCAAGCGTGTACACCAGAATCTTTTACGTGGTTCGGCCAGAACGATGCCTAGTCCACGGCCGCCGTCTGATTATTCTCTCAGAGTGGCGGTATCTGATTATTCTTTTCGTCCTTGCCCCTCATGGTCTCTTTGATTCCCATTTATATTGAGGGGCTTTTACAATTTAGATAATATATAAAAATACAGTGATTGTGTAATGGGGGACAAACAGTTCTTATCGCCTTCAGTGAGATTCTCATTACGAGGGGCATGGGCTGTTACAGATAAAGTGATTGGACCCTACCTCTGACTTCTCAGCAGCTTTGCCACTCATGCGAGCTGGAGGTTTTAGGCCAGCGACCTGGATGGGCCAGCGATCTGGAGGATATTTCAGGAGCTCGTTAGTCGATTGCTTGGAGCTCGTTGGGGGATTACCGAGAGCTCGCCATATGCTCGCTTTACGAGTTCCGGATCTTTAGTGGAGGCTGGACTTTCCTTGACGAGGTCGTCCGGGCCTTCTTGGCCTTGGGTGATTGGGCCGGTCTATCGGACCGAGTCTGGCCCATGCGGGGTGATGCAGGAAATACATATAACAGGTATATTTCATAGTATGTCAATATGATGTAAGCATTCTCGAAGATATAATCGTACTAAGCTTGAAACGGTATACTTACTGCTAAGTTGTCTCGAAAAGCATGTCGACCTCAAAAATCGTGCCGAGCGGCTATTTCTCAATCTTCTTGCCCTCAAGGACTCCTAAAACATCAATTTAGTTTTAGAATATCATTTTACTATTTTTTTTTCATAATTTCTTAAATTTTTCTTTCATTTCTAAGCCTTACCTCTTCAAAATTACATAATAATTATCTAAACTTCCATAAAATCTAATTTCTCTTCACTAATATTCCTTAAATAATATTTCTAGTATTTTGGAATTTTCTTGGAATTTTCTAAATTAAATTCCTATTTTTTCCTTATTTCCATAATAGAAAAACTGTTTAAATAAATGACTAATTTAACATTTTCCAGAATATTTTATAAAACAAGACATAAACAATATTCCAGATTTAATAAAAAATTTTGCAAAATTTTTATTTCTTTTATTTTATTGTTTTTCTTTATTTTTCTTTCTTTCTTTTCTTTTCTTATTTTCTTTTTTTCTTTTCTGTCGGACGCGTGGAAGGCAGGCGCCTTCTTCCTACTCGTGGGCGCTGGTGGCCACACGCCCGGTCTGGTTCTTCTTCTCCAACAGCTTTCTCGCCGCGAACCTCCCGAGCCCCCGAGCTTCGAAACGAGGCCCTACCCCCCCTAAATCCGACCTCCCGAACCCAAATATGGCCTTAAAATCGATAAAAAAGCACAAGAAGTACCTTGATTTGTGCGATGAAGTCTCGGCTCCGGCGATGCGTGATTTTCCAAAGAGAGCTCAGATCTCCTTCCCTGTTACTCCATTGGCCACCAAATGCTCCAAAAATGTTGCCCACGAAGAAAGAACTAAAACCCCACTCTTAAATCTCTCAAACACTACCCAAATCAAGCGATCTTTGAAGCGAAACTCTCGGATGAAGGAGGCTATTCGAACGCGACTATTTATAGTCGAAACTTCGCCACGAACGTCCCATCGAGACACCCACGTGTCCGGGAAGCCACTTCGACGGTCACCTCAGCATTAAATGCCTCCCCTTTCCTCTGATGACCGATTGCAGGCACGACCATGCTCTGGCCATGCGCCTGCTCCAGATTTCCAGCAATTTTTTGCTTCTTTTTTTTTTTTATACGGATATATGCATATATACATATATATACCTTTATATCATACATATATACATACGTACATATACCTATACATTTATACTTCTTTTCATACATATACATATAACAGTAACATGCATACTATATAATAAGCATATACTATATGATTTAATTACATACACTGAAAAAATAAATTTAAACATCATAAACATTTAAAATTTCAATAATTTCTTTAGGGTCACATACCTTATATTATTAAATAAATTTCACTACATACTCACTAAAATTTTAATAATTTTTCTAGGGCCTAAAATCAAGATTTTTACGGTATCTCAAGGTATTACAAAGTATATACATATACATATACAAACTATAATTTTATAGTTCGATTTTGTTTGGTTTCACCGATAAAAAATCAAAACTCTAACCTTTAATCATAAAAAATCTCCTAAATCATATAAAATCTAAATACAATTTAGCCTTTCTATTTGCAATTCATAGATATTCTTCATTACTCATTAGCCGCGCATGATTATTTTTTCTTTCAAATAAAAAAACAGACCTAATCTACATATTTAATTGAGAAAACATCATCACTTAACATTCTATTTGAATTATAGCCAATAAACCGATCACTTATAATGACTACACATACTCAAATTTCATTATTCCATCTTTTGATTGTATTGAATATTATTGAATTCAATTCAATAATATAAATTCTAACAATCAAGATCCACCAATCAAGAACATACATACATTCTGTCCTAGAACATACATACATACATTATTGAATTCAATAATATAAATTCCAGCAATCATATATAAATTCAATAATATAAAAAATAAAATCATATATAAATTCTAGCAATCATATTATTGAATTTATATTATTGAATGACGATCTAGAACATGCATACATTCCGTCCAGTTTAGATTTCACCATTTCAAAATGCTCATTCGCTATCCTAAAACCACACTACCATTTCTACAGTAAAAATATAGAAAATAAAATAACTATAAGTTGGAAGCGAAACAACAAACCAACCTCTCCAGCTATAGACCGAGTGCAATCAAGAGAGTGAGCAAGCCAGAGGCAAGGGCGAGGCGGCGAGCGAGGGGCTATATCGACAGCGAGGGCGAGGGCGATAGATAGCGAGCGAGAGGTGAAGGCGAGAGGCTAGATCGAGGGCAAGGGCGAGCCGCAAGAAGCGAGGGCGAGGCAGCGAGCAAAGGTGAGCTGCAAGAGGAGAGGGCGAGAAGGGGGACGCAAAGAGAGAGACATAGAGAATGGAGAAGTGAGAAGGGTTTCTAGGGGGAGGGAGAGGAGAGGACAAAGGGGGGAGGGAAAAAGGCGAGGAGATTCCCAGCCTCTTTAATTGATAAAATTTATTTAATATTAAATTTTATATAAAGTTATGTAATATTAAATGATTAAAATAATAATTATTATTATTTAATTGATAAAATTGATATTAATGTAAAATTATAATAATGAATAAAATTATTAAAATTATGATAATTATTAAATAATTTAAATAATAATTTATTATAATCATTTAAAATGTCATAATAAAATAATTTAAATCATTGCATTTCAAATTAATATTAATTTAAAAATATAATTATATTATAAATTATAATAAATTAATTTGATATATTGTAAATACTACTTTAATAAAAAAATTGTAAAAGATAAAAAAGAACTCAAAAATGTTATAACAGTATTCTTTAAATATTTTGAATGTTGAGTAATTTTTAATTTTTTAAAGAAGAAAATTTTGGTTATTTTGTCTTCCATATATAAAGAGTTTTTCTCGCTGTTAGAGGTACGTAAACGATCAGTTCAATTATCGAACTAATCAAAAATCAACAAATTCAATTGGAAAATTAAACTGACCTAACCAATTAAACCTAATAAACCGAATTAACTAACAATCGAAAAAAATTAAATATAAACTACATAAACTGAACCGATAGAATAAACCGAACAAACACATAAAAAAATTAATTAAAACTGAATTAACTGATAAATCGATAATTTTAATTAATTTTATTCAATAAAGTAGTAAACAAAAAATATAAAATTAAAAATTAAAACGATAATAAATTTTAAAACTAACGATATACTGTCATACAAAGAGATAATGGTAATTTGTTGCGACACCAACTAATGGTGCAAGGAAAGAGATAATGGCGATGGCGACAAGTGATCGATAGTTGATTGTTAACAAATAATAGTTAGTGACTAACAAATACTGGCAAAGAAGAGAGAGAGATCTGAATTAGAATTTTTAAATTTATATAAAAATATATTTATTTTTTTCTTATTCAACATTAACATTTTATACATAACACTTAAATTTCAAAAATAAAAATTAACCCCCTATAGTTTTTTTATAGTATAACTGTTAAGGGGAAAAACCATTCCATATTTTCGTCCGAAAACTATTTCGGACTTATCTTGATATTCCCTTATTCTGCTCATTTTAACAAACACTACCTAAATATATTAAATAAATATTTTTTTATTTTTTAACAAGAGTAACACATGTCACTTCTCTAGTTGTTTATTATGAATGACTTAATTATAAATTTAATTGTTTCATTTCTCTATAATTCTCCTATTTATAGAGAGAAAGAGATTGACAAGATAGCTTCTAAACTCTTTTCTATATAATGTAATCCCTCAATATTTTTTATTTTTATGCACATGAAATATATTAATTGATGTATTTAGAATTTAATAATATTATGATTTTAAAACTTAATATACTTTCTTAAATTTTATAAATTAATTTTTTTTTATATTCATCTCATGTTTAAATGTATATTTAAGTTTTTAAATATACATTAATATATTTAATTTTTTATAAAATTTAATATTTATATATTTAAATATTCATATCAAATTTAAATATTTATAAATTAATTGAATAAAAAAATAAAAAATTAAAGATAGCGACGGAAATTTATAATCCATTGCTAACTTTAATTTTTTATTTTTTTATTTTTTTGTTATTTAAACTAATATTAAATTTTAATTTTTTATTTTTAAAATCAACGACGGAAACAACATTCCATTGCTACTTTTAGCGATGGAAAGTTATTTTCGTGGCTAAATTTTAATAACAAAAAAATTAAAATTAAACTTTAATTTTTTTAGCTACGGAAATAGTTTTTCGTCGCTAAAAGTAGAGACAGAATATTAAATCTGTAGCAAAAATTAATTTTTTATTTTCTATTTTTTTATTTAAATTAATATTAAAATTATTTTTTTAAAAAAAAAATTAGCAACGGAATTTGTTTTTCGTTGCCAATATTTGCAACGGAATATAAATACCGTCGCTAATATTAGCGATAGAAAATAAATTATGTTGTTATATAGAAATTTAATTTTTAATTTTTTTATTATTAAAATTTAGCGACGGAAATAAAGTTTCATCGCAAAAATTAGCGATGGATTTTTTTTTTTGTCTCTAAAAAATATTTTTAAATTTTTTTTAGCAATGAAATTTTTTTCCGTCACTAAATTCCGTTGCTAATCCTCACAAAAAAAAAAAGTTTCACAATCCTGTCACAAAATAGCGACGAAAATTTTCGTTGCTAAAAATCCATTGCTAAATGCCGAATTTCTTGTAATGTCGAGTAGTGCACTACTCTCAGTATTAATCTGAAATTAGATTTTGAAACTATGAATATTGTAGCAGCTGCTGCTATAGCTAATCAAGTGCTTGGACAAAGGAGAATTCAAGCATTAATATTTTAAGTGATGAAGAGACTGCTAGTAGTCATGGAATAAGCTTCTATTCGAAACAGTTGCAAAAGAATACTTCTTCGGGCAAGAAAAATCTATGGATCAATAAAAACCTGTTGAGGAGTCAAAATCAAGAAAGCTGATGAAAGGAAAAGGACATGTGATGAGATCTACCAGATTAGGGAAACGCTCAATGTGGAATGTTCAACGTCCTCAATCTAACAGTAATAATACAATGAAGGCAGATGGCAACAAACATGGGGATGGTTGGACCCATGCTAATAAAGATAAGGCTAAGAGGGGGAGGAATGTCTTTACTCATGTTCTCTTAGCAAAAAAGTTCAAACGGTTCAAGAAGAGGTCAAGCAAAAGTTGCACAAATAAGAAGTACAGGCGACAACTAACAAGCATAAAAAGTACAAGGTATTTGAGGTTCGAGATGAAGTCATGATATTCTTGAAGAAGAAATGGATTCCAACAGGAAAGCAGAACAAGCTCATGCCAAAGAAGTATAGTCCTTATAAGATTATAAAGAAAATCAATGATAATGCTTATGCTGTAGATTTGCCTAATCATATGGGTATTTCCAAACATTTAATGTGGTTAATTTTTCTTTGTACTTGCCGAACATGGATTTGTCCTACCCAGATCAAAATTTAAGGTCAAATTTTTTTTCTCAAATGGAGGTAAATGATGCGGTCACCAATCATGATCTGGCCCAAGGCCAACCCGACCAAACCAGAACAGTAGCGCCAGAACAGTAACAAACAATATTTTAATACTTTATATGTTTTAGAATTCTACTTGATTTAGAATTCTATTTCATGTTTCTACTTGATTTAGGATTCTATTTCATGTTTGATTATAGTTTTATTTTTATTAAAATTCTAATTGAATTTTACTTAGGATTTAATTTTAGAATTCTAGTTCGATGATTTTATTCTAGTTAGATTTTAATTACAAATATTAGATGAATTTGGATTAACCAAACACTATAAATATGCTAAAAATCTAGAGTTTGTAATAAAGTTTTTCTCAATACAAATTTTGTCAACCTATTTGGGTGTGATTCAAGAAGAAGTCAAGCAAAAGTTGTACAAATAAGAAGTACAAGGCGATAGTTGACAAGTATAGGAAGCATAAGGTATTTCAGGTTGGAGATGAAGTCATGATATTTTTGAAGAAGAAACGGATTCCAGTAGAAAAGCAGAACAAGCTCAAACCAAATAAGTATAGTCCTTACAAGATTATAAAGAAGATCAAGGATAATGCTTATTTTGTAGATTTGCCCAATCATATGGGTATTTCCAAACATTCAATGTGACTAATCTCTCTTTGTACTTGTCGGATGTGGATTTGTCCTACCCAGATTAATATTCGAGGTCGAATTTTTTCTCAAGTGGAGGTGAATGATGCAGTCACCAATCAAAACCCACCCCAAGGCTAACCTGACCAAACCGAAACAGTAGTGCCGAAACAATAACAAATAGTATTTTAATACTTCATATGTTTTAGAATTCTACTTGATTTAAGATTCTATTTCATGTTTAATTAGAGTTTTATTTTTATTAGAATTCTAATTGAATTTTACTTTGTATTTAATTTTAGGATTCTAGTTAGATGATTTTATTTTAGTTGGGTTTTAGTTACAAATATTAGATGGATTTAGATTAGCCGAACACTATAAATATGCCTAGAATTTAGAGTTTGTAACGAAGTTTTTCTCAATACAAATTTCAACAATCTATTTAGGTTTTCTTAACAAAATAGTCTTATTTTTACGTCTTCTTAAAAGCTAAGCTTCGACTATTGAAATTTATTCTTCCAAACTTCGGCCATTGAAGTTTTTCTCAATCTTGTATAACATAACATTGTATATTATACAACTATGCCACAACATCTATATGTTTGTCATTGTACTCACCCCCCAAGTCAAACTTGACACTTTAATTAAATTTTTTAATTTTCTTTCAACTCTAGTTTTATAAATCTTGAATTTTTCAAGTATTTTAAATTTATATTAATTAAATATAAATATCTATACTTAAAGTGATTATCGATGAATGTTATAAAATATCTTTTACTACATATGGTAGGTGACAAAGGTCCATAAATACTAATATGAGTTAATTCTAAAATCTTATTACTAAATTTGTACCTTTTAATTTTAGTTAATTTACCTTTTATGCAATCAACATAAGTTTTAAAATCAACGAAATCTAAAATAGGAATAATTTCATTTTTCATTAATTTTTAATAATTTCTTTTGGAATATGACCAAGTCTTTTATGTCATAGCATAGAAAACTTTCATTTTATCAAAGTTATTTTTGCTAAATTTAATCTATAGAGGCGGTCAAGTAGGGTACATTGCCCAATCAAATTTGAATTGAAAAACAAACCAACTTTTTCCATTGGCTAACTTCATAACATAATCATTATTGTCAACTAATGAAACTGAAACTAAATTTTATCCCATGGACGACACAAAATTAGTGTTTTGTAAAACAAAACTAAAACTAGATTGAAAATTTAAAACGACTGATCCTACAAATTGAACTCTAACTTTGACGTCATTCCCACATATACAATGACTTCATTTTTGTTTGGCTTTCATTTGTTTTCATTCCTTCAATTATCTTATTAAATCAAATCCTTCAATTAAAGTTGGGGGCATAGAAGAAGTTAGTACTGTTCCACATCTTCATTAAAGTTGTGGGTCATCTGATGTGCTCTTAAGCATCTTGGTGTCTTCAAATAGCTAAATGGTTAGGGGTGTCAAAAAAATATTTGAAAATCGGTCAATCGAATTAAATCGTGTTTTTTGGATTGGTTCTATGATTCAACGGTTAGCTTCTGATTCTAAAAAATTAAGAATCGATATATTTTGTTTGATTACTGATTTTTCTTTTTAAACCGTGGTTCGAATCGAACCGGAACCGATATTATACTTGTATATATATTATAATTTTTTGGATATATATATACGCATAAATATATTATTATTTGCAATTTTAATTTGCTAGTTTTTATTTATTTCTTTTTTGTTGTTGGTTATTGTTTTTCATGAATTCTTTTATTTATAAACTTTTATGCGCTATTGTTATACTAAATGGTCGATGTAATCTCATTTGATGAGGTAGTTTATAAATTATTTTGTTTTACTTTTACTTCAAGATTTGAAGCATTAATGAAGTTATGGATTTATTTTAATTAACAAAATTGTTTGTAATTTCATATTTTGCGAAAATATTTAGAAGCTAAATGTTAATTGGATAGAACCGAAACCGGTTCAATGCGACAAATTAGTAATGGTTTGATTTTATATATGTAATGGTTTGATTACGATTCTTATTTTTTCAGAATTATTAAAAATAGTTCAATTACTAGATTCTTATAGAATCAGATTAATCCAAACTGTTGACACCCTATAAATGGTATAAATGGTACGAGAAAGTAAGTGATGAGCAGCTTAAACTTATGAACGGATAGTACGCGTTCAATGATTGAACACTGTTTCACACCCTGGGCCTGCTTCAGCCCATCTCAGTCCGAGTACTGCAAATAAATAAATAAATAATTCCTTTTTATTTTTCTGAAAACCTTACTTTATTTCTCATAACTCAAAGACACGAAATGTAGAAAAGAAGAATTCTTTTTTTATTTCTTCAGTATTTTCCCAAAAATAAGGAGCAAGAAATTATGTGTTAAGTATTTTTTAATTTAAACACTTAGGCTGTATTCTCTTTATTTTTTAATTTTTAGTTTTGAATTTTGAATTCATTTTCAGTTTTTTGTTTTGGTAGTCTGTTTTTAAAAAATTAAAAATGAGTTCTCTTTGTCATTTTGAAAAATTATTTCTCAAAATAAAAAATTAGAAAATGCATTCTCTTTAAAATTTTGAAAATATTTTTTAATAATATTTTATTCAATAAATTTGATTATTCAATAAATTATAAATATTTAATATTAATATATTATTAAAAAATACATATACATTTTAAAGTTAATGAATTTTGTAATATTTTTTCTCATTATAATAATAAAATATGAATAAATAAATAAATAAATGTGTTTTGAGTTTAAAGTTTGTTTTGAATGAAAACACTTAAAATAACTTTTTGTTGTTTTGAATTTTCTTTAGAATTTTTTTTTTGTTTTCAAAAATATATTTTTAAAAACAGTAAAACGAACACGTTTTTATTATTTTAAAAAATTAAAAACTAAAAATAACTTGAAAATAGTAAAGAGAACGCATCCTTATGTTCTTCCATTATTAGAATTATTGATAAAATATTAAATTATTAAAATCATTTTAGATAAATTGGAAAAATTAAACAGATGAACTCTATATAATCTTATAAAAATTATTAAATTATTAAATCAAATTCCGATTAATTTCAAGTTATCTAACTCAATTCAAGTACTCATTTAAAATTCTACCATGGTTTTTTCTTTTTTGTGGCAATTCCAAGGCCAAATATTGGACTCATTGTCAGCAGAGCCAGTAAATTGCTTTCAGTTGCGAGTCTGTAACTCGTCCATGTAATTTTGAAACAAATTTATTATATATGCCTTGAAGGATAAATTTTAATTAATAAGCACGCACATGAATGGTGGAATATCAAAATTACAAAGTATAACCACGTACGTACCTAAACTAATTGTTCACCTTAATAATCAGCCGTTAAATAATCGATAAAAAATGTGCAAAATAAGTTGAAGATTGGGCAGCCCCTCCCCTCTTGCACACACTATGACTGCATGTTTGACTTGTTACATACTTCATGCAAGCACACAAACCAATGGCACATTCAGTGTCGTACCTAAGTTTTTGGGACGCTGAGGTGAATTATAAAAATGGGCCCCTAAAATGTAACCACTGAAAATTGAAGTAGATCTGAAAGACTAAATCTAATGAGCTAATTGGCAATCAAGAGGCAGCGAGCCACCAGCAACAACGAGTGACGGAGCAAGAGGTAGCGAGCCACTGGCCACAACCCACAAGGGTGAGCGACTGAGCAGAGCAGCAAAAGGCGATGCTTACTGGGTAAGCGACAGAGAGCGAGCGACTGAGTAGCGAGCCATCGGCCACGAGGGCGAGACGAGTCACTAGCAACAACGAGCGACGGAGCAAGAGGTAGCGAGCCACTGGCCACAACCCACAAGGGCGAGCGACCGAGCAGAGCAGCAAAAGGCGATGCTTATTGGGTGAGCGACAGAGAGCGAGCGACTGAGTAGCGAGCCATCGACCACGAGGGCGAGACGAGTAGGTGAGGACGAGCGACCGTTGACCAAGCAGCGAGAGGCGAAAGAGCGAGGGAGAGAACGAGAGGGTGAGTGTGAGGGTGAGGGTGAAGGGCTACGGATTAGTAAGAAGAGAGAGAGAGAGAGGCAGCAAGCAACCGGTGACGGAGTAGCAGCGAAAGGCGAGAGCGAGGGCGAGGCATGATGGAGCGAGAGAGGTAGGGTTAGGGCAGCGAACGAAAGAGAATGAGGGAGAAGGGTCACGAACTTTGCAGACGGGAAGGGGGTGGGTGGCTGGGTTGGGCTAGGCAATAGGCCCTTACAAATGGGGATGTTTTCAATTCATGGGCCCCCAAGTAGTGAAATTTCCATAGGCCTTGAGGCAGCCGCCTCATGGGCCTCATGGAAGGTCCGACTCTGGGCACATTAGATCGAGAGATAACATCTTGCTAAATTAGAAAATTGTAGTATCATAAATATTTGGCTTGTTTAATAAAAATTCGAACAATAAGAGGAATTTAGTTTTATTTTAATGATCTAAATAGCATTTTCAGAATTTCCAACTTCTTTTTTTATTTTTTGAAAGATTCAACATCTTTTTTTTTTCCTGCTAAATATAATATTAAAACTAAGAAACAACAACAATATATGGAATGGATGTAAGGGCTAGACCCCATAAGCCAATTCAAAAACAAGAACGATTAATCTCATAAGCAAAGAACCAAAAGGTTTGAAGACGTTAATCAAGAGATAATTAGGGGGGGGGGGGGTCGCTACCAAAGGGCAGCTTAAGAATCCCAATGCAAAGCACAGGTATGACCCCATTGAAAGGTGAGTATCCCAAGAGGGCTAAAGTGTGCGAGACATAACAATCCCCTTCATAAGAAACCATATAAGGGCTCACTCTCGAATATTCCTGCTAGTATAGGATATTCAAAAAGAGGTCATCACAGAGATAATATAGAACAAACCAGAATAAAACAAACAACTTAATTCATTACTAGTAGCGAAAACAAAATTAAGGTTCAGTTACACTTCCAATATCTCATAAGTTTGGGGCTCGAAGGCCATATCAAATAATTAACAGGCTCTAATGTTAATTAACAAAATAAAAATCATTTTATCTCAAACCTCACCAAAATGCTAAATAGGATCTTCAAGTTAGGACGCGTTCCCGTACACCACTATCCTTAGACCTTAGTCCTACTAGACTCGCCCCCAATAATAGCCTCCCCTTTACCTGGAATGGCAAAGAAGATCAAGTGAGCCACAAGGCTCGATAGTTGTATACAAGTTTCACAATTTAAGACTTGATTAATTCCAAGTTAAATGTATCATACCACCATGTACTAGTATGCAAATGTGCATATAAATTTAATATCAGCATCCAATCTTATAGGCTCGCAAGCTATCAATCAACACAGGCCAAAGTGTATCACATAAACAAAACCTCACGATAAATATGGAGCCAACCTGCCGGGCTATGGCCACCTCGTCCCGCGCCAAGTGCTCTAGGGTACCCTTTTTCTCCGCGCAAAATATTAGGTGCGCAAAGATAAATAATAATGTGTCACATAATATGATCATACTGAATGTGTGTGAAACGTGTCACGCATTCACTTCCATATATATATAAACCTCATGAATTTCATCTCACGAGCGATTGCCATTCTTATATATATTTTATGCCCATCTCACAATAATGGATAGTTTTTTTCCACTCATATCAACTATGCACACGAAATATAATAATTTACTCAAGAATTAGTTTAATTAATTTACTAATGAATTCTTTACAATTTATTTGTATGCATACCAAGCATTTATATATGTATTTTTCTTTACATATAATTTGAATTATTCGATTTAAGACATCAAAATTAGGTAGAATGTATTCTGATATATATATATATATAATTAAATATAATTAAAGAAAAACCAGAAAACACTTCTGGACCAAAAATTCTCCTTTACAAAAATAATTATGAGATGGAATTATTTTATATATATATTTCTGGGTGGGACTTCAAATTACAGAGGATGCGTGGGTGCATGTGTTTACATATATATATATATTATTTATTTGGATGCTTAATATGTGTATATATAAGTGGGTTGCTTAAACAGGTATAAGGATGTTTCAATGGTGCACGGATATATATATATATATATTAAGCGAGTGATCCGAATATGGCAAGGGAGGGATGAAGTCGAGTTTATATATATATATATATGATTTGAATAAAGCATGGGGTATCCGAATAAATAGCGAGAGTATACTACCGCGCTTATATATCTATATATGAATATGTAAATGATGGAATGGCTGGGACAGAAACATGGGGCGTATGTATATGTATATACAAGGGCTGTTAGCATATATATAGATATACAAGTGGGTCACTCAGCTGGGACAATAATGGAGGCTATTATATATATATATGTGTGTGTGTGTGTGTTTTGCTTGGAACAGGGGAAGAGAGACTTGCTACGTATGTATATATATATATATATATATATAACCTTTACTTACCTTAGGCCATTCCAGAAGGAAACCTTGGAGTAAATCAAACCCCATTTGGATACATCAAAGGGATTCACAGGGAATAGAGAAACAGAACAATGGTTGAAACATAGAGAAATAGAACAATAGTTGATTATATTTTACGTAATACATAAGGAGTGTATGGATAGAACTTGGACTTGAGAATAAAATAGAAATATAGGAGAAACTTGCCTGATGAAAGGTGCAAAACAACCAGCAACAGAACACGCCACAAATGAATGAAGAAGAAGAAAAAACAGAATAAGAACATGGAAAAGGAGGAACGAGGAAGGTTATGAAGCGGCTGGAAAAGGAGGAACGAAAGTGATGGCCAATGAAACAGGAGACAGAATCAAGCACCAAATCATCCAAATGGTAAAAAATTAGTGTATAGGGAGAACAGAGAATCAAAAGGGAAAGGGAGAAAGAGTTGCAATCGCCTGCCACTTCAAGTAGACATCCATTTTTATTTTTTTTTATCCACGTAATAAAATTTAAATCCTATTACCTTTGGGCCTAAGCCCAAACCAGAATTCACATAGCTCACCTGATAGGCCCAAGAACTCATTAACTAATTTAATTGTGGCCTATTACATTATATCTAAATTTCTTAAAAATTTACACCCATATACTTATTTTCCGATCACATGAACCATAAAATAAAATTGTACAATCTAAAACTATTTCTACGCCCTTTAAGAAATTTATCATTAAATATTAAAACACTTAGACCCACATTTAAAATACCATTAAACTAATATTAAATGTTAAAACATCTAAACCCACGTTAGGTTCATTACAAACCACAAGAATCAAATGGTCACTATTACATAGATAATAAGGAAAGCAAAAGAGCCCAAACAGATAAACAGTAATTGTGTTCATCATCATTTCTAAAATGAGAGGGACAAGCAAAAGAGCCCAAACAGATAAATAGTAATTGTGTTCATCATCATTTCCAAAATGAGAGGGACACTCTGTATCAATAAGGCAAACCTCAAAGATTGTTAGTGTAATTTTTTTAAATAATATGTATATCTATATATAAAGATTAGGAAATATATTTCTACACTAAGAAATATATTTGGAGAAAGACGTGGGTGGGGGGGTATCACTTGTATTTCGCTATACCTCAAGATTCTGTAATTTATCTTTATTTAAGCATTTGAGGCTCATTATGTGTTTTTTTTTTTTTTTTTTTTTGGGGGGGGGGGGGGGGGGCGGGGAACAATTTATTCTTTATTAGTTTGGAGTTTAATTAACCTTTGGAGTCACAATTGTAATCTACTCTTAAATTTTACATATTATTTTGGAATAGAGAAGGGTATGATGGTGAACTTACACAATTTTTAAATAAGTGGTCATATCATTTCTAAAATTCGAGGGATACTCTTTGTCATTAAGGCAAACCTCAAAAGTTGTTAGTGTAATTTCTTTAAATAATATTTATATCTATGTATAAGGATTAAAAAATATATTTTTACAATAAGAAAATATATTAGGAGAGACATTAAGAAAATATATGGAATTAAATTTCGTCACTAATATAGAAGCATAACGACTAAAAAAAATATTAAGAAAATATATAGAAAAAAATTTTCTATTTCTAATTCAAAAACAGAATCAAAGACAAAATTTTTCTGTCTCTAAAAGTTTTTCAGAGAGAAAATTTTCCTTCTTTGAACCCAGAGACAAAAAATTTGTTGTCTTTGGTTGTTATTGATGTAAATGATATAATTTGAAATTTAAAAATTTTAAATTCTTATATTTTAAATTTAATTATTTAAATAACATTGTTTAAAATTTAATCATTATAATTATTGTGTCATAAGAAAAAAATCCATTAAAAGACCACAAAATCCCAAAAGTCCACAATAACTTTTTGGGCTAAAAGGTGTAAATTTTCCTATAACCCATTTGGGAGAAGAGGGGAGGTCCCACACAACGCACAAACTAGATAAATTCGACAATCAAAAATCCCACCAAAGATTCTGTGAAAAAGATAGATAATTATTCATAAAGAATTCTAATTCTAAAATGATTTCAAAATGTTGAGATAAACATCCATTACAAAAAAAATGATTTTTTACAGTAATTTTTTCGCGACGGTTTTAAAAATTGCCGCAAAACATGATCTTTTGTGGCGGTTTCAAAATCGCCGCAAAATATGTTTTTTGGGGCAATTTTTTTAAAATTTTGCGGCGATTTCATAAAATCACAGTAAAATTTAATAAAACTATTAATTTTACGGCAGTTTCGAAAAAATCGTCACTACATTTAAAAAAAATAATTAAATTATTAAATTCAATTTTGCGGTGATTTTTAAGAAATTGCTGCTAAATTCAAAAATTAAATAATTCAAAATTAAAATTAAAATAATATTTACGACGGTTTTCCAAAACCGATGCTAAATAAAAAAAAATTAAATAATTTAAAATTAAAATTAAATTAATATTTGCGGCAGTTTTCAAGAACCGCCGTAAAATTCATTAAAAAATTAAATTTATCGGTGGTTTTTGACAAACCGCCACTAAATTCAAAAAATTAAATAATTCAAAATTAAAATTAAAATAATATTTGCGACGATTTTCAAAAATCGGAACTAAATTAAAAAAATTAAATAATTTAAAATTAAAATTAAATTAACATTTGTGGCAGTTTTCAAAAACGATCGCAAAATTCATTAAAAAATTAAATTTAGCGGCGGTTTTTTAAAAACTATAACTACATTCAAAAAATTAAATAATTTAAAATTAAAATTAAATTAATATTTGTGGCGATTTTTATAAATAGCCTCAAAATTCATTAAAAAATTAAATTAATAGAAAATAATTAAAAATATCTAAAAAATATATAATTTAAATTAATAAAAACAAATATAAAATATTAAAAATAAATTTAAAATTGAACTTAAATTAATAGCAAAATTCATTAAAAATTTAATTTAAGAAAAAAATAAATTTAAAAAAACTTTAACATATAAAATTTTAATAATTTTTAAAAAATATATAAATCTTTTTTCATTTTTAATCAATTAATTTATTTAATTTAACTCAATTAATTTATTTTTAATTTATTCCATTATTCTTTTAAAAAATAATCAATTAATAAATGTTTTTAACATATATTAAAAAATATAAAATATAATTCTAAAAATTAGTTGTTAGATTAGTATATAGTATATATATGTGCATAAATGTCAAGGGGGCATCATAGATCAAGCAGTTCACGCACGGGTGCGCATACTTGAGATCTTGGGTTCGAAACTTAGGGAGGGGAAGGTGCTGGGATTTAATTTCTAACATCGCCACGTGGCTCGCACAGGATAGGCTCGAGTGACCGGGTGCAGGTTGGGCTGGCCACGCTTGCGCGCGGGCCTGGTAATTAAAAAATTAAATTTTTAATTTTTGTGGCGATTTTGAAACCACCACTAAAATTAAAAATTTAATTTTTTATTAATTTTTGCAGCAGTTTTGAAACCGCTGCTAAAATTAAAAATTTAATTTTTTTTATTAATTTTCGCTGCGGTTGGTTTTCAGCAAACGCTGGAATAACCGCCGCTAATTATATTTTTTGCGGTGGTTTTTTGACCGCCGCTAAATACAAAAAAAAAAAATCGCTGCTAAATATCGATTTTTTTGTAGTGTATCATCCATAAGAATCCTAATTTTAACGAGTTTCAAAATATCAAAATAAATGTTCTCTGTAAGAATTCTAATCCTAACGGGGTTTCAAAAAATCAAAAGAGACATTTTTGTAATAATCTTAATCTTGAACTACTTAAGATTATTCCATACCTCTTATAAATAAGAAGACACTCATTCCAAAAAATGTACGCTTCTAATACTGATTTTATATGACCTTTATCATCTTCAGTGTCTAATTTAGATATCAGAATATTTGCATAAGGACCTCTCTGCACCCTTTGACTATTTTTTTTCTTGCAAATTCAGACAGCCTGACGACGACATTTTCTGTTAAATAAATTTATTGTTATATCTTGGCAACAATAATTGGCACCATTAGTGGGAAACATCCGAAAAGCCTAAGAATATTACAATAGCTCTCACACAGTCTCAAGCCGTAGGAAGCCGAATCAAATCAGTTGAAAGAAAAGAGATTGCACAAAGGAAGCAAAAAGCAAACAATGCAACGGGATTCAAAATTGGGGAGGTCGCAAGTTCGCGAATCAGCTATATAATATACATGTATGTGATAATCTCATGAATGCTCTACTTCTTTGTTTAATATTTCTACACCTATCACTATTTCGTTTTCGAATTCTTGCTTTATACATATATATATAAGCGAAAAGTGGAAAATAAAGAAAAAAAAGCCATAAGAGAATTTTGTTATATTATCTATATATATATATATATATATTATAAAGTTTCTCATGGAAGTTGGGTGGAAAAAAAAAAAGTAGTTAAAAGAGAAGTTTTTGGTAGAAACTTAGCTGGAATAAGGGGCAAACCCGCTCGTTTGGCAATGCAGTTTAACCATTTATAAGCTATTAATTTAGCTTGTAAGCTACTAAACTTATTTACTTACCTGTTTGGCATCCCTAATAGCTTAAACTCTTATTTAATAGCATTTGTAGAAAGCCATCGGCCACCAGCTTTCGCAAAAACGTTGTAGAGAGCTTCTTGAGTTGGCCAACTCATTTATGATTTTACCCTCTTGCATTTCCAATATTTACACCTCCTATCCATCTTCTTGTTGGAGACGTGATTCAAAGATTGACTGGGTTCGTTGTTTAGACCAAGTCTTGGGGTACATGGGTTGTTAGCAGATTGTTTTACGTAGTGGGCGTTGTTGCTAATAATAAGCTAGTGGCTGTAGTGGACCTTCATTAGTAACAGAGTGATCTAAAATCTTTGATTTGTTTGTTTCAATATAGGCCTATATATATAGATGCACTTCAGGTTATTTTATTTAATTTAACTTTTACCATAAAGTAATAAAGCATCTGCAAAAGCTTTATTCCCATTTGTGTGTGCTACCTCTTTCTTGTTACCTTTTCTCAACAAATTTAGTATTAGAGCCACAATACATGAGGCTTGGGTCCTTCTAAGTTTGAAGAGTGATACACAAGAGAACAATGGAAGCAACTGGGTTTTCTTCCTCTTAACCACTCATATCGATTTTCAATTGTGAAAAGTACGAGTGGTGGAGCATCAAGATGAAGACATTGCTCAGATTACAAGAACTATGGGACTTGGTGGAGTATGGGTTCATTGATATAGAACCCAATAAAGAAAAGGAGAAAAGCCTGAAAGTAACCAAGGAAGAGGAGAAAAACCTAAAAGAAATCAAGAACAGGGATGCCAAAGCATTATTCATTCTCCAGCAAGCAGTCCATGAGACTATTTTCTCACGGATTGCAGCAGCAACCACATCAAAGCAAGCATGGTCAATTCTGCAGAAGGGGTTCCACGGCGATTCAAAGGTCATAGTAGTGAGATTACAATCACAAAGACATGACTTTGAAACCTTAGTTATAAAGAATGGGCAATCTATTGCTGAGTTTTTGTCAAGAGCAATGGCAATAGTTAGTCAAATGCGCTCCTACGGTGAGCAAATTCTAGATGAGACGGTCGTTGGAAAAGTATTGAGAAGCTTGACTCCAAAATTTGACCATGTGGTAGTTGTTATAGAATAAGTTAAGGATTTGTCAGTTCTTTAGGTTGATGAACTAATGGGATCTCTTCAAGTTCATGAGTCAAGAATCAATAGATCACTTGAAAAGAAAGAAGAAAAGGCATTTCAAGTGAAGGAGATAGCCACCAAACATGGAGACAAGGACCGTTCAGCAAGTAGAGGTCGAGAAAGAGGAGGATCTCGCGATCGTGGTAGAGGTAACTGTAGAGGCAGAGGAAGGAATGAAGGACAAAGGCAGTCCAATGAGCAAGGAAACATGAAGAGTGGCATTCAATGTTATCATTCCAAGAGATATGGGCATATAAAAGCTGATTGTTGGTACAGAGATCAGAACATGAATTTTGCAGCAGAAAATGAAGAAGAAAACAAGCTTTTTATGGCTTGTATTGATACTAACTGTAAACCAAGTGATTTGTGGTTTGTAGACAGCAGTTGTTCGAACCATATGACGAGCACCAAATCTTTGTTCCAGGAGCTTGATGAGACGCAAAGGATAAAAGTACAGCTTGGCAACAAAAAATAGATGCAAGTTAAAGGAAAAGGCATGGTCAGAGTCAGTACTAGCGATTGTAAGGTAAAAGAATTGAACAATGTTCAATTTGTACCTGATCTAAGATACAATTTATTGAGTGTTGGACAATTGATGGCTGGTGGATATTTTGATTTATTTTATGACAATGCATGTGTCATTAAAAACAAGAAATCAGGCCAAAAGTTTCATATCAACATGACTTCAAACAAGATGTTCCCACTGGATGTTTCTAAGGGCCTGAATTTTGCTCTTACTGCAAGTGCAAAGGAAGACTCAAAGCTATGGCATTTGAGGTACGGGCATCTTAACATTAAGGGCCTGAAGTTGCTAAGTGATAAAGGTATGGTTCGCGGGCTACCAAAAATTAGCTCTATTGATTTATGTGAAGGGTGCATTTATGGAAAACAAACTAGGAAGTCATTTCCTGATGGAAAAGCTTGGAGAGCTTCAACCTGTCTATAATTAATTCATGTTGATTTATGTGGGCCTATGCAAACTGAGTCCTTGGGTGGGAGTCATTATTTCTTGCTATTTAAAGATGATTATAGTCGCATAAGTTGGGTTTATTTTCTGGAAAGCAAGTCAGAAACTTTTGAGAAGTTCCAGAAATTTAAGGTTATGGTGGAATAGCAAAGTGACTACCATATCAAAGTTCTTCGTACAAATAGAGGCAGAGAATTCTTGTCCAAAGAATTTAATTTGTTTTGTGAAGAAAGTGGCATTCATAGAGAGTTTACAACTCCTTACACTCCGGAGCAAAATGGCATCGCTGAGCGCAAAAATAAAACTGTTGTGGAGATGGCAAGAAGTATGTTACAAGCAATGGGACTTTCAAACCAATTTTGAGCAGAAGCTCTAGCAACATTTGTCTATTTGTTGAATCTCTCACCAACAAAGGCTGTCATGAACCAAACTCCATATGAAGCTTGGCGTGGAAGGAGACCATCTGTATGTCATTTACGAGTCTTTGGGTGTGTTGCTTATGCTTTGATAAATTCACAAGTTCGTCAAAAGCTTGATGAAAAACTTGAAAAATGCATTTTTATTGGTTATTGTACTCAATCCAAAGCATATAGACTGTATAATCCTCTTAGTGGAAAGATTTTAATTAGAAGGGATATAGTATTTGATGAAAATGCAAGCTGGGATTGGGGTGAAGAACAAATACAGCAAGAGATGCCTATGCCAGTTGAAATCTCCTCACAGGAAAGACAAGAGCCAACCCCTACAAGTTCACCCGCTATGACGTCAGCAAAGTCATCAACTTCAGCAACACCAGGCAGAAACTCTTCATTTACAGCTCTTCAAGAGTCTTCAGATGAGACACCGCCAAGGAAGTATAGATCTTTGACTAATATATATGCATCTTCTCAGTTTGCTCTTACTGTTTCTGACCCTATAAATTATGGAGAAGCAGCTGAAAAAGAAGAATGGTAGAAAGCAATGGTGGAAGAGATGAAAGCTGTCGAAAAGAATGAAACATGGGAGATGGTTGACTTACCGGAAGGTAAAAATGCAATTGGTTTGAAGTGGGTATTCAAGACCAAATTTGTTGTAGATGGAAGTATACAAAAGCACAAAGCTCGTCTTGTGGCAAAAGGATATGCACAGCAATATGGTGTTGATTTTGAAGAAACTTTTTCCCCGATAGGTCGATTTGAAACAGTGAGACTTGTTCTAGCATTGGCTGCACAATTACAATGGCTTGTTTATCAATTTGATATCAAGTCAACATTTCTCAATGGAGATTTACAGAAAAAGATCTATGTAGCAAAGCCAAAAGGTTTCATAAAGGAGGGTGATGAAACAAAAGTGTACAAGTTGAAAAAGGCATTGTATGGATTGAAGTAGGCTCCACGAGCTTGGTATAGCAAGATTGATGGGTATTTTCAGAAAGAAGGGTACAAGAGAAGTATGAACGAGCCCACCTTGTATGTGAAAAAGGAAGGTAAAAATGATCTTATCATTGTTTGCCTTTATGTTGATGATATCATTTACCCTAGTTCCTCTAGTTCTCTTGTGGATGAGTTTAAGTCTCAAATGATGAATGAGTTTGAGATGTCGGATATGGGTTTATTGCATTATTTCCTTGGCCTTGAAGTCCATCAAGCAGAAGATGGAATTTTTCTTTCACAAAGGAAATATGTCAGGGACCTCCTTAGTAAATTTAGCATGGTTAATTGCAAGCCTCCAGCTACACCCATGAATATTAATGAAAAATTGCAACACGAAGATGGAGTAGAAATGGTAGATGCTAAGAAGTTCAGAAGCTTGGTTGGAGGCTTGATTTATTTAATGCGACCCGATCTTGCATTTCTTGTTGGTGTTATTTCCAGGTTTATGCAATAACCTTCAAAGGTTCATTATGGAGCAGCAAAGCGGGTATTGCGTTATATGGCTAGAACTATGGAGTACGGAATTTGGTACTCTAAAGCTTTTAATTACAAATTATGTGTGTAACGCCCCGCTTTCCTGAGTGCATTATAAATTGGGACAATTCTGGGACACTAAATTTTTTTCTTTCAAACACTAAGCTAAATAAAATCATTCCTCAAATCCGTCTCCCAGAATTCCCATTCATTTTTCTCGAAAGAGAATCATTATACACATCAAATGTGAAAGCAATGATCGAAACCTGACATCTTAACATTGATCATAAATAAATTCTTATATCATCGTTCCTCAACATAACTTAATACAAAACATAAGTTCTTAACTAATATTAACCCTAAATAAGATTATACATTCTCATGCTTTCAAAACATCCAGAATCCAAAGTAGCAGAACTTAAATACAGGGCTACATAACATACATTTCATTTATCATACACCTTGCTAAGTACCATTTCATGCCCCATTCATCCTCGTATCTACTACAATCTTCATCTAGAACGTTTGAATATTACAGGGGCAAATCCTAAGTTAGATGATGAACCATCTAAGTAAGGGTACATAATGCTATATCATGTGTGTATGCAATGTCTTACTCATCGTAGGTATCAACTACACCCCTCATGCTATCTACCATTCTTACGGTCACCTCTTTCGAAGCCGGGGTGTTTGGGGGCACCCTTGGTAAAGTAGCGGTGCTAGTTCATACTACTTACGACCTCGATGTGTGTGATCAATGATACCAACGTGTACATATGCATTTCATAGCATGTCATGTATGCAGTTTACGTGATTGATACATATTAGAGCATGTTAATATGATGAAAGCATTCCCGAGGATTGGGATTTGAAAAATAAATCACCTACAACCAACCATTTTTTATAAAACTAAATCTAGTTGGAAAGTATCACTTACCTTCTCAAGCTTATCGAGCTACCTCGATAGTCGCCCCTGTCTCAAAATTCGTGCATCGCCTCGATTTGCATATCAACCACAAAATTCGCACCAGCCACTTCAACTTTAGCCTCAAAGCATCCTAATCACCATAATTATTTAAATAAATATTAAAACCTATTTTTTCATAATTTCTTGTATTTCTTTATTTTTCTCTTTATTTCTTCCTATTTTTCTTCAATAAAATCAAACTAAATATTTCTAAAATATTTCACTACGAAAATTCATAAAATAATATTCTTGAATTTCTAGAATTTTCTAGGGAATTTTACTTACCTTGACTTAGCCTCTCAGCTTCCTCGATATGCTTCTCATATTCTCGAAACGCGTGCCCAAACAATTTTCTTACCCAAAATTTCTGAAATATTACTAAATATCCATTTCCTATTTTTTTGAAATTTTTTAGGATTTTTCTCTATTTTTTTATATTTTTCTCCATTTCTTTTCTTTTCTTCCTTTTTCTTTTCTTTTCTTTTCTTTTCTTTTTTTCTTTTCTTCTCCTTCTTCTTCTTCCGCCTCCCCTGCTCCTGCGACTCCCTTTTTTTTTTTTGCTTTCTTTCTTCTTTTTCTTTTCTTTTCTTTTCTTCTTCTTCTTCTTCTTCTTCCACACCCTACGCACAGCCACTGTGCGCCATCGCTAAGGCCACCCGCCACATGCCTCCGCTGCTGCCAGCCGCCATTGCGGCCTCCTCCAGTTGCCACCAGCCGTTCGCATCGCCCCTCGTCGCGATCGGCCTTCTCTGCGTTGCTTGTTGTAGTGTCCTCCGCCTGCTCGAGCTTGTTGGAAACTCGCGGCCATGGTTGCCGTGAGCTATTGCAGCCAGGGATTGGCCACTGGCTTTGGCTTCTGGCTTCTCCTTCTCGATCTTCTACTTTTTCTCGGCCGATTACTCTCTCTCGCTTTCTCTCATTCGATCTCTCATTTTCTCTCTCGGCTCTCGATCGTCCATTGCCACAGCAGCTTGAGGCTGCTATGGCCGAATTCTGCTCCTCTCTCTCTTGCTTCAATTGCTCCCAATTCTCCATCTATTTATAGGCACAATTGCCTTGGACCTCACTCTTGCATTCCACCAATCTCGCATCCCACTTGCAGAGGATTTGAAAAGGCATGGCCATGAAGATTTTGCAGGCAGGGCCATCATGCACGTGTATATAGCACATTAATGCTCAATCTCCTCAAATCTCGCTGCCATTCTCTTCCAAATATTTCAATTTGCAGAGAAATCTCGGCCAAGAAGATGGCCTCACGCACACATCCATATATATACATATATATATAACTATTATATAATACACCAACATAAGGGAAATTACACTTTTAATCCCCATAATTCATTTTAATATCACTTGGAAATTTCTTTATTGCAACCATACCCTCAAACCTCAAATTAATTTGTATTTTAATACTGAAATCACAAAATTAATAAATTGAAGCTTACTTAAAAGGATGATTTCGCCCTAGTGTCCTCACCCGGCTGTTGTTTCATCCCGAAACCACTGAAGGGTTGCTCATTACGCAAAACCGAAGCCCAACTAGGGTTCCGTTGATTTTTTGGGAGCCTTCTACAACGATTCAATTTTACAGCCTAAATGACAGTTGTATTTTAGTTGTACCAAAAATCGTTCCCGATCTGATTTCTTTCTATACCATAAATTCTATCTCGGGACGCTCGTCGAGACCATATAATTTTCCTCCGAGACAGTCCCTACAATCAATTCGGTACTTATAACTACTATTAAGCCAATTTTTTAGTATGCTAAGCTCATCAAAATTACGTGGCAACCTCATATGAACATGGGGTATTACAATGTGGGTTCACGGACAGCGATTGGGCAAGTTCGTTGAATGATAGACGGAGCATTTCGGCTAATGTTTTCACTCTAGGATCAGGAGGTGATCACTTGGAGCTCAAAAAAGAAAGCAACAGTAGCATTGTCGACCTCGAAAGCAGAGTATGTGGCAGCAACTTTAGCAGCTTGTCAAGCCATTTGGCTAAGGAGAGTGTTAACTGAACTTCAATAGGAACAAGAATGACCAACGGAGATATTCTGTGACAATAAAGAAACGATCTCCATGACGAAGAATCCAACATTTCATAATAGAATGAAGCATATCAAGCTACATCACCATTTCATTCGTGACCTTGTTGCAAAGGAGGAAATAGACTTGAAGTATTGCAGCACCGACGAGCAGTTGGTAGACATACTTACAAAGGCTTTACCAAAGGAAAAGTTCTGCTACTTCAGAGGATTGCTTGGTGTGTGCAACTTTGAATCAAGGGGGAGAGTTGGAGACGTGATTCAAAGGTTGACTGGGTTTGTTGCTTAGACCAAGTCTTGGGGTACATGGGTTGTTAGCAGATTGTTTTACGTAGTGGGCATTGTTGCTAATAATAAGCTAGTGGCTGTAATGGACCTTCATTAGTAACGAAGTGATCCGAAATCTTTGGTTTGTTTGTTTCAATGTAGGCTTGTATATATAGAAACACTTCAGGTTATTTTATTTAATTTAACTTTTAGCCATAAAGTAATAAAGCATCTACAAAAGCTTTTTTCCTATCTGTGTGTGCTTCCTCTTTCTTGTTACCTTTTCTCAACACTTCTCCTATCTTCCGAACACCTCCTCCATTACCACCATGCTGGATCTCCTACTCCATAAACGGTCACCGTCGTCACCTAACATTGCAAGATGCCCAGCGCCGTCGCCTTCGCTGCCCAACGCCGCAAGCCGCCTAGCGCAGTAGCAGCCCAACACTGTCACCTAATCTCGAGGAAACCACGGTCGTCGTCGCTGCCCAAAGTTGCAAGGCACCTAGTGCCGAAAGCTGGATCTCCGCCTTGCCAGATCTGGATGAATATATGTGTACATATACATATATATATATATATACATTAAAATAAGAAATTTTATATAATATCTTAACATAAATATTGAAGATTTTTATGAATTAAATCTAAATTTATACATAAAGTATAAAAATTATATATTTTTAATTTTTTTTATAATTTATTAACATATAATTGTAAGTATTTTAGCATTTGGACATCAATTTAATTTTTTTTTAAAAATGTATTTTTTGAATTTTATTTGCATTATTCAGTGTTATGTCAATTTTAGTCTTTTTGTCAAGTCCTAACAGCTTATCAGCTTTTACAAACCAAATACATAACTTTACATCAATAGCTTAAAAACATATTTATCCAAATACGTTATCAATTTAAATGCTACCTAATTTAAACGCTATAACCAACTTAAAAGCTTTAAAAAAAGCGCATAGCCAAACTAGCCCTTAGAAGCCATGGAAAAAGAAGCAAGGGACGATGCCCACGACAAGTGGTGACAACGATGGAGGACGAAGCAACAAGCTGTGATAGATGAACGGGTGTGATTAGCAATTAGGCATGAGGTTGCGGAAGATTGATGGACGTGCAGGGTCGTCTGACGATGGCGACAATCACAAGTTGGTCGAAGACTAACGACGGTGAAAGGAAGAAGAAAAATGAAGAAGGTAAAGCTGAAGAAGGGAAAAGGCGAGGCTAAAGAAGGAAGGAGACAACGATGGAAGAAAAAGAAACAGCTGAAGGAGAAAGCAGTACTTAGCGATGGTGGCTGAGGTGATAATAGTGAAAGAAAAAGCTGCTGATGGTAATAGTAAGGTCGGTTAAAGACCATCAACAGTGACGACGACGCTTAACAGAAGGTAAAGCAACAACTGTGGAAGTGACTGATGGTAAGACATGAGTTTTGCGAAAAATGAAGTGGCAGGGAGCAGCAGCCATGGAAAGCTTGCAAGGGCTTCGAGGCCAGTCATGGCACCACTGGCATCACCAAGAAGCCCAACAAGGAAATCTTGGAGCACGATTGCAAGAGGAAGATCAATCTTAAGCTTGTAGCCCTTGAAGGCAAACTGATCAATTAGAGTTACACTGATGCTAAGATCGCTGAAAAGCTCATCGAGGCTAAAATGAATCTGGCAGCCGTCGAAAATGCTGTCGAAGGCCCACCCCCATATCAGTTTTTGAGAAAAAGGTTTTAGATACATAAACATACCAGATTGTTTCTTAGAAGGAAGAATAATGAGAAAACTAATCAAAGGCATGATTCTGATCATGATTTGGATGTTGATGATAGGAACAAAAGTAGAAAATCATCAAAAAAGGATAATGACAGTCAAAGATTTGGCACTGATGATTCTAAGTTTGATGATGAGAAGCATGAGAAAGCTCGAAAGGGGCGTGACCAGAAAAATAAAGACATCTAACAAAGAAAATAGGAGTCAAATCTAAAGTAGGTCACCGAATTAGATTTGATTCCAAATCTGGGCAAGAAATTGGTGCAACAATCATGCAGTGCATCAAGCAGAAGCCAAAGGAATCCGAACACCCTGACATGTGGGTTGCTGGAGAAAGAAATGTAGTTCTAAATCTGGGAAAGGGAGAGTTAATTTACTTGAGCACCCAATCAAAAATTTTATACATAGAAGCTCGAAGGGAAGAACAAACTAATTATTCTAAAAACAAGGGGCATAACTCGAGGCAAGAAGTACAAGAAGAGAATAGAAGTTCGTTCTAATCTAATGAAACGAGGATCCAAGAAGCACATTTCACCTTTCAAATGTTGTACACCTTTAAAAGAAATCAAAAACTTTGAATACGCTACAAGATAATAAGTGCACAAAAAAAGTTAAGAGCCATCGCCCACAATTCTGGAAAACATGTACACACGAAACTAGGAAGCCGTGACATTCTGACAAGAAAGATCATTAGGTTGTTTGCGGGTTACTTACGTTGAGGCACGAAGGACTTGTGTAACTTCTCGCTTTCTTGGGCGTGTTATAACTTAGGACAATTCTGGGACAATAAATTTTTTCCTTTCAAACTGAAAGCTAAATCATATCATTCCTCGTATCTATCCCAAAATTTCCATACATTTATCTCGAAAGAGAATTATCATAAACATCAAGTACGGAAGGTAGAATCGAACCTAACATCTTAACATTGATCATAAATCAATTCTTATATCCTCATTAACCATAAATAAGGTTATACATCATCATTCCTCAAAACATTTATAATTCAAAGTAGCATAACTTAAATACATGGGCTGCATAACATACATTCCATTCATCATGCACTTTGCTAAGTGCCATTTCATGACTCATTCATCCTCGTTTCTGCTACAATCTACATCTGGAATGCTTGAAAATTACAGGGGTAAAACCCAAGTTAGATGATGAATCATCTAAGTAAGAGAACAATTAACATATTTCGTGCATGAATGCAAAATATAAAATGTCCTTTCCATATCATTTGGGTTTGAGTCGACCGCACCCAACTACTGCTCCCCATTTTATAGCCTCCTTCCCAGGCCGAGGTGTATGGGTGCACCCTTGGCAGAGCAGCGGTGTCAGTCCATAATCCCAAACCCTTATGCGATGCATGATCAATAATATCATCGTGAACATATGCACATTTCATCATCAATACATGTAAATGCAATCTATATGATATATTCACATCAAGGTATGACAACATGATAAAATCATTTACTCAAAATCAGATTTTGGGTTGAACCTACTTACAAACCAAGCATTTTTCATAAAAATAAATCCAGTTGGGAAGTGGTACTTACCTTCTCAAGTTTATCGGACTACCTCGATATTAGCGCTTGTCTCGAAATTCGTACATCGTCTCGATTTGCATGCCAACCGCAAATTTGCACAAATCACTTCAACTTTAAGTGTCAAAGCATCCTAATCACCATATTTATTTAAATAAGTATTAAGACCTATTTTTCCATAATTTCTTGCATTTTTTATTTTTCTCTCTATTTCTTCCTATTTTTCCTCAATAAATCCAAACCAAATATTTAAATATTATTTTATCTTATGAAAATTCATAAAATAATATTCCTGAATTTCTAAAATTTTTTAGAAAATTATACTTACCTTAACTTAGCCTCTCAGGCTTCATCGGTATGCGTGTCATATCCTCGAAACACGTGCTCGAACCATTTTTCTCACCCAAAATCTCCAGAATATTTATAAATCTACCTTTCCTATTTTTCTAGAAAATTCTAGGATTTTTCAGCATTTTTTCCTTTTCTTTTCCTTTTTTTCTTTTCTATTTTCTTTTTCTTTTATTTCTTCTCTTCTTCTCCACCTTCCTCTTCCTATGCCTACAACTCCTTCGCACACCAGCCATGCAACCACCGCCTTTTGGCACTCTACTGGCCTCCTCAGCTACGCCGGAGCACCGCCGACCTGCACCATGCTTGTGGTCACCCATGACAGCCTCCCTTGCCTCCCGTTCGACCACCGAGCTTGTGGCCATGACTACCATGATCGCGGCTTCGTTGCTTTTGGCCACTTCTCAGGCCTCCTCGAGGTTGCCTCAAGCCACCAACGCGCGAGCAGCTTGCTGTCGCTGTTGCAGCTCAACTCGCCCGCCCTCTTCCATGCGGCCATGGTTGCTGAATAGCAGCTTTGCTGCTGCTGCCATGGACGATTTCGGCCATTCCAAGCCCCTCCTTCTCAGCCCTCTTGGCTCCAGCACACACACACACACACACACACACTCTCTCTCTCTCTCTCTCTCTCTCTCTCTCTCTTTCTCGGCCATGATCACTGCCAATTTATAGGTAGTGACGGCTTTTGCTCCACACAAAACCTATTTATATATACATATATATCACTATTGTATGCTTTCCCACCATGCACATCATAAAATCAGAAAATCTCCACAAATCTTGCTGCCATTTCCTCAAATCTGGCTGCCATTCTCTTCCAATTTTGCATAAATCTTGGATGCAGAAGCATGGTTGTGGCGTTACAGAGGCATGGCCTCCCATTCGCGCATGTATATATATATATATGTATATAAGTGTATAATATATATTTTATATTACACTATACTATAGAGAAAATTATACCTATAAATCCCAAATTCATCTCTATTTCACTTAGGTAATTATCTTATTGCAAAACGACAAATTAATTTGTATTACAATACCGAAAACGCAAAATTAATAACTTCAAGGTTACTCGATAATGACGATTTCACCCCAATATCCTCACCGGACTATTGTTTCATCCCAAAACTGCTGAAGGGTTGCTTATTACGAAAAACCGAAGCCCTCTCAGGCTTGTATTGACTTCCCGGAAGTCCCCTACAACGATTCAGTTTTGTAGCCTAAATGGCAGCTGCATTTTAGCTGTACTGAAAATCGTTCCCGATATGATTTATTTCGATACCATAAATCCTATCTCGAGATGCTCATCAATGCCATATGATTTTCCTTTGGCATCTCGGCTTTAGGGCACTCCTTGCAGTCGATTCGATACTGATAACTATTATCAAGCTAATTTTTCGGCATTCTAAACTTGCTTAAATTACGTGGCAACCTTACGAAAATATGGGTTCTTACAACTTGCCCTGAACACATGTGGATTTTGAAGACCATTTAGATGTTTGGGGGCCATTTGGGTTGACGGACAAAGGACTTGCCTCGAACACACACGGATGTTGAAAATCATTAAGATGTTCGAGGGCCACTTATGTTAACTAATGAAGGACTTACCCCCAACACACACGAATGTTGAAGACCACTAAGACATTTGGGGGTCACTTGCGTTGATAGACGAAGGACTCACCCCAAACACACGCTGATATTGAAGACCGTTAAGATGTTCGGGGGTCACTTGTGTAGACAGATAAAGTACTCACCTCGAACACACATGGATGTTGAAGATCATTAAGATATTCAAGGGTCAATAACGTTGATAGGTGAAAGACTCGCACCAAACACACGCAGATGTTGAAGACCGTTAACATGTTTGGGGGTCAACAACGTTGACGGACGAAAGACTAGTCTAGAACACATACGACTAAACTACTAATGAAAAGACCATTAAGATGTTTGGTGGGTCAATAACATCAATGAACACAGGACTCGTCTTGAACACACGCATCTAAACTACCAATGAAAATGTCGTTAAGATGTTTAGGGGTCAATAACTTTGATGGACGAAAGACTCATCTCAGACAAATGTGGTTAAACTACTAATGAAAATATCGCTATGTTCGGGGATCAATAACGTTGACAAATGAAAGACTTGCTTCAAACAACATTCGACTAATAATGAAAGACTATTAAGATGTTTGGGGGTTACAAGCGTCGACAGACGAAAAACTCGCCCTGAACATGTATGGCTCGTGAAAAGACTGTTAAGATGTTTAAGGGTCAGTAAAGTCCACGGATGGAAGACTCACCATAAACACATACGACTCATGAAAAATTCGTTAAAATGTTCGGGGGTCACTTATGAGAAACTTACCTCGAACACATGTAGATGACGAATACCTATTAAGATGTTCAGGGCTCATTCTCGTGTTGACAAAACGAAGGACTTGCCCTAAACAACACGTGGGTGCTAAAAGCAAAAAATGCTAAAACACAAGAATAATCTAATATCAATAACAATCATCAAATAAAGACAGGCCATGACATTGTCTAGTCTTCCATATGAGAAACTCAAATGAAAGAGTAGGAAGTAGTTGTTGTGTCATAGGAAAAAGCCCATAAAAAGATCAAAAAAGCCCAAAATAACTCTTTAGGCTAAAAGGTGTAATTTCCCCATAACCCGTGGAGAAGGGCTCCCACACAACATGTAAACTAGATAACTCCAACAGTCAAAAATCCCTTCAAAAATTCTACTAAAATGATAGACAATTATCTATAAAGAATTCTAATTCTAAAAGGACTTCAAAATATTGAGATAAACATAATCCATAAGAATACTAATCTTAACGGATTCCAAAATATAAGTATCCTAATCCTAATGGGTTTCAAAATATAAAGATAAACGTTATCTATAAGAATCCTAATCCTAACGGGTTCCAAAATGTCAAAATAGACGTTATCTTTAAGAATTCTAATCCTGAATCACTTAGGATTACTCTATATCCCTTTATAAATAAACAGGCACCCATTCCAAAAAAGGTACGTCTGTAATACTTGTTTTAATACGACCTTTATCATCTTCAATGTTTAAGTTAATTAAGTATTAGAGTGTTTGCACGGGGATCTCTTCGTGCCCTCTAATTATTTTCTTTCTTGTAGGTTAAAGTGGCTTGATGACGATGTTTCCAATCATATAAATTTATTATTATATCTCTGCGACAACAATAATATAATAAAGAAATCTAAAAATTATAATACGCACATATATATACATATACCACTACAACAAATTTTGGATTAAGAGGCATTTAAAAATGCCTTAATAGATAGTTTATTGGGGCATTTTAACTATTAGGGTACTAATAATAATGCCACGTGTAATTATGTCCCAAAAACGTATTGAGGCACTTACAAATGCCTAAAAAATAATTATAAATTTAAGTTTGTTGCGACACTTAAAAATGTCTCAAAAATCACTATAAATTTATTTTTCATATCCCCCACAAGGTCTTCTCTTAACTCAAACTTACATCTCCATCAGCTCGAACCCTGAACCTTTCATTCTTCTTGCACACGCGTAACCACCTAATCTACACATCATCTTATTAATATATGTGCCTATGTTTATTTTATAGTATATCTAAGTTTCATTAGAATTATTCTATTGGGGCACTTAAGATTTGTCTATTAGGGCACTTCATCAGAGTGTCTTGTTAGAATTATTTTAATGGGGCATTTCAAAAATTCTGCCCTATTAGATTTATCTATTAAGACACTTATATTTGTCTATTAGGGCATTTCATTGTCGTGTCTTATTAGAATTGTTCTATTGTGGCACTTCTTTAAATTGTACCTTAAAATGGTATTTTATAGGGCACTTAATTGTTGTGTCTCATTAAAGTTATTGTATTGGGGCATTTTTTTAGATTGTGCCTTAAAATGGTATTTTAGAGGACACTTTCTAAAAAATACTCTAAAAAAGATGGCTCAACAAATCATTTTTGTTATAGTGTACGTAAGTAAACATAAATGCTTTATAAGGTAAAGAACATTTGTTTGATCTTCAACTTTATACTTTTTAATAAGTTAGTACTCAATACTTTATTTTGTCTTATAATAATTATTAAATTTGTAATAAAAACTTTATCACAATTTTGTCCCTTGTTAAAAATTTTGTCAAGAAATTATAATATGGAAAATATATAAAATAAAGAAAAAATAAAAAATATAGAAGCAACGATTATTAATGTTGTGCCATAGATTTTTGGAAAAACATCCACCTAGGGTGTTTCTAATTAATAAAGCCAAGTGGGTGTATTTTTAACGAGTAATTCCAAGTGAGAGTATTTTTCTGAAGAATAAATCATGATTAAGTGGCAAATAACGCTTATAATGTAAATATTCATGATTTTGAGGGCAAAATGGTCCAAGGGAAAATTTGGCAATATTTCCTATAAATTGAAGAGTAAATGAATAGTAAATGGATCTTTTTGGCACGCTTTTCAAGGCATAAATTTCCCCATGAAGCATTGTGGAATTTTCCTTCCGAAGGACTCTGTAATTTCCTTCCGAAGTAGTATGAAATCTTCTTCCCGAAACAAGTATTTTTATTCCTTTGGGAGGGTGAGATTCTCCTTCCGAAGCTGTCATTTTTATTCTTTCCGAATGGGCATAATTTCCTTTTCGAAGCAACATTTTAAAACATTTTTATTCTTTTTGAAGAGGCATTATTTTCCTTTCGAAGCAACATTTTTATTCCTTTGAAAAAGGCATTATTTTTCTTTTCGTATGGGCATTTATCTTCCTTCCGAAACAGCATTTTTTCAGCCAATTCTCCCTTCTGAAATGGCTGTCGCGCCTTGTTTTTCTCCACAAATTACTAGTGCGTGCCACATGGGACACAGTATTTCTTCCCGAAGCCCCGTTCTGAATTGGCCCCTCATAGATGCAATTTCCTTCCGAACCTGCACCTGCATAGTGCCCCTAACATGTGCGCCACGTGGCACCTCCAAAAACCTGCGCGTCCAGCCGAAATCAATCCCAGGACGCCCAACTCCCAAGCCTCCCTCATGCCGTCCGACCTGCAAGCTGGTTCATTACACAGTATGCATGTTTTAATTTTATAATAAAACTGATGCCATTTTTCTCAAATTACATTTGCACCCCATAATTTTCCAAACTTATTTAGTTCCCCCGCAAGTCTCGAAAGCCACGTGGACCCTTTTGGTTGGGCAATATGGCTTTCCCAAAACCTTCCTTTTGTTAATCAAACTGCATGTAGAGGCCCCACGCATTACCTTGACTCTTAATCTTCAACGAGGAACAATCACTCACAAAAATATTATGGAAATCCTTGAAATAATAAATAACGCTTGGAAGCATCCTATGATAACCCAAAGCTCTGTTGGATAGGCCCCCTAGAGGCTAAGAATCTGCTTCGGCAGCTCGCTGTGAGGCACACCTTCTCTCGGAGGACTCTCTAAGTTGTTCAGTCATCCGAGGATTGAGGATTCCTCTTAAGCCGATCCGAGTGCTTTTGACACACATGTTCACCCCCAATATCTAGTACTATATCATGATCATGCCCCCTCTTATCGACAAAGGTATCTTATTTGTATTTATTGAATGCATCATTCATTTATTGAAATTATTTTCCTACACGTACTGACTTAAACATCAAAGGGTATATGCGGGTGAGGAATCCTCGCGTGCCTTCTAACTTGTTCATGTGAGTGCAATTATGCCTTAAATAGACCAAAGGTTACTCCTGATTGGATCAATCCACTACCAAAAATGCCCCCGAGGGCTTATTTGAGACCCCAGCTAGATAATTGGAGATCGGAGCTACCCAATGTATATTTCCACAAACAGACACTTGTCAACTATTCGCCTCACCCTACCGCAATTCCAGCATTCCCTTCTCACAAATTTTAATTGTTGCATTTTGGCGACAACAATTAATAATAGCTATTTGTAACCACTACACTATAGATCCTATAATGGAATTATCCATCACTAGGTTTTTTCTTCTTTGTCGAAAATTGTTGGATTTTCTTCGAAGTCATTTTTTCTTTAATTTCTCAAAAATTTATCACCAAAAAAAAAAAAAAGATTCTTCTATTTGTCTACTAAAATTTTACTACAAATATCATGTATATGTGAGATTATGTATGTATATGTATATATATTTTTGTACAAAATCTTTAATATGTTAAGCAACAATCGCTAGTAATTGTTGCTTCTTTGTTTTTATTTTTTATTTTTCTTTATTTTATATATTTACATCATGATAATTTTTTGTGATGTTCAATAACATTTTTAAATAGAAACTAAATTGTAACAAGATCAAAAAGTTTAATAATTGCTATAATACAAATTAAAATATAAAGGGAGAGGGGGTATCACTTGCATTTTCACTAAACGTAAAGAGTGGCAACTATGATTTTTCTTAGAACAATCTATTCTCTAGTAGTTTGGAGTTTAAACCTTTGGAATGAGAATTTTAATTTACTCTTAAATTTAACATTTAAAGGCCCTTTGTTGTGTGTTTTTCTCTTTTAAACAACTCATTTAGTTAGTTTGGGATTTAAATTTTTTAACAAGCAAATATATATATATATATGTAAATTTAAACCATTAGGAGATTTCTATAAAACTAAACCTAAAACGCAATGAGTAGATTTTCATGAAATTAAACACATGCCACATGATAAGGGCTCTTTAAAACTAAATCGAAATATAAAGGGTTTGATTACAATTTACCATACTATATTGATTCCCTACGTATCATGACCCTACAAGTTTCTTTCTTTAGGGTTTATCGAAATTGAGCCTTTGTCATCATCAGTTGCCCTCATTAGCCTTTTATCGTCAATGACTTTGTTCAGCCTTTGCTACTTATCTTTGGTCAATGTTGTGATACCTCAACCAACAAAGGGCTTGACCTTCGATCTTAGGTCTCCATTTTGGTATTTCTTCCCTTTCCTCCAACCTTTGTCTCTTCATCTAACCAAGGTTTGCTCTTTTTTTCATTGTTGTTGCCACTACAAAAACTTTTGAGTTTAGAGACGGAAAAAATCTATCTCCAAACCTCGAAATTTCTATCTTTAACTAGTTAGAAACGAAATTAGAGATGAATTTTTGCTACCATTTCTAATTAGAGACAAAATTATTTTAATTTCTAATTTAGAGATAGAATTTTTTTCGTCTCAAAAAGATAAATTGTAGTCTCTAATTTGGTTGTGTAATCAATCTCAAAATCCGTGAAATTTTACATTTAGAGACAGAATATTTTTTGTCTCTAAGATGAGGTATGGACTTATAAAAATTAGAGATGGAAATAATTCCATCTCTAAATTAGCTATGGAGGAAAATAAATTTATATTTTTAGAGTTGATCGTTGGCCACCATCCATGGTGGATTCTGACGATTGGAATTGATTATCAAAATTATTTTGGTTTGGTGACCAACATACTTGAAAACCAAAACAATCTAACGGTCAGATCTCAAGAGATTTGAAAATTAAATATTTGAAAAAGACTAACTGTTTCCAGAAGGGCATCGCCAACCACTGTCTATGGCAGATTTTGACAATCAGAACCAATCATTAGAATAACCTTGGTTTAGTGAGTAGTACAACCCAAAAACTGAAATGATCCAATGATTAGATTGATCTAAAACTTAATTTTTTGAAAGATGCTACATTTTTGGAAGGGCATTATTGGCCATTGTCCATAGCAGATTTCGATGATTATAATAGATCATCATAATTGCCTTAATCTAGCGACCAACATACTCAAAAACCAAAATGATCCAATTGTTGGATCTCACTAGATCTGACAATCAAAATTGTAAAACTTTAAGTTCTTACTTTAAATCGGAGAAACTTTGGTCATCAGCATTTGGGAAGGCAAGCTGGCAGCCGGTGGTTGTTGGTCGAGGAAGAAGTGTTAGGATTAAAGTCCTAATCCTAAATAGCAGACGAGAAAATAATCAAAATGAGTACGAAAAACACACAAGATTTACAATAGTTCATTCTCAATGTGAGAGTTATGTCCATTGTCGCAGTTGTAAGTTTTTCACTATATCGAATTGGAGTTTACAAAAATACACACCAACACTCTCTAATAACCACCATAATATAAGCAAAAGTTAAGGCAACGCAAATACATGTGTGAAAACCAAAAACTACCCTTGTTATAGATGATAAAGAGACACAAGCAAGAGGTAGGCTCCGCATACTGACTTTGCGTAGGGGTAATATGTGCTAAGGTGATAATTAGACACCACACACTAACAAGAAGAAGATAAAGAGACACAGGCAAGAGGTAGAGGAACAGGAAAAGATGGATAAGAAGAGGAGAAAGAGGAGAAAAAATAAAGGCAAAGGCGAGTTAATGGGCGGTGGTTACTGGTCGAAGAAAAAGTGGAGAAGAAGACAGAGGTGAATAGGAGAGAATGAGCGAAGGCGGATGAGAACAGGAGAAGTAAGAGAAAGAAATGAAGGTGAAAGTGATCTGGCAGCTGGAGACTACTGGTCAGAGAAGAAAAGGAGAAAGAGACGGGTGAGAGAGAGAGAGGAATAAAAGAAGGAAGAAGAGAAAAGGAGGAAGAGGAGAAACTAATGAAGGTAGATATATATATATATATAGAGAGAGAGAGAGATGGAAACCAAATTAGAGATAGAATGTTTTGTCTCCAAATTAGAGACATAATTTATTTGGAGAACTCAGTGGTCATCTCTATCTCCAAAAATTTCGTCTCTAATTTCAGTTTTTGTTCAAATTAGAGACTAAAGTTTTTGTCTCTAACCTAGAAACAAAAAATTCTGTCTTTGATTAAAATAACCACTAGAAATGGAAAATGTTTCGTCTTTGAAATTAGAGACAAAATTTTTTGATTTTTGATTCCATCTCTAACGAGAAAAAATCAGAGACAAAATCTTTTTCTATATATGAGAGCAACCAAAATTCAATGACAATAAAATTTTGTTTCTGATTTCAAAATTATCTTTAGAGATGGAAATGTTTTTGTCTTTGAATCTAGTGACAAAAATGTTCTGTCTCTGATGAAAAAAATTCGGAGACAAAATTGTTTTTCATCTCTGAGAGCATGCAAAATTCAGACACGGAAAAATTTCATCTTTGATTCCATCTCTAACGAAAAAAAATTTCTGAGACGACCAATTCTGTCTTTGATTCTATCTCTGAGACAATTTTTTCATCACTAATTTCGTCTCTGATTTAGAGAAGACATTTTTCCTTCTCTAATTTTTTTTTGGTTATTTTGATTATCCATCACAAAATTCGTCTCTATTAATCTAACATCTGTCTCTCAATTTAATTTTGTTTTTGTAGTGTGTCATTCTTCATGAAAGACGTTAGGGTAGCAATCAAGTAAAGCCGAGCCAAGCTTTGGTGAGCTTAAGCTCGGCTCAATGAGTAACTCTATGGGCTCGAGCTTGAGCTCAAGCTCGTCTCGAGCCTTAAAGCCTAACTCGAGCTCAGCTCATTAAGAAGCTTGGCAAGGGCTCGAAGTTACAAGTGTCAAATGGGTCGATGTTGCAGGGGTTCGTTGGTGGAAGACGATGAATCGATAGGAGGTTACACACAAGTTGGTCGAAGAAGATGGACAAGAGTCTGTCGATCATCGCAACCAATGAAGAAGAAGAGAAGTCGTTGTTGTCAATGGTCCCTAGGTCGGAAGTAGAAAAAGAATGTTATTTGCTGCTATGCTACACCTGCTAGAGAAAGAAAAAGAAGAGGAATAAGTGGGCACTAAAGGTAAAAGGAGAGGAGAGGAGATGAGAGGGAATCAGGAGGGAAAAAGAAATGGGTTTCTTGAAACCCAGCCCACTAAATCAATTGTTCGAGCATGTAAATATGATATATATTGTATATATTATATACAGATATAATAATTATGCGTATATGTAGTTATATTAAATAATATATTTATAAAGTATTTATAAATGAGCATATTTTCACAAGCTAATCACGAACTTCTAATCTAATATGCTCATGATTCTCTAATCGAGTCTACTCGCAAGCTAATGAGTCAAATTTTATTGAACTCAAGTTCGGCTTATTTACAAATCGAGTTTTAAAATTAGTCTCAAACTCAATTTGTTTACTTTAACGAATAAAGTCAAACGAGATTTTATCGAATTGAACACCATGTCATCGGCTCGACTCATTCAGCCCTAAAAGGCGTTAATGGTGGCAATAATAGTGTAATTATCAAGATCAATGATCAATGATGGAGAAAGGATTTGACAACGATGATGAAGGTCTTTCTTGGTTGACGACAAGAATTAATTTTGAAAAATGTGAGGCATTTTGTGAAGACACAAAGGCAAATGACTACTAGAGAACAAAAGGTATGGGATGGTAGACAACAATAAAGGCCCCGGGGATTGTTTTGGAAAGCTCAAGTGAAGGTGACTGATGAGTGTCACCAACCAAATGGAAGACGACATGCCCATTGAGTCTTGCGATGGTTTTACGGTTTTGGTGTTTTAGGTGGTGTTCTCTTCGTGTTTCAGTTTTAAATTTTGAGTTTTGAAATCATTTTCAGTTTTGTGTTTTGAGTGTCTGTTTTGAGATTTTTGAAAATGCATTCTTTTTGTCATTTTGAAAAATTATTTCTCAAAATAGAAAACTAGAAAGCGCTTTTACTTTGAAATTTTAAAAATTATTTCTTTTTTGTTATTATGATATTTTATTCCATAAATTTGATTTAAAGTAAATTATGTACATTTATTAGTAAATTATAAATTTGATTCAAATACTTTAAACTATAAAATAAAATTCAAATAAAATAAAACAAAAAAATCAAAATCTTAGAAATATCATTAAAAAAATCATATTTCATATTTAGTTTAATATTCAAATAAAATAAAAAAAATCAAAAAACACAAAAAAAAAAAAAAAAAAATCATAGAAGGGGAGAAGAGCCACAGGAAGACATATCTTTTTCCATCTCTTAGGGTTTTCTGCAGATCCTAGCGCCGTCGTCGCCGCCTCTTCCTTTCACCACTGGCTGCCTCTCTTTCTTCTCTCAATAAGAACCAAACTTGGGAATTAGTCCCTAGACCTAAGGATAAGTCCATTGTAGGTTGTAAGTGGATTTATAGGGTTAAAGAGGGTACAACTGATAGAGAACCAATAAGATTTAAGGCTAGGTTAGTAGCCAAGGGATTCATACAAAAGGAAAGGATAGATTATAATGAGATTTTTTCACCGGTTGTTAAGTACACTACCATTCGTGTCATGCTTGCATTAGTTGCATATTTTGATTGGGAACTTGAACAACTAGATGTAAAAATAGCTTTCTTACATGGTGATTTAGAAGAAAAAATCTTTATGTAACAACCCAAAGGTTTTGAAGACAAAAGAAAACTAGATTTTGTGTGTTTCTTAAAAAAATCCTTATATGGTTTAAAATAGTCCCCAAGATAGTGGTATAAACGTTTTGACTCCTTTGTTAAATCAATTGTTTTTAAAAGAAGTGAGTTTGATCATTGCTTGTATTTTCAGCATAAAAATAAAAATGACTATGTGTTTCTTTTACTTTATGTTGATGATATGCTTCTTATTGGTCTTGATGTCAAAAAGATAAATAGCATAAAATCTGCATTAGGTGGAGAATTTGACATGAAAGACCTAGGAATAGCCAAGAGGATCCTAGGTATGGAAATTGAAAGGGATAGGTTAAATTCTACGTTATTTTTGCATCAAACAGCATATGTGTTAAAAATTCTAAAAAGATTTGGTATGCATGATAGTAAGTCAGTATCCTTACCTTTAGGAAACCATTTCATATTATCTAAAGATAAATCTCCTGGTAATGAGGAAGAAAAGGAATATATGAATAGAATCCCTTATTCAAATGCTATAGGTTCTGTCATGTATCTTATGGTATGTACTAGGTCAGACTTAGCCTATGCAGTTAGTACTCTCAGCAAATTTATGACAAACCCAGATCCTCATCATTGGGAAGTAGTGAAATGGTTATTGAAGTATTTAAGAGGAACTTATAATGTAGGATTAATATATAAGCATAAGTCCGATAATGTGAGATTAATAGGGTTTACTGATTCAGACTATACTGGTGATAGAGATAATAGGAAGTCCACATCATCCTATGTATTTACTTTGTGTGAATCATGCATTAGTTGGAAGTCTCAGTTTCAACATATTGTTACCCTCTCTACCACCGAGTCTGAATACATTGTTGCTACAAAGGCTATTAAGGAAGCCCTATGGTTTAAGGGATTGCTAAATGAACTATGTGTTCTTAATGAAAATGTAACTGTTTTCTCTAATAGTCAATCTGCAATTCACTTATGTAAAAATCCTATTTTTCACGAACACACCAAACATATAGATGTGAGATTGCATTTTATTCGTGATATTGTATCTTAAAGCATTATTAGATTGGAAAAAGTGCTTTCGAAATATAATCTTGCTAATATGGGAACTAAAATTTTACCTGTGGCTAAATTTAAAACTGCCTAGATTTACTTAACATTGGTAAGGTTACTTGATAGTTGCTTATGCATCATCTGCATTGTTGCATCCTGCTGCACATGTTTTCTGTTTGTGTTTGCTGGCCTCTTTGGGAATCAGGTGGAGATTTGTTGTTTTTTTGTTTTCCAAAGAGGCCCAAGGCTATGATGAATATCTAGGTTTATCTTCATAGGCTTCGGCCCGGGATTGAAGTACCGTCTAATATACCACCCATTGGCAGCCCATTAAAAAGTCGGGCCATAAGCCCTTAATTAAGCCTTTGGAGGAGAAATGGGCTGAGCCCATTTGCTCAAAGCTTAAGGAAGCCCAAGCCTAAGCCAAATAGCCCATCAGCCGCGCCCTAGCACCGTCGTATTTAAGGCTTATTTTCTGCCTTCTTTACCCTTATTTGACAGTCGAACTCTCTCTCTCCTTCTCTCTTTTGCTTTCCCGATACTTTTCTTTGATGGTCGATCTTCGTGTGCTGGTTCTTCCCTTTTTTGCCAGATCTACTTCTCATGGCAGTGGGTCTTCCTTTCCTTTGGAAGCCCCTGGTCGATCGGTGAGTAGCTTGTATTTATTTGGTTCAGCAGATCCTTTGGAGGTAAGCTTTTCTGGACTATTCTTCGCCCTATTTCTGAGCGATCGTTCTTGCTCCTTGGTGGATCTGGCGGTGAACGTAACCTGTGTGGTTTTGGGGAGAAGTTTTGGTGTTCTGGTCAAGAGGGTTTTTTGGGCTCCTATTTGGGGGTTTTTGTGGCTTGTTCCTTGTGTGCTTTCGTGAGGCTTGGTGTCCCTATTTTCTGGAGTTGCCTGGGTGGTACACACTTGGACAGACCCAGATCTGAGCCTTGATGAGTTATTTTACAGGGAGTTTCTTTTACTATTACTCTTTTGTGTTCTTGACTAGTTTTCGATATCTCTTTGGTTTTGCTTATATTTGTACTAACCCTCTATTGAGTTAATTGTTGGGAATAAATCACGCATATTTTCTATCTAATTCGTTTTATGGTCTTGTTACAATTGTTCTGATCGTGAACCATGTTGTTCTTGGCTTGGTTTGCCTTATTCAACAAAGAAGGTGTCACAAGGAGCACTCTGGATTTGAGGGATCCTGAACCACCAATCCACTAATCTTTAACAATTTCTACTTTAAGTAAGCCTATACATCTCCATTGGTTATTATTTATGCTAGAGATAGTATCCAATTAATATTTAAATTTTTAATTGATAATTAGAAATTTAAATAAAATAATGTTTACAAGTTCAATATCAATTCTAATTGATAATTAAAAATTTGTTGGTTTTGAATGCATAATGTTTATAAGTTCTCAATATTTTAATTTTTTTATTTTTTAAGAATTTTTATAGTTAAAATATTCTTTTAAATTCTTTAACGAAATAATTATTTTAATTATTTATTTATTTTTTAGTATGTTTTAATAGTCTAATTTTTTTATATTTTTAGTGATGGAAATTTTTCGTCACTAAATATTTTTAATTTTTTAATAAAATAATTATTTTTATTTTTTATATTTTTTAATATTATGTAGCGACGAAAAATTTCCGTCGCTAAATTTTTAAATAATTACAGCATCGACGATGGAAATTTTTCCGTCACTAAATTTTAAAAAATTTCAATTAGCGACGGAAAAATTTTCTTCGCTAAACTGATTTAGCGATAGATTTTTGGGCTTTAGCGACCGAAATATTCCATGGCTAAATGTCAAATTTCTTGTAGTGCAAGTTAACTAATTTGAGAGATCTAACACCCTTATCCACAAAGAGACCCCTATGATCATCTTACTTTTGCAATCGCAAAGGTGAATATGCACTACAAAAAAACTGGCATTTAGCGGCGGTTTTGACCAATCGCTGGAATAACCACCGCTAATCATATTTTTTGTGGCGGTTTTAAAACCACCGCAAAATTAGTGATTTAACGGCGGTTTATAAAATATATAGCGGCGGTTTTTCAACCATCGTGAAAATTATAAGAAAAAAAATTAATTTTAGCGACGGTTTTTCAACCACAGCAAAAATAAAAAAAATTAAAAATTTTAATTTTTGAAACCGCCGCTAAAATTAAAACGAAATTAAAAAATTTAATTTCTCCCACCCGCCCGTGCCCACCGGCTCACCCGCCTGTGCCATGTGCATGCGAGCGACCGTCTGATCTGCAAAGCCCCCTTATTATATAACCACATATATAAATTATATACCAAAACAACCACTACTTTCCAGAATTATATTTTATATTTTTAATATAAATTAAAAAATATTAATTAAATTATTATTTTTTAAAAGAGTAAAGGAATAAATTAAAAATAAATTAATTGAATTAAATTAACTAAATTAATTGATTAAAAATAAAAAATTATATATTTTTTAAAATTATTAAAATTTTGTTAAATTTATTTTTATTTTAATTTTTTAAATTAAATTTTTAATTAACTAGTGGTGAACCCGTGTGATATATGGGAGAGTTTAATTTAAAAATAAAAAGAAATTATTATTTTAAATAATTTTAACAAAATTGATAATTATAATTTTTTTTAATCTTTAATCATGTTGAAAAAATTTAAGTTTACTTAATTATTCACTATTCAATATACTAATGGAGAACACTTTTAATTCAATATACTATATGTATTAAGGAATAATTAACATATTAAATAGGTCACTTGAGAAAATACTTATAAATTTTTTTATTATATTATATTTATTTATAAATAAATATTTTCACTTAAAAACATTCGTTATTTTCTATTTATTATATTATAATTATAAATATAAATTAAAACTCTTAAATATGAGTAAGAATAAGTTTTTTCAATAATAACAAAATTTTAAAAAAATTAATTTTGATTTCTTCTATAGTCTTAAAAATGTGATACCTTAAATATTAATTAGCATTGAAAAATCCTAACATTTGACAACCTTAAATAATTTTTTATGAATTTGTTAAGACATCACATTTTCAAGACTATAATATAATTATTAAAGTAATTAATAATTAATTAATCACTACCTTTGATTTAATACAAATTTTTGAGAAAAAAAATTCACCATTGATTGACACTTGCAAAATACTTTACTTGACTATCATATTTTAATATTATATAAATGTACATAGAATAATGATATAAAAAATAATATTTTAAATAAATAGATAATTTTCTATGACTTAATTAATAGTTTAAGTTGTCTATTAATATTTCTCATAAAACTCATGCAAATTTAATACAAACAATTAGCATTTAAAAACTCGTATATTTAAAATTTATTATTAATTTTACAATAATTAGTACATATTATTTCAAAACAATTGAAAGATTTAAATTATTAATGAAAATTACAAAATATAAATTATTAATGCAATAAGTATTAAATGCAAATCATTAATGCAAGTTTTGGGGGAAAAGTTTATTACTACTTATTATTTCAAAGCAATTGAATGATTTAAATTATCAATGCAAATTACAAAATACAAATTATTAATGCAATAAGTATTAATTGTAAATCATTAATGCAAGTTTTGGAGGAAATTTTTTTTTTCAAGACTATCCTACTTTTATATATATAAAGATGCAAATTACAAAATGTAAATTATTAATGCAATAAGTACTAAATACAAATCATTAATGCAAGTTTTGGGGGAAAATTTTATTACTACTTATTATTTCAAAGCAATTGAAAATTTTAAATTATTAATGCAAATTACAAAATGTAAATTATTAATACAATAAGCGTTAATTGCAAATCATTAATTAATGCAAGTTTTGGGAGAAAATTTCTTTTTTCAAGACTATCCTACTTTTATATATATAAAGATGCAAATTACAAAATATAAATTATTAATGCAATAAGTACTAAATGCAAATCATTAATGCAAGTTTTGGGGAAAAATTTTATTACTACTTATTATTTCAAAGCAATTGAAAATTTTAAATTATTAATGCAAATTACAAAATGTAAATTATTAATACAATAAGTGTTAATTACAAATCATTAATTAATGCAAGTTTTGGGAGGAAATTTCTTTTTTCAAGACTATCCTACTTTTATATATATAAAGATTTTGTAATTAATTTTAATTAAAATTTTAATTTCTTTTCAAGATTTTATATTTCTTTTTATTTATTTAATTCAATTTAATTATAATTTTGAATTATTTAATTTTAATTTTTAATTATTTAATTATTTTTAAATTTAGCGAAGATTAAAAACCGCCGCTAAATTAAAATTTTTAATGAATTTTGCGGCGATTTTTGAAAACCGCCGCAAATGTTAATTTAATTTTAATTTAAATTATTTAATTATTTTTTTAATTTTTGCTAAATTAAAATTTTTAATGAATTTTGCGACGGTTTTTGAAAATCGTCGCAAATGTTAATTTAATTTTAATTATAAATTATTTAATTTTTTTTTAATTTAGTGACGATTTTTGAAAACCACCGCTAAATTAAATTTTTCTTGAATTTTGCGGCAATTTTTTAACACTGTCGCAAATGTATTTTAATTTTAATTTTGATTTATTTAATTATTTTTTCATTTAGTGGCAGTTTCTCAAAAATCGCTGCTAAATTCAATTCTATTTTTTAATTATTTAATTATTTTTTAAAATTAGTGACGGTTTTTTAAAAACCGCCGCAAAATGTTAAAAAAACTGCCGCTAAAATAGTATTTTGCGGCGGTTTACAAACCGCCCCAAAATTCCATTTTTTGCGACGGTTTTAAAAACCACAGCTAAAAATCAATTTTTTTGTAGTGATGTTCCTATTGCCTTCGATTCAACCGTGCCAGAGCCTGAATAAATTGTAGAAGGATATGCTACCATGGCCTCCATCTCCTCTATAGTCGCAAGCTGATTAGAAGAAACACCACCTATTGTATCATATTTTTTGGTATATGAGAAAATGTGTTTGATGAAAACCACATAAAAATCTCATATTTTGAAATAAGTTTTTTATATTTCGAAACATGTATGATTAGTGTTTTGGCGCTAAAGGTAAAATATTTTAAAAATCCATTTTTTATCTCATCATATTTTGAAACTATGTTTTTATGTTTCGAAACATAGTTCTGTAATGTTTATTCGAAATGCTCTTCAATATGATGTATTTCGAAACATAGTTTCCTTGTTTCGAAACATCAGTCTGTCATGTTTCTAAACTCGTTTCATGATGTATATTAAAAAGGGTTCAAGTTTTGCTTAATCTATATGATATATTTCGAAATCTATTTGAAATCTAATCCTATGTTTCGAAACCTTTGTCAGCAATGTATCCTTGTTCAACATGTTTTGAAACATGTTTCTGAAGTATGTTTCGAAACCTACTTTTCATATTTCGAAACATCTGTCTTTGTCAGAAGAATTTCAAAAAATCTGTCATGTCTTTGCACTTTATTTGAAAAGCTATTTTAATAATCTATTTTTGAAATTATACCCATACCCTGATGTTCAAATTTTAGATATGTTTTAAGTGGAGAATAAAACCAAATCATTTTGTTTTTAAAGAGTAGTCTTCCATTCATTTTTGTCTCCTGGTGCATATCCAGCTGTAAAGGCTGTATGTTTCGAAACATGTTATGTGTGTTTCGAAACCTCTGTGTAGAAATGTGTTGTTTCGAAACCTGATAAGTATATTTCGAAACCTATTTTCTTATCTTGTCTCTAATGGTTATAATTAGCCAAAAGTGTATCTGTTTATTATATATTTAAGCTCTTTGAAGACAAGAAGGTTCTCTCCAAGCATACACAATTTTTACACATTTACAAGAGATTCTTGCCACAAGCACAAGTGAACAAAGCTCTTTTAACGAACTCTCAAAGAAGTTCCTTTCAATCATTCATTGGTGTGCATTGTGGTACTAACAAGAGAAGCAAGTAAAATCCAAAGCTCTCATTTCTTCAAGCTCTCCTCATTCCATACCAATAGGTTTGCTATAACTATTTGGTAAGGTGTTTTAATTATATTCAAAATTGTTGGGTTGTAAAAGATAAGTATTATTTATCTTGTTATAAGGTTTGAATTGAGTCCGTAAAAACTCAGTGTGTAAGGTTTTAGCGTGAACCTTGGTAAAACCCTTGGTGTCATTGATCGCTAGTAAAAGTGATTGTGGTTTGCAAATCCTTCAAGTGGGAAAGCTTGAAGGCAGTGGAGTAGGCAAGTGCCGAACCACTATAAATCTTGTGTGTACTTGATTTCTCATTCCTATTTATTGTTATTCTTGTTCAAGTTGTTTAAAAGAATCATTTTTGAAAATCTAAAGAAGTTTTATTATTTGCAAATCAATGAGCACTATTTCGAAACACACCTTAGTAGGTTTTGAAACATACCTACCAGTAAGTTTGATTTCGAAACATACTCATCTATTTTTCGAAACATACTTAATAGAAAGGTTTGGTTCGAAACATATTTCCTCAAGTTTCGAAACATTGTATCCTGCAAATCCCAATTCACCCCTCCTCTTTTGATATACTTGCCATTATATAGAACTAACAATTGGTATCAGAGTGCAAGGTCTCTAAGTGTTTTCTAAGTTTAACCACCAAAGAGCAAAGATCCAAATGACACTCAACACTGACTTCAAGTTGGAAGGAAAAAACACCTCAAGACCATCCTATTTCGACGATTCAAACTACACCTACTGGAAAACAAGAATGAGGTATTTCTTGATGCAAAATACTGAGCTATATACATGTATATCTAGTACGGTTACACTTCTAGAACCTCCTACGGCAACTTGGAATGAACAATAAAATCAAACTAATGAGTTAAATGCTAGAGTTATAAATATATTACATTGTGCTTTAAGTTCACCTGAGTTTAATAGAATAATTTCATGTACTACGGCAAAAGAAATTTGGGATCACTTAGAAGTAACACATGAAAGAACCAAGAAAGTGAAAAGCACTAAAATTGCAATCCTTACTAGTGAATATCAAAATTTCGTAATGAATATTAGTGAATCCATTAAGGAGATATTCATAAGATTTAACAACATTGTAACGAACTTGCAAGTTCTAGGAAAAACAATCACCACAGAAGAAAAGGTTCAAAAGATCTTAGAAAGTCTACCATCTATTTGGGAACCTAAAGTCATGGCCATAGAAGAAGCTAGAGACACATCTACACTTACAATGGATGATTTACTAGGCTCACTATTGACTCATAAGATTAAACTAAACAGAAAAGAATCAAATGAGCTCAAAATGAAGTCATTAGCATTCAAGGCCAAAGAAGAAAATGAAAGTGAAACAAGTGATAAAGAAGAAGAACTTACTCTACTCACAAAATGTTTTAATAAGTTTATGAGAAAAGGAAAATTTCCCAAGAGAAAACCATACGAAAACAAGAAATTCTCTAAGGATACTCCTTATGAATTAAAATATTGAGTGTAAGAAATCAAGACATATCAAGGCAGATTATCCTCAATACAAAAATCTAAAAAGGAACAAGAAGAAGAAGTCACTAGCTACATTGAATGAAGAAGATTCCCTCTCCTCCGATTCAAGTCAACAAGAAGAAGCTGCAAACTTTTGTCTTATGGCACAAGAAGAAAATGAGGTAACTTCATGCTCATCTAGTAGCAACTCTCTTTCATTCAATTCCTTACAAGATGAATACAACTTACTTTTAGAAACATATAACAAAATGTTGGCTAAAAACAAAGTTCTGAAAAATGTCTCAACAATCAAAGAAAGAGAATGTAATGATCTTAAGATTGCATATGATGACTTAGAGCAAATTATTGAACAAAAGAATAATGAAAATGCAAACTTAAATATCAAACTTTCAGAATTAGAAAAGAAGAACAATGATCTATTAGACTCATTTGAAAAATTATTAGAAGGAAAGAAAAAGCTAGAAATAATTTTGGGAAATCAAAAACCATTTGGGGATAAAAGAGGTCTTGGATACATAGATGATATGCCATCTACCTCAACAACTATATTTGTTAAAGAAAAATCTTTGAACAAACCCCATTCATTTAGAAAATATGTTGTCCAACATAATCAAGATCTTTATAAAAGAACAAGTTTAACTTGTCATTATTGTAACAAAATGGGACACCATATCAAGCAATGTTTTTATAGAAAAAAATGCTCATAGATTAAATTTGAAGTGGATTCCAAAAGTTAACAACGATGTGTTTACTAACATTGGTGGACCCAAAAGGACTTGGGTACCAAAAGTACCAATATGATATGTTTCTTGTAGGTAAGCTTGGCATCCAAAGAAGGAAAGAAGAAGTGGTATCTTGATAGTGGATCTACTAAGCAAATGATGGGAGACTAGGATCAATTCATCTCTCTCACCTATAAAGATGGGGGTAATGTTGTCTATGGAGACAACTCTAAAGGTAAAATTCTTAGCTATGGCACAGTTGGTTTATGTAAAACAAAGATTGAAAATGTATACCTAGTTGAAGGTTTAAAACACAACTTGCTAAGTATAAGCCAATTATGTGATAAAGAACATAGAGTCACTTTTAAATCAAGCAAATGCAAAGTCTATAACTTGAAATCAAATGAACTTATTTTTTCTGGAAATATACATGGTAATGTATATGTTATTTGGCTTGATGATGTTGTGCTAAAACATGAAAATTGCCTTATTGCATCAAATTCAAACTTGTCTTGGTTATGGCATAAGAAATTAGGACATGCAAGTATGAGTTTAATTGACAAATTGGCTAGAAACAACTAGTTAGAGGCTTACCCAATATCAACTTTAAAAAGGATCATGTATGTGATATGTGTATGAAAGGAAAACAAACTAGAGCCTCATTTAAACCTATAAATTCAGTTAGCACAGCTAGACCTTTAGAATTGCTTCACCTAGATTTGTTTGGTCCTATGAGAACTCAAAGTTTAGGAGGAAAATCCTATACCTTAGTTATAGTAGATGATTTCTCAAGGTTTACATGGGTGTTATTTCTAGGAAATAAAAGTGATGCTTTTAAAGCATTCTCTAGATTATGCAAAAGAATTCAAAACAAACAAGAATTAAAGATAAAACAAATAAGGAGTGATCATGGTGGAGAATTTGAAAATCAAGAATTTTAGTCCTTTTGTGAAGAAAATGGAATTCATCATAACTTCTCAGTCTCTAGAACTCCTCAACAAAATGGTGTCGTTGAAAGAAAGAATAGAACTCTTATAGAAATGTCTAGAACAATGTTACTAGAAAGTAACTTGCCAAAATATTTTTGAGCTGAAGCTGTAAATACAGCCTGCTATGTTCTAAATGGAGTATCAATAAGACCTATCATCAAAAGAACCCCACATGAACTTTTCAAACACAATAAACCCAATATTTCATATTTTCATCCTTTTGGGTGCAAGTGTTTCATTCTAAACAATGGAAAAGATCAACTAGGGAAGTTTGATGCTAAAAGCGACGAAGGCATATTCATAGGATATTCATCTCAAAGCAAAGCTTATCGAGTCTTTAACAAAAGATCACTAGTTGTAGAAGAATCAATGCATATAGTGTTTGATGAAAATCCAAAAATAGACAATAATAATGATGATCTAGAAGTCATTTCAAATAAAGTAAATCAAATTCAAATCAATGAAAAAGAAGATCATTCTATTATCCAAACTTCTGATATTCAAAAAGAAGTTTCATTTCCAAGAGAAAGAAACTATGTTAAAGAGAATGAAATTCTAGCAAAGGAGTATCAACTAGATCTTCCCTTAGATTAAACACAAATCTAGTTCTAATCTCTCAAATAGAACCAAAAAATGTTCAAGAAGCTTTAAATGATGATGAATGGGTTAAAGCTATGCAAGATGAGCTAGATCAATTCAAAAAGAATGAAGTTTGGTGTCTTGTACCTGAACCTCCAGATCATCCTATCATTGGAACAAAATGGGTCTTTAGAAATAAGCTTGATGAAAGTGGCAACATCATTAGAAATAAAGCTAGATTAGTTGCTCAAGGTTATAGTCAAGAAGAAGGCATGGATTATGATGAAACCTATGCTCCGATAGCAAGATTGGAAGCTATAAGAATCTTGTTATCTTTCTCATGCTACAAGAACTTCACTTTATATCAAATGGATGTTAAAAGTGCATTCTTAAATGGTTTCATTTCGGAGCAAGTGTTTGTAAAACAACCACCCGGCTTTGAAAATCCAAAATATCCAAATCATGTATATAAGCTGACTAAAGCCCTATATGATTTAAAGCAAGATCCTAGAGCTTGGTATGAAAGGCTAAGTAAGTTTCTTACTGAAAATGGATTTCAAAGAGGTAAGGTTGACATAACACTTTTCATTAAAAAGAAAAGAAATGATATATTGTTTGCCCAAATTTATGTAGATGACATTATTTTTGGATCCTCAAATCTTAAGTTATGTGAAGAGTTTGCCTCGATAATGCAAAATGAGTTTGAAATGAGCATGATGGGAGAATTAACATACTTCCTAGGTCTTCAAATTAGGCAAACACCTCAAGGAACTTATTTAAGCCAGGCTAAGTATGTAAAAGAAATTCTAGCAAAATTTGGTATGAAAGATTGTAAACCTATATCAACCCCTATGAGTGCATCTAGTGTCATCGATAAAGATGAGAAAGGAAAAGCAGTGGATCAAAAGCTATATAGAGGGATCATTGGCTCCTTGCTATATTTAACGGCTTCTAGGCTTGATATTGTATTTAGTGTTGGTATATGTGCTAGATACCAAGCTGATCCAAAAGAATCTCACTTGAAAGCCACTACAAAGAATTTTGAGATATATCAAAGGCTCTGAAAACCTAGGTCTATTCTATGCAAAATCAAAAGATTTCAAGCTAAATGCATATACCGATGCTGACTATGAAGGATGTAAGATTGATAGAAAGAGTACAAGTGGAATATGCCACTTTCTAGGAAACTCTTTAGTGTCTTGGGGTAGCAAGAAACAAAATATCGTTGCCCTATCCTCAACTGAAGCTGAATATGTAGCAACTAGCCTATGTTGCATACAAGTCCTTTGGATTAAGCATCAACTAGAAGATTACAATATCTTCTTAGAAAAAATACCAATCAAGTGTGATAACACTAGCACAATAGCTTTTTCCAAAAATTCGGTATTCCATGCAAGAACCAAGCATATTGAAATCAAACATCATTTATAAAGGGATCATGTTCAAAAAAAGGATATTACATTGGAATTCGTAGACACAAATAATCAAGTCGCTGATATCTTTACTAAACCATTGGACAACAAAAAGTTTGAACACTTTAGATCATGCCTTAACTTGCTAGAAATCAGGTTCTAGATTTAGTTTATCGAAATTTTGAATCCAAGTGTTTCTACTTAAGGAAGTTTCAAAACATCTTTTTCATGTTTCGAAACATGTGCTGTATCGAGTAAATCGTGTTTTGAAACTCCATGTTATTCCATTTCGAAACAAAATCTCCAGAGAGTGTTATTTTGAAACATACTTGATCTATGTTTCGAAACCTGTTTTCCAAAGAGTGTTATTTTGAAACATACTTGATTTCTGTTTCGAAACTTGTTTTCCAGAGAGTATTATTTCGAAACATACTTGATCTATGTTTCGAAACCTGTTTTCCAGAGAGTATTATTTCGAAACATACTTGATCTATGTTTTGAAACCTGTTTTCCAGATAGGTATATTTCGAAACATAAGCCCCATGTTTCGAAACCTAGAATTGGGATTATAAATACCCGAACGGTTTCAAACCTCCATTCTCTCTAAAACTTTCTCTATATTTTGAAACCCTAGCCTCCGAAACCTCTCTCCCTCACACTCTTTCTTGAAATCTCTCTCAATCTCTCACTCCAATCTTGCAAATCAATCATGGTTAGGTCAAAGAGATCTGCCGAAAAACGTCAATGCACTTATGTCTCGCCATCTCCTCATCCTCAAGAGTTCAATGACGACTTTCCTACTCCTCAAGCCTACAAATCCTTCAAATTGCTATTTGAAAAATGTGAGGTAAATCTCGGTCGTCCATTTGATATTGATGTTTTAGAAAAAGCCAACTTCTCCTATCTGCCCATGTTAAGAGATAGAAATTGGTTGCAACTCTTAAAGTTTAGATCCCCAGTTTTTCTAGATTATGTTTGAATTCTCTACTCAAATGCTCAAACACATTTTGATGGGCATGAGTACACTGATCGTTTTTGAACTTTTCTTCAAAACACTGAACTTGAAATTAGCCCTAATTCAATAGCTACATTTTTGGACATTCCTGCTGAAGGAGACATCTACATTCCCTATACATTCAAGTCTCTAGATGCTTGTAGAAAAATTTCTGGAAACCCAAATCTCAAAGAAGCCTTCACCAATACAAATGCCTTATCATTTGATTTCCGTATCCTTCATATTATTATTTGTCAAGTCTTACATCCTAGAAAGGGAAACTATGCTAAGCTTTATCCCGAGGACCTACGGTTCATGGAAAAGCTTATGGAAAATAAACCGATCAATCTTCCCTCAATCATGTGTAATAAAATGGTAAATGCTAATGCTCATCATAAGTAATCACTTCCTTACGGTTACTTACTTTCAGCATTTATCAAAATCAAGTTTCCATCTATCCAATTCTCATCCATTCTTCCGGTATCCAAACTCACTTTGTTTGATCATACATCCCTAACAAAAATGGGATATAGATATGATGATGTGAACAAAAGGTATACCAAAATGATCCATTGCCACCAAAGATTTAGTTTTGAAATGGACGCACAAGCGGAAGAACAAGCGGCAAAAGAAGCTGAGGAAGCAAAGGACGAAGAAGACAATGATGCTCCAGTTTCTGATGCTGGACCCTTCTCTAGAGTCACCCCTGACATGTTAGCATCGCTTCAGTATACTATAGCTGAAGGCTTTGCATCTATGACTCGGAAGTTCAATGACGTCTTGGCTATTCAAGCCACCTTTGGGACTCAGCTGCAAGCGTTAAACGACAAAGTCAATGACAATCACCGCCAAACGAAAGATTACCTTGATAGTCTTAGGGATCAACTAGGAAACTTAGAAGAGTTGGTTGCGAGTCACCCAAGTCCTAGTGCTCCTAGCTTCCCATCTCCCTAGTTTATTTTTCAGTTGAACTCTACGTTTTGTAATTGACTATCTATGCGCTCTCATATTAGATTCTGTTCTTGCAAAGTGTTAGATGTTTGTTTTTAAATGCATTTCTATTCAGTTACTCTTGATACTTTGCTTGTGTTCATGAATATTTTATCTTGATTGCCATATTTTTTGGTTATGATAAAAAGGGGGAGAAAAATGAAAATTGTATTGGATGCTTGAAATGTATGTGTGAAATGGATGCTTACTTAAGTTGGTATCATACATTCAATTTTAAGCCTATTAGTCTTATGTTAAAACACTAACTCTTGGTATCAAGGAAATTCTTATGTTATGTAGTTTCAAACAAATGCAAAAGCGGATGTGCCGTTTCAAGGTTATATTTCTAACTCCAATGTACGTTTATGGGGGAGCAATGTAAATGTTGTATGCATATTGTTTTTTCAAAGGGTTTTCATCATTATCAAAAAATAGGAGGAGAATTGTTGTATCATATTTTTTGGTATATGAGAAAATGTGTTTGATAAAAAACCATATGAAAATCTCATATTTCGAAATAAGTTTTTCATATTTTGAAACATGTATGATTAGTTTGTTAGCGTTAAAGGTCAAATGTTTTAAAAATCCATTTTTTATCTCATCATGTTTCGAAACTATGTTTCTATGTTTCAAAACATAGTTTCCATGTTTCGAAACATCAGTTTGCCATGTTTCTAAACTTGTTTCAAGATGTATATTAAAAAGGATTCAAGTTTTTCTTAATCTATATGATGTATTTCGAAATCTAAGCCTATGTTTCCAAACTTATTTAGTATATTTCAAAACCTTTGTCAGCAGTGTATCCTTATTCAACATGTTTTGAAACATGTTTCTAAAGTATGTTTTGAAACCTACTTTTCATATTTCGAAACATCTGTCTCTGTCAGAAGAATTTCAAAAAATCTGTCATGTCTTTGTACTTTATTTGAAAAGCTATTTTAATAATCTATTTTTGAAATTATACCCATACCCTGATGTTCAAATTTCAAATATGTTTTAAGTGGAGAATAAAACCAAATCATTTTATTTTTAAAGAGAAGTCTTCCACTCATTTTTGTCCCCTAGTGCATATCCAGCTGTAAAGGTTGTATGTTTGGAAACATGTTATGTGTGTTTCGAAACCTCTATGTAGAAATGTGTTGTTTCGAAACCTGATAAGTATATTTCGAAACCTACTTTCTTATCTTGTCTCTAAGGGTTATAATTAGCCAAAAGTGTATCCATTTATTATATATATCAGCTCTTTGAAGACAAGAAGGTTCTCTCCAAGCATACACAATTTTTACACATCTACAAGAGATTCTTGCCACAAGCACAAGTGAACAAAACTCTTCTAATGAACTCTCAAAGAAGTTCCTTTCAATCATTCCTTGGTGTGCATTGTGGTACTAACAGGAGAAGAAGGTAAAATCCAAAGCTCTCATTTCTTCAAGCTCTCCTCATTCCATACCAATAGGTTTGCTATAACTATTTGGTAAGGTGTTTTAATTATATTCAAAAATGTTGGGTTGTAAAAGATAAGTATTATTTATCTTATTGTAAGGTTTGTGTTAAGCCCGTAAAAGTGATTGTGGTTTGCAAATCCTTCAAGTGGGTAAGCTTGAAGGTAGTGGAGTAGGCAAGTGTCGAACCACTATAAATCTTGTGTGTACTTGATTTCTCGTTCCTACTTATTGTTATTCTTGTTCAAGTTGTTTAAAAGAATCATTTTTGAAAATCTAAAGAACTTTTATTATTTGTAAATCAGTGAGCACTATTTCGAAACACACCTTAGTAGGTTTCGAAACATACCTGCCAGTAAATTTGATTTCGAAACATACTCATCTATATTTCGAAACATATTTAACAGAAAGGTTTGTTTCGAAACATATTTCCTCAAGTTTCAAAACATAGTATCCTCCAAGCCAAAGTTTTCAAATTATTGAAAAATTTATCCAAATCCCAATTCACCCCCCCTCTTGGGATATACTTGCCATTATATAGAACTAACACCACCATCCTTGGATTGTGAAGCAATGCTTGAGCCCTCAGGACTGGAAAATACCCCAGTATGAGTCAACAACCTTGGAGTTTCTATCATGTTAGCAGCATAAACCAGACCTGAGTTTGCAAATGTTGAGATTGTTGGGACAATAGAATATTCAAGATCAAGCTCCAAACTCACCGAAAAACTATTCTTTAGTTTATACTCATTGTTTCCCCAATGGTTGTGTTGATACGCATTCCTCCTAACCCTTGTACCACTAGGGTTGACTATTATACGACCAAGATCATCCTCATCATCGTTATCATCCATCATTCGTCTTCTAGGATTAACGAGAACAGGATTAATAGCTGGTCTTCCCGATTTAATGTAGCCAACTTGATTCACGCCATTAATTTGGTTTCAGTTATGATTAACTCATTGTAAAATGCCCAATTGGCTGCGGATTCACTCTAATTGCTACTTCATTGTATGAGTTATTTCCCGTTGTTCTTCCATTGCTCTTCAAACCACAGACAACCCCTGATAACCGTCACGAGATTAGTTGCTACCGTTACCTTCAAGATTGGCCATTTGATTGGTTGATTGACCGCTCTAATACCACCAGACGCAGTGTGCGTGTGTGAAAAAATCACACCAAAATAAACCCTTGAAAGAACAAACTTCAATAGCCAAAGTTTAGCTTTCAAGAAGACGCAATGAGAAAAACTTCATTACAAACTCTAGATTTTAGGCATATTTATAGTGTTTGGCTAATCCAAATCCATCTAATATTTATAACTAAAATCTAACTAGAATAAAAACATCTAACTAGAATCCTAAAAGTAAATCCTAAGTAAAATTCAACTAGAATTCTAATAAAAATAAAACTTTAATCAAACATGAAGTAGAATCTTAAATCAAGTAGAAACATGAAATAGAATCCTGAATCAAGTAGAATTCTAAAACATATGAAGTATTAAAATACTGTTTGTTATTGTTCTAGCACTACTGTTCCAGTTTGGTAGGGTTAGCCTTGGGTCGGGTCTTGATTGGTTACCGCATCAGTTCTAAAAATTAAATAAGCATTGTTGAGTCAATCAAGGCTAAGTTTTTAGAGATTGATATTGGTAATTGTGAATGTTCACATACACAAGATGGTGTAGCTAAACCAAGTGTAGTTGTGGTTCCCATTATCAATGAAAGAATTGTTGTTTCACTCAAACAAATAGAATGTGTAGACATTTCAGTTACAAATGTTTTATCTTTTATTGCAAAACATTCACTTTTACAAGAAATTTTCCACCTAAACAAACCCAACACGAGAGGAGGTCTACTAGACCTGGTGATTATGTGGTTTATTTGGTTGAGTGAGATTATGTTCGTGACAATATTGATCTAATCAATTATAAAGAAGCAACCCTTAGCTTGATATCAGATAAATGACAAAAACAATTATGAAATTAAGGCGATGAAAGAGTAAACACAATCTATGGTTTGCAATTGTGTTTGGGAGTTAGTTGAACTTCCAAAAGGTTTTAAACCCATTATAAAGAAGCAACCCTTAGCTTGATTTTTTATGGCAGTTTTTTTGCGGCGGTTTCGAAACCACAGCAAAATATGACTTTTGCAGTGGTTTTTTTAAAATTTTGCCGCGGTTTCATAAAACCGCTGCAAAATTCAGTAAAACATTTAATTTTGCTGCGATTTTCAAAAAAACCGTCACTAAATTTAAAAAATAATTAAAAAATTCAATTCAATTTCGCGACGATTTTTGAGAAATCGCCGCTAAATTCAAAAAATTAAATAATTCAAAATTAAAAATAAAATAATATTTGTAATACCCCATGTTCATATGAAGTTGTCACGTAATTTCAATGAGTTTAGGATACTGAAAAATTGGCTTGATAGCAGTTATAAGTACCGAATCAACTGTAGGGAATGTCTTGGAGTGAAATTGTCTAAAGAAAATGATATGGTCTCGATGTACGTTCTGAGATGGGATTTATGGTATCAAAAGAAATCGGATCGGGAATAATTTTTGGTACAGCTAAAATGCAACTGTCATTTAGGCTGTAAAACCAAATTGTGGTAGGGGACTCCCGAAAAATCAACGGAACCCTATGAGGGCTCTGATTTTGCGTAAGGATCAACTCTTCAATGGTTTCAGGATGAAACAATAGCCGGTGAGGATACTGGGGCTAAATCGTCTTTTTTAACTAAGCTTCAAGTTATTAATTTTGTGTTTTCGGTATCGTAATGCCAATTAATTTAGTGTTTGAGGATATTATTGCAATTAGAGAATTATTCCAATAAATTTAGGGTTAAAAATGAGATTTAAATATATAATTTTTTAATTTTTATAATACAATATATAATTATATATATGTGTGTACGCGCATAGCAGAGGCCATGCCTCAATAAATGCAACCCATGCCTCTGCATAGCCATCCCTTGCAAGATTTAGAAAGGATTACACGCCAAGAAAAGTGGCCATGGTAGGTTTGGGGCGCTGGCTTGCCTATAAATAGGATGGGAATTGAAGAAGAAAGAAACAAGAAAATGGAAAATGAAGGCAGCCAGCTCGGGCAAGCCAAAGGCCGAGAAAGAGAGGTAGAGAGAGCTTGTGAGATCAAGAGAGAGGGAGAGAGGGAGAGAGAGAGAGTGTGTGTGTTGGCGCCGAGAGGGAGGGGCCTGAAATGGCCAAAATCGGCCATGGCAACAGCAACAAAGCAAATTCCCTAGAAAAATAGGACAATTGAGAAATTATTTTATGATTAGAAATTCAAGAAATTCAAGATATTCATGTATGCAGTAACAACATCAGTCAAGGTAAGTAAAATTCCCTAGAAAATTTTAAAAATTCAATAATATTATTTTACGAATTTTCGTAGTAAAATATTTGAGAAATATTTAGTTTGGATTTATTGAGAAAAATAGGAAGAAATAGAGAGAAAAATAAAGAAAATGCAAAAAATTATGAAGAAATAGGTTTTAATATTTATATGGTGATTAGGATGCTTTGAGGATTAAATCGAAGTGACTTATGCGAATTTTGAGGTTGGCACGCAAAATGAGGCGATGCACGCATTTCGAGTTAAGGCACGAATATTGAGGTAGCCCGATAAGCTTGAAAATGTAAGTGGTACTTCCCACTGAATTTAGTTTTATGGAAAATGGTTGGTTTGTAAGTGTTTTATGTTCCTCGAAAATGTTTTCATCGTGTTGACATGCTCGGATATGTATCCATCATGTAGACTGCATACATGACATGCTATGAAATGCATATGTACACGTTGATATCATTGATCACGCGCATTGTGACCGTAGGGAGTACGAACTGGCACCGCTACTTTACCAATGGTGCACCCATACACCCCGGCTTCGAAAGAGGTGGCCTCAAAAATGGTAGGTAGCATGAGAGGTGTAGTTGACACCTACGATGAGTAAGACATTGTATTCAAGCACGAAATATGTTTTCTATACCCTTACTTAGATGATTCATCATCTAACTTGGGCTTTGCCCCTGGAATATTCAAATATTCTAGATGGAGATTGTAGTAGATACGAGGATAAATGAGGCATGAAATGGCACTTAGCAGAGTGCACGAGGAGTGAAATCTATATTATGTAGCTCATGTATTTAAGTTCTGCTATTTTGAATTCTGAACTTTTTGAGGAATGATGATGTATAATCCTATTTAGGGTTAATGTTGAGAACTTATGTCTGGTATTAAATTATGTTGAGGTACGATAATGTAATAACTAATTTATGATTAATCTTAAGGTATCGGGTTCGATCTTTGCTTCCGCACTTGATGTGTATAATGATTCTCTTTCGAGAAAAATGAATGGGAATTCTGGGACAGATTCGAGAAATGATGCAATTTAGCTTTAAGTTTGAAAGAAAAAAAAATTATTATCTCAGAATTGTCCCAACTTATAACGCGCCTAAGAAAGCAGGGCGTTACAACATTTGCGGCGATTTTCAAAAATCACTGCTAAATTCAAAAAAAAAATTAAATTAAAATTAAATTAACATTTGCGACAGTTTTTGAAAACCACCGCAAAATTCATTAAAAAATCAAATTTAGTGGCGATTTTTTAAAAAATTAAATAATTTAGAATTAAAATTAAATTAACATTTGCGACGGTTTGTAAAAAAAATAAATTTTGCTTAAGAAAATAATTAAAAATTAAATTAATAAATATAAATATAAAATCTTAAAAATAAATTTAAAATTGCATTTAAATTAATAGAAAAATTCATTAAAAATTTAATTTAAAAAAAATAAAAATAAATTTAACAAAATTTTAATATATAAAATTTTAATAATTTTTAAAAAATATATAAAATCTTCTTTTTTATTTTTAATCAATTAATTTATTTTTAATTTATTCCATTATTCTTTTAAAAAATAATCAATTAGTAAATGTTTTTAATATATATTAAAAAATATAAAATACAATTCTAAAAATTAGTTGTTAGATTAGTATATAATATATATGTGTGCATATATGTCAAGGGGTGCTTCGCAGATCAGGCGGTTCACGTGCGCGCACGCACTTGAGAGCTTGGGTTCAAAACTTGGGAAGCGAAAGGCGTTGAGATTTAATTTCCAGCATCGCCATGTGGGGTACAAGGGCCAGGCAAGCGGGCCGGGTGGCCCGCGCGAGCAATTAAAACATTAAATTTTTAATTTTCGTGGCGATTTTGAAACCGCTGCTAAAATTAAAATTTTTTTTTTTTTAAATTTTTTGTGGCGGTTTCAAAACTGTCGCTGAATATTATAGAAACCGCCGCTAAATCACTTATTTTGCAGTGGTTTAAAAAATCGCCTCAAAAAATACAATTAGCGGCCGTTATTCCGGCGGTTGCTAAAAATTACTGCTAAACGCTCCGCGACGGCTGACTTAGCGGCGGTTAAAAACCATCGCTAAATGTCGATTTTTTTGTAGTGTTGGTTGTAATTATATGTATCTAAAAACAAAAGAAATTCAAAAGATGTCATTAAAAGATTTTAAGCAAGATTAGTTACTAAGCATAGAGAGAGAACATTAATTAGACAGACATTTTCTCCTGTATCTTCTAAAGATTCTTTAAGAATAATTATGACATTGATTGCACATTATGATCTAAAGCTCTATCAAATAGATATAAAGATAGTTTTTCTAAATAGAAATCTTTCTAGGTATACATACAACCATCTAAAGTTTTGGAGGTAGATGGTAAGAAACATATGATTTGTCATTTAAATAAGATCATTTATAACCTAAAATGGGCTTACAGACAATGGTATTTAAAATTTTACAAAATTGTTTTTATCTTTATAGCTTTTTAAAAAATACAATTAATTCCTATACAAATCTCAAGCTCAGTAGGAATAGTTTTGTTTTCAGATTTTATATATTGATGATACTTTGTTGGCCAATAATGATTTGAGATTGCTACATGTGATGTGAATAAAATCCTATCCAAAAATTTCGACATGAAAGATTTTGGTGAAACAAGTTTTATTCTAAGAATTGAGATCTACATAGATAGAAACAAGAAACTATTATGGGTTTATCTCAATCTGCATATATTGATCGAGTGTTAAATAGGTTCAAAATGAAAAATTGCAAACTAGAAGTAACTTCTACTGTAAAGAAAGACTCAATAAGGAATAATACCCTAAGATTGATCTTGAAAATGTTGAAATGAAGACAATTCTTTACAGCAATGTTATAAGTAATTTAATGTTTATGTAGATTTGTATATATAAAACCTGATATTGCATATGTGGTGCATGTTCTTGGAAGGGATTTATCTAATCTTGGAAAGGAACATTTGATATATGCAAAGAAAGTGATACAATACTTATGAAAGAGTTAATTACCTTGAAGTTATAAGTCACGTAGATGCAGATTTAATAGGCTGTTCAGATAACAAAAATATACGAGTTATATCTTTATGTTTGTACTTGGTTCGATATCTTCAAAAAGTTCCAAGTAATCTTTGGTAACCTCATCCACCATGTAGGTTGAGGTGATTGCATGCTATGAAGTTGTGACTCGTGCTAAATAACTAAGAAATTTTATCACATGACTAAAAATCATTGATTCCATCTCGAGGTAATAAAAATTTATTGTGATAATATTTCAACAATGTTTTTTACAAAGAATTTAGGTGACCCAAAGTATATAGAGTTGAAGTTTTTCAAGCTAAGTGAGTGGGTCAACAATTGTGATATTTAGTATGAACACATTGCAAGTGATTATATACTAGCTAATTCATTAACCAAAGGCCTTAGGCTTATTGATCTTAATAGGTATGTCAAGAACATAAGAATTTTAATTTCTTGGACGTATTTGGTTAATGAGAGTTTATACATATAATATTGTTGTTATGGTTACATACAATTGATATTTTGTACCTATCATATATGATGTTTATTCATCATACAAATGCAAATTTTTCTAGTATATTATTATGTTTTATTACTATTAAAAATTCGTAATTTAGTGATGGATTTAGCGACGAAATTTTTTTGTCGCTAATTAGAGACGTCTTAGTTAGATAGTTCGTCACTAAAATTTAGCAACGGATTTGCAACGGAATATTTCGTTGTAAATTTTTTTAATTTTTTAAAAATTTAGTGACAAAATTAGCGACGAAATATTTCATCACTAATTTTTTTTAATATTTTTTATTAAATTTTTAAATTTAGCGACGGAATATTTCGTAACTAAATAATTAAAAAAATTAAAATTAAAATTATTTAGTGATGGAATATTCCGTCGCTAAATGAATTAAAAATTTAAATTAAATTAAATTATTTAGCGATGGGTGTGACCCTGTTTCTAAATTTTTTATTTTTTATTTATTTTATTTTTATTTTTTAGCCACGGGTGTGACCCGTCGTAAAATTTTAATTTTTTTTAATTTATTTTTATTTTTTAGCCATGGGTGTGAGCCATTGCTAAATTTTATATTTTTTATTTAGTTTATTTTTTTGTTTTAGTAATGGGGTCACACGTCACTAAATTTTATTTTTTTTAAGTAAATTAAAATTATTTAGTGACAGAATATTTCATCGCTAAATAATTAAAAACTTTAACGGTGATACTAATATGTTGCTAAAAAAAATAAATTAAAAAAATAAAATTTATTAATTATATATTAAACAATGATTAAATAAAAATTAAAATTCTTTAGTATTAAATGCATATTTTATGTATTTTATTTACAAACCAAAATATGTAAATTGATATGATATTGTAAAATTTATAATAAGAAATATGTATTAAACTAATTCTTAATCAAATAAAAATTAAATATTTAAGAGATTAATTAATTACAACATTTAAGTGGTACATTAGTTGAGTTAAAATTTACAACATTTATTTTTTTAAGTATTAATTTATGAATTTAAAAAATTTAAAATCTTAATTTAAATTAAAATTAAAACGGCTGGCAACTAAATGTGGTATGTAATTAATATGTGCAGTGTATATACTAAGAAGGCTCGCAACTCAGATGGTTGCACGCGAGCGCTCACGGGGGCTTGGGGATTGAAATTGAGGAGGGGAAGAAAAGAGTGTGTGCTCGGATTAATTTCCCAGCTCTACACGTGGCTGCTTAAGGCAGAGCCACTTGGCTCGTAACGACAGCACCACTTGGCGCCCGCAAGGCAGGGGCGTGTGTCATAATTATTTTAATTTTTTTTAAAATAAAAGTCAGCGGCGAAATTGTTTCCGTCTCTAATTCAAATTTATTTTAATTTTTTAATATTTTATTTTTATTTTGTATTAGCAACGAAAATTTTCATCGTTAATTCCATCGTTGATTTGTGTTGTCGCTAAATTTCGTCGCTAAAATTTAGCGACGTCATTTTTAGCGATGGGAAGCTGTCCGTTGCTAAATTTTTTAACGACGAATTTTGATGTTTTAGTGACGGATATTTCCGTCGCTAAATGTCACTTTTCTTGTAGTGTATGTTATGAGCTCTTGTACGTTGACATTAAATTTACCTCAAGCTATGCAATACAATGTTGTTCTAGTTTAGAAACATACCATAAAGGACTAAGTTTTTGGTTATATAGTGGATTGAATATGGTTCCTTAGTTTATGCGTATATTTGGATCACATGAACGAATACCACTCTACACTTTATCACACTTACTGATGTTGTGATCATGGGAGTCTTACACTACCTAAAAGTGTGATGATTGTCATTGTTCAATGTTAATTGTTTCTTTGAATGATGTTCTAGGCTGAGATGTTTTAAATATGTAATTATTAAAGTTTATTTAACTCTAGTCATTTTGTTAAAAAAAATGTGATAAAATATTAAAAATCAATTAGTGTTATTTAAGGGGAGAATGTTATAGTTTTTCTATAAATGCACTACCACTAATTGACATTTTGGGTTGTGAAAAAAGTGAGTTGATTTGATCATTAAACCCATTTAAAATGATCGAACCAAGTTTTTAGAACTAGGTCCATCTTAACATTTAATTATGTGATATAAAAAGGTGTAGAGATCACTTGTAAGTTACTCACTTGTTAATGGGAAGATCCATTAAAGAAGTTTAAGGCTAGGTCTATCTTTCATTTAAGATTTATTTTTCTATTTAAATAAAAAATGGTGATTGTTTGCCCCATTAATAACTTCCATATTATCATTGGAGAGGGAGAAAGACCATCTAATCACAACACCTGAATTTTCTCATATTGATTTAATTTATTAGTGCTTACTAGTATTTACCTTGATAGGTTTGAAATGCTATGGTACATACTTAAGAGGGGGGATGAATTGAGTAATTTAAAAACTTAATAAAACTTGAAAAACTTTTTGATTCAATTGAGGTTTTAGTGATTTAAAACATAAAACATGTAAAATGATAAATATAAAGCTTAAAGAATGTTAAAACAAGAAATATAAATGACACAGAATTTATAGTGGTTCGGCTTAAACCACATCTAATTCACTACCTTAACTCCTTATTAAGGATTTTAAACCAATTTACTAAAACATCCTACTTGAACTCAAGTGGACCCTCTAGTCCAAGATTAGGAAATACAATGTCCTACACTTAAAGTAGACCCTCTAGTACATTTTCTAGGAAATCAACCTTGTAACGCCTCGCTTTCCCGGGCGTGTTATAAGTTGGGACAATTATGGGATAATAAATATTTTTTCTTTCAAACTAAACCACATCATTCCTCGAATCCGTCTCAGAATTCCCATTCATTTTTCTCGAAAGAGAATCACTATACACATCCAATGCGGAAGCAAGGATCGAACCTAATATATTAACATTGATTATAAATCAATTCTTACATCATCATTTCTCAACATAACTTAATACAAAGCATAAGTCATCAACTAACATTAACCCTAAATAAGGTTATACATCATCATTCCTCAAAACGTTCAGAATTCAAAATAACAAAACTTAAATACATGGACTACATTACATACATATAATTCAATTCATCATGCACTTTGCTAAATGCCATTTCATGCCTCATTCATCCTCGTATCTGCTACAACCTCCATCTAGAACGTTTGAATATTTTAGGGGCAAAACCCAAGTTAGATGATGAATCATCTAAGTAAGGGTACAAAAAACATATTTCATGCATGAATGCAAAGTCTTACTCATCGTAAGGATCAATTGCACCCTTCATGCTACTCACCATTTTTGCGGCCACCTCTTTCAAAGCTGGGGTGTATGGGTGCACCATTGGTAAAGCAGTAGTGCCAGTTTGTACTCTTTACAGCCACAATACGCGTGATCAATGATATCAATGTGTACATATGCATTTCATAATATGTCATGTATGTAGTCTACGTGATGGATACATATCAGAGTATGTTAATATGATTAAAGCATTCCTACGGATCGAGGTTTGAAACATAAATCACCCACAACCAACCATTTTCCATAAAACTAAATTCATTTGGGAAGTACTACTTACATTCTCAAGCTTATCGGGCTATCTCGATATTCGCGCATGTCTCGAAATATGTGTATCGCCTCGATTTGAGTGCCAACCTCAAAATTTGCATAAGTCACTTCAACTTTAAGCCTTAAAACATCCTAATCACCACATTTATTTAAATAAGCATTAAAATCTATTTTCCATAATTTTTTGCATTTTCTTTATTTCTCTCTATTTCTTCTTATTTTTCATCAATAAATCCAAACTAAATACTTCTCAAATTATTTCTCAAATATTTCACTAAGAAAATTCATAAAATAATATACTGAAATTTTTGAAATTTTCTAGGAAATTTTACTTACCTTAACTTGGCCTCTCAAGCTTTCTTGGTATGCGTGTCATATGCTCGAAACTCGTGCTCGAACTGTTTTCTTGCCCAAGATCTCCGAAATATTAATAAATATTCATTTCCTATTTTTTTGACATTTTTTTAAGATTTTTCTCTTTTTTCTATTTTTTTCTTCCATTTTCTTTTTCTTTTCTATTTTTCTTTCTTCATCTTCAACCTCCAGCTCCCCTACTTTGCATGCGCACTAGCACCATCGACCATCCTTCTCGCGCCCGCCAGCCACCATCGCAGCCGTCCTTGACCTCGCCGGTCCCCGTATGACCCCGCCATCGGCCGTGATCACCTCGGCTTTCAGCTCCGGCCGCCCCTACGTGCAACCTCGTCGCTGCAACCGCCACCATGGTCAGCCACCCCGAGCACCATAGCGTGCCATAGCTGGCAGCGACCTCATCGCTGGTTGACTGCCATGGTAGCTGCTTTGCCGCTCACCGCCTGCTTCGCACAACCAGCTTCCATTGCAGCCGCTTCTAACCGCTGCCATGGCCGTCGATCGCGGCTGCTGTGAGCTAGCTACTTGCGGCCATGGCCTCCCCAGCTCACCCTCTCAATCTTCTTCTCTTTCTCGGCCATGCTCAGCCCAAGCTCTCTCTCTCAAACTCTCTCTCTCGCTCCCTCTGCCTCTTTCTCGGCTAGTTGCTTCCATTTCTTCATCTCTCTCAAACTTTTCCTTTCTATTTATAGGCAATACTCTGCTTTCCTCACTGTCTTGTCATTCTCTATTGCGTGTAAAGCTCTCTAAATCTTGCAGGGGATGGTTATGAAGTATGGAGTTGTAGAGGCATGGGACGAATTGCAGAGGTATGGCAGCCTACAGGGGCGCCTGTGCACGCATAGATATATATACATATATACTATATGTATTATATATTACATTAATAAAAATTATGCATTAACCCTAATTTTCTCATAATATCACTTGAACAATTCCCTAATAACAATTCCATCATTAAACACCAAATTAAGTAACATTATAATACTAAAAACGCAAAATTAATAACTTTAATGTTACTCGATAATGACGATTTTTCCCCAGTGTCCTCACTAGGCTATCGATTCATCCCGAAACCACTGAAGGGTTGCTTATTACGAAAAATCAGAGCCCCTTAAGGCTTCCGTTGACTTCTCGAAAGTCTCCTACAACGATTTGATTTTGCAGCCTAAATAATAACTGTATTTTAGTTGTACCGAAAATCGTTCTCGGTCCGATTTCTTTCAATACCATAAATCCTATCTCGGGATTCTCATCAATGCCGTATCATTTTTCTTAGATAATTTCACTTCGAGACACTCCCCGTAGTCGATTCGGTACTTATAACTGCTATCAAGCCAATTTTTTGATATTCTAAATTTGACTAAATTGCGTGGCAACTTCATTCAAACATGGGGTATTACATTCTCCATTTCTTATAAAAATTTCGTCCTCGAAATTTGCCACATGTCCTAAATCTCAAAATTTCATCCTCGAAATTAACACCTGACTGATCGAATAACTAGGGAAGACCTTATCTCATTACCTTATCTAAAATAATCCTGCTAAAGCTCTTTACAGCGATCTCATCTCTAGGACAACTATATTGTCTATAACCGTCTCTTAATCACCAGACCTCTAGCATGTATATCCTATTCAAAACTTAAGAATACCATTACTCATAAAAATCAGAACTCTTAGGCTGGCCATGGTCATTAATCCCTAGACAAGTATACTTGTCATCCATGCATGCCTTTCAAATTTCTCTTTGAAAACTCATAACCCCGTCCTTGGGCCACGAGTCTCAACTCGAGCTCCTATCGAAGTCGGTACACATATCATCATAATGAGCCTGCAACTCTCATATCCGCATCATCAATTTTCAGTTTACTTTTCACTAAGTCATCCAATCGATATCCTTAATCACAGCACTTCTCTAATTCCGATTTCCTATGATGTCATTTATCTTGAACTAATCAATCATGCTTTGATAATCTTCCAACCTTAGCACAGAAGTCCTTGATCTCGATACATCTTGACTTTTATCAAATCGATCCTCAAAGAAATATTTTTATGTCATCAAACTATTTCACATACCCTTGGATCCTATCACAAATATACGTCATCACATATCCTCGAAACTAGCTATGCCTTACCTTAGGTCATCTCAAACTTAGTCATTGCTTAATCTTTACTTGTGCTAATCTATTTGAGATTTTTGTTGTTTCCCCATTCTTGTAGGTATTCATCTCCCGAAATAATCTCAAGTTTCTGTCAATTGTCCACAATCATCTTCTAATTATGTCAGATAACTATTTCATCAAGAAATCTTTATAATTGATGGGCTATGTCTCCAAATCTTCATTTCGTAACTTAACTTTTAATATCAATTGAAATCTATCATTGTCTTCCAAATCTAGCAATACTAATATCCTTGCATCGTTTGCTCATAACCCTCGTTACTTAGTTGCCAAACTAATACCTATTCATCCATATATCCATAACTTAAATAACTCCTCACACTTTTCGAAGTGATCCTCAAATCACATTTTATATCGTCAGATTAACTATTTAATCCTCAAATTTGCTTGAACTAATCCTTGAGTAATAACATCTTATATCAACTAACTTTAGTCTTGCTCGATCCTTAAGGAACCATCTCATGCCAGTCATACTTTATCATACGAAAATCATCTAATTTCTTTTCTCGCATTTGACCATTGGCTCTTTTGACTTCCTGTCAATCGTAGCACAGGTTCACTTACCAACTCGCAATCTCTAGACTTGCTCATTGAGTCTATTGTCTACTTGTCTTGGCAATAGTGCTATCAACTTTATTCGTACTATTCTAACCTCTTAGTCCACACATAGCTCAACATCCACTAATCTTAAGCCATCATTGGAAAATTCATCATTAAGAAATAATCCTGATAAATCTTCCAAGAATACCTCCTGGTATTTTTCATTTTTCTTATGACTTTTCACTGACTGCAAGTGCTTGTACCACAAATCAACAGGCTCCTTATAATCATAACTTGTTGACATTGCTCAGCTATACATCTCCCAATTTACCTACCAGGGTTACCTAAACTAACCGTCTAGCCATATGAGAGTTTTATTCTCCAAAATTAAAATCTTGGGTTTCTAATTGATCTAGGTCTACAGCTTTTTCTACTGCGATCCGTTATCCTGGCACATCTGCCATCACTTGATTCTCTCAATCACACCTAAGATTCGCACCATCTTCCAAACAATAATCTATAACTATATTGTCAGCTAGAATAGGAAGGTACTTACGTCACCTATGATACTCCAATCCTCGTTGAATTTCTTCCTGACACTCTAAAGTTTTATCACGAATCCTTAAATTCTCAATCAATTCTTTCAAGAAATTCCTCAAGAATCTCAAACTGATTTATCTCCAAAAATCCCGAATCAGATTACGATACTTGGTTCCAATCATCTTCCATGAACTCTATTTCCTTGAAATTATGACTCTCAATCCACTATTTATCATGGCGCTTCCGAGTTCTCTTTGTCAGGTCAACCACCGACAACTTTACTTAATTCCGCAGGTCTATTTGGCACACTAAACCGTAGTCACAACCTTCATTGACTAGGTCTCCTTATCATTCCTTTAGGGTCGATACAACCTATCAAGCAACTCTTTCATTTTTCGGTACTCGAACTCTACTTTGAACCAAGGTTGCCATCTCACTACTCATCGTTAAGGTTTTAGACTAGCCATGCTCCACTACTAGAAATCTCATTTATCAAGGATCCACTAACTCTCACAGTTCGTTCTTCTGATCTAGTTAACTATTGGCACATGACCATCTCATGATTTTATTGCCATACTAGACATCGAAGTACTCTACTCCTTGAGCCTCGCATTGTTCTTCATGTCACTTTCTCCAAAGATGATCGCAAACTCCGATGCAATTCTTTAAATAGGACACTCAGTCCATATTCAATCCATTTCATTTCATGTTGATTCTCTAGACTTCCAGCCTCGGTCAATCACAGCTAGTGGCACACCTCGCATCCTAGTTCATTGGGACTTAGACCCATACAAGGTACAAACTCTACTGGGTTGTCCTTGATCTTCAACATCTTATCGTCTCCCATGCAGTCTGCTATGATGCTTCGATCGACAGGTTTCTCGTACCTTATCGTAAGTCATCCATCAGCCTTATGCACGTGGGTCCCTAGATCTAGATATGTCACTGCGAACACCGACCCAGTAGTGTCGTCAAGATGCTAGGGTTTCTTATCCCGTCTCTGCGAGTTACATCGGTTGTACCACCGTCGCCTCATCAATTAACGCATTAGCGTGCCATCACTTGACCATCTTTAGCCTCTCACTTGACCTAATTCGTTGGCTCTTTGATCTACACATCCTATTTCTGAGACACTAAATGATCATCGAAAATACTTATCATTTGATCCTAACTTCTTAGCTAGGCCATATCACATCAGACTAATTATCCATAATTCGATTATCCTTAATAATCACAGTTATCCTATCTTTTATAGTAAGGATTTCAACTAATGACCTCAAATCAACAGTCTCTGAATCTCTCATATCCATAATCATGGTTACCGAGTCAACCTTATACCCAAATCATATCATCGGATCCTAACTTCAATAGCTAGATTATTTTGCTTATACTAGCCCCCATCAGGCTTTTACTATTCACCAAGAATAGTAACCGTATACTGGAATAGTGTATGTACGTAAATAGCACACCAAGTAAGTTCCCAGGAAAGAGAGGTGGGTCACAAATGGACACACTTATATACCAAGTCTTTCCTTAGCCAGAACTTTCCTAGACATGCACTTCCACTACACAACACTTAAATCCAATAATCGTTAAGCCTTCAATCATCAATCCCCGAATCTCCTAAATAGGGATTTCGTCTTACGAACTATTAACTTCTTTCCCCTAAGCCTCCAGTTGGGGTTTTTACTAATTGGTTCCATCAATATCGGATCATCTTAAGTTTCCAAATTGTTATTCCCTAATCTCCAAATAGGGTTTAACTCTGATATCAACTACATCAGAGTTACTTAAGTCTTCAATTAAACTTAAACTCTGATACCAACTGTAACGCCCTGCTTTTCCGGGCGCGTTAGAACTTGGGACAATTCTGGGATAATAAATATTTTTTCTTTCAAACTAAACCACATCATTCCTCGAATCCGTCCCAGAATTCCTATTCATTTTTCTCGAAAAAGAATCACTATACACATCAAATGCGGAAGCAAGGATCAAACCTAATATCTTAACATTGATCATAAATCAATTCTTACATCATCGTTCCTTAACATAACTTAATACAAAGCATAAGTCCTCAACTAACATTAACCTTAAATAAGGTTATACATCATTATTCCTCAAAACATTCATAATTTAAAATAGCAGAATTTAAATACATGGACTACATTACATACATATAATTCAATTAATCATGCACTTTGTTAAATGCCATTTCATGCTTCATTCATCCTCGTATCTACTACAATCTCCATCTGGAACGTTGAATATTCCAGGGGCAAAGCCCAAGTTAGATGATGAATCATCTAAGTAAGGGTACAAAAAATATATTTCATGCATGAATGCAATGTCTTACTCATTGTAAGGGTCAACTGCACCCTTCATGCTACTCACCATTTTTGCGGCCATCTCTTTCGAAGCCGAGGTGTATGGGTGCACCCTTGGTAAAGCAGCGGTGCTAGTTCGTACTCCTTACGGCCACAATGCGCGTGATCAATGATATCAACGTGTACATATGCATTTCATAGCATGTCATATATGCAGTCTACGTGATGGATACATATTAGAGTATGTCAATATGATGAAAACATTCTCAAGGATTGGGGTTTGAAACATAAATCACCTACAACCAACCATTTTCCATAAAACTAAATTCATTTGGGAAGTACTACTTACCTTCTCAAGCTTATCGAACTACCTCAATATTCGCGCTTGTCTCGAAATACATGTATCACCTCAATTTGCGTGCCAACTTCAAAATTCGCATAAGTCACTTCAACTTTAAGCCTTAAAACATCCTAATAACCACATTTATTTAAATAAGCATTAAAACCTATTTTCCATAATTTCTTGCATTTTCTTTATTTTTCTCTCTATTTCTTCCTATTTTTCATCAATAAATCCAAACTAAATACTTCTCAAATAATTTCTCAAATATTTCACTAAGAAAATTCATAAAATAATATACTGAAATTTCTGAAATTTTCTAGAAAATTTTACTTACCTTAACTTTGCCTCTCAGGCTTCCTTGGTATGCGTGTCATATCCTCGAAATGCGTGCTGGAACCGTTTTCTTGCCCAAGATCTCTGAAATATTAATAAATATTCATTTCCTATTTTATTTTGACATTTTTTAATATTTTTCTCTTTTTTCTATTTTTTTCTTCCATTTTCTTTTTCTTTTCTATTTTTCTTTCTTCATCTTCAATCTCCAGCTCCCCTGCTCTAAGAGCACACCAGCTCCATCGGCCATCCTTCACGCGCCCACCGGCCACCATCGCAGTCGTCCTCGACCTCGCCGGTCCCCGTACGACCCCGCCATCGGCCATGATCACCGCGACCTTCAGCTCCGGTCGCCCCTACGTGCAGCCTTGTAGCTGCAACCGCCACCATGGTCAGCCACCCCGAGCACCATAGTGTGCCATAGCTGGCAGCGACCTCGTCGCTAGTTGACTGCCACGGTAGTTGCTCCGCCGCTCGCCGCCTGCTTCACGTGACTAGCTTCCATTGCGGCCGCTTCCAACCGCTGCCATGGCCACCGATCGCGGCTGCTGTGAGCTAGCTGCTTGCGGCCATGGCCGCCCCAGCTCGCCCTCTCAATCTTCTTCTCTTTCTCGGTCATGCTCAGCCCAAGCTCTCTCTCTCTCTCTCGAGCTCCCTCTGCCTCTCTCTCGTCTAGTTGCTTCCATTTCTTCATCTCTCTCAAACTCTTCCTCTCTATTTATAGGCAATACTCTGCTTTCCTCACTGTCTGGCCATTCTCTATTGTGTGTAAAGCTCTCTAAATCTTGCAGGGGATGGCTATGAAGTATGGAGTTGTAGAGGCATGGGACGAATTGCAAAGGTATGGCTTTAGGTTGCAGAGGTATGGAAGCCTGCAGGGGCACCTGGGCACGCATAGATATAAATATATATATACTGTAATACCCATGTTCGTATGAGGCTGCCACGTAATTTCGATAGGTTTAGAATACCAAAAAATTGATTTTATAGCAATTTCAGGTACCGGATCAACCGCAGGGAATGCCTCGGAGTGAAATTGTCTAAGGAAAATGATATGGTCTCGATATGCGTTCCAAGTTAGGAATTATGGTATCAAAAGAAATCAGATCGAGAACAGTTTTCGGTACAGCTAAAATACAGCTGCTAATTAGGATGTAAAACCGAATCGTCGTAAGAGACTCCCGAGAAATTAACAGAACCCTAGGGGGCTCCGATTTTGCGTAACAAGCAACCCTTAAGTGGTTTCGGGATGAAACAATAGCCCGATGAGGACACTGGGGCGAAATCGTCATTTTTAAGTAAGCTTCAAGTTATTAATTTTGTGTTTTCGGTATCGTAATGCCAATTAATTCAGTATTTAGGGGTATAATTATAATTACAAAATTACCCAAATAAAATAAAAATAAGAAATGGGATTTAAATGTATAATATAATGTATAATTATATAATTATATATATATATGTACGCGAGGCCATGCCTCTGTTAAGCAACCCAAGCACAAAAATCCCAGGCCCTGCAATCCATGCCCATGCCCTGCAAATCTCCAGCGATTTACACGCAACCCCTATACCTTTTGTAAGGATCAAACCCATGCTCTGCAAGATTTTTAAGAATTTCTCACGTTATGAGATATAGCCATAGTGAGGTGAGGGAGCAGTCTGCCTATAAATAGGCACGAAGCTTGGCAAAAAAAATGGGAAGCAACAGGGAGAACGAGAGAGAGAGAGAGAGAGAGAGAGAGAGAGAGAGAGAGAGAGAGAGATAGTTGAGTGGAAGAAGGAGCTTGGGTTGAGCATGGCCGAGAGAGAGAGAGGGAGTTGCGCGAGAGAGAAGCCGGTTGGTGGCGGCCTAAAGTAGCAAGCGGCCATGGCCGCAAGATCAAATGGAGCAGGGGCAGCCGAGCAACAACCACCATGGCAGCAAGCTGGGTGACGCAAGCAGGGCAGGGACCGCGATGGAGGTCGTCGAGGCTGCGGTGGCCGGATGCGGCTAGAGGCACAAGCAAGCAGCGGCCAAGCCGCTGCGTGCGCAGCAGTGGCCGCGCACAGTGAGGCCGACCGCGGTGGCTGCGGCCGTGCACGATGGAGCAAGGGCGGCTGGCGAAGGTGCGAAAGCGCTGGCAAGCGGCGGCGAGGCCAGGATCGCAGCGGCACGGCAGCTGGGCGGAGCTCGCCGTGCGCCCATGGCGGAAGGAGACGAAGCAGAGGAGGGAGAAAGAAGAAGAAGAAGAAGAAAAAGAAAAGAAAAGGAAGAAGGAAAAGAGAAGAAGAAGAAGAAGAAGAAGAAGAAGAAAAGAGAAGGAAGAAGGAAAAGAGAAGAAGAAGTTGCAGGTTACGCGGGAAGAGGAAGAGGAAGAAAGAATAAGAATGAGGAGAAAAAAAAAAGAAGAAAAGAAAAGAAAAAAAAAGGAAAAAAAATGGAAGAAAAAGGAAGAAAAATCCTGAAAAAATTCTAGAAAATAGGGAATCATATTTCGGTAATATCCCGAGAATTTTGGGTGAGAAATCAATTCGACCACGCATTTCGAGGAGACGACACGCATACCGAGGAAATTCGAGATACTAAGTTAAGGTGAGTAAAATTTCTTAGAAAAATTTAGAAATTCAAGAATATTATTTTATGAATTATCGTGGTGAAATATTGAGAAAATATTTTAGAAATATTTAATCTAGATTTATTGAGGAAAAATATGAAGAAATAGAGAGAAAATTAGAGAAAATGCCAAAAATTATGGAAAAATAGGTTTTAATGTTTATTTAAATAATTATGGTGATTAGGATACTTTGAGTCTGAATTTGAAGAGACTCGCGTAAATTTTGAGATTGGCACGCAAATCGAGACAAGACACGGATATCGAGGTAGCCCGATAAGCTCTAGAAGGTAAGTGGTACTCCCCAATTAAAGTTAGTTTTATGAAAAATGCTTGGTTTATGTTCCTCAAAAATGTTTACATCATATTGACATGCCCTGATATGTATCCAACAGGTAGACTGCATCCATGACATGACTATGAAATGCATAAATACACGTTGATATCATTGATCACTCGCATTTGAGGTCGTAGGGAGTATGAACTAGCACCGCTACTTTACCAAGGGTGCACCCATACACCTCGGCTTCGAAAGAAGGGGGCCGCTAAAATGGTAGGTAGCATAAGGGGTGCAGTTGACACCTACGAGGTAAGACATTGCATACACACATAACATAGCATTATGTACCCTTACTTAGATGATTCATCATCTAACTTGGGTTTTGTCCCTAGAATATTCAAACGTTCCAGGTGGAGATTGTAGCAGATTCAAGGATAAATGAGGCATGAAACGGCACTTAGCAGAGTGCATGAAGAATGAAATGTATGTAGCTCATGTATTCTGAATGTTTTGAGAAATGTTGAAGATGTAAGATTTGATTTATGATCAACGTTAAGATATCAGGTTTCGGTCTTTGCTTCCGCATTTGATGTATATAGTGATTCTTTTTCGAGATTAATATACGGGAATTCTGGGACGAATTCGAGGAATGATGCGATTTAGCTTTAGAGTTTTTAAAAAAAAAAAAAATTATTGTCCCAGAATTGTCCCAAGTTATAACGCGCCCGAAAAGTGGGGCGTTACATATACTATATGTATTATATATTACATTAATAAAAATTATGCATTAACCCTAATTTTCTCATAATATCACTTGAACAATTCCCTAATAACAATTCCATCATTAAACACCAAATTAAGTAACATTATAATACTGAAAATGCAAAATTAATAACTTTAAAGTTACTCGATAATGACGATTTTGCCCCAGTGTCCTCACTGGGCTGCTGATTCATCCCGAAACCACTAAAGGGTTGCTCATTATGAAAAATCAGAGCCCCTTAAGGCTTCCGTTAACTTCCCGAAAGTCTCCTACAACAATTCGGTTTTGCAGCCTAAATAACAGTTGTATTTTAGTTATACCGAAAATCGTTCCCGATCCAATTTCTTTCAATACCATAAATCCTATCTCGGGATGCTCATCAATGCCGTATCATTTTTCTTAGATAATTTTACTCTGAGACACTTCCCGTAGTCAATTCGGTACATATAACTGCTATCAAGCCAATTTTTTGGTATTCTAAACTTGCCTAAATTGCATGGCAACTTCATACAAACATGGGGTATTACAAACCTCCTATTTACACAAGTAGGCCCTCTAGCTATACAAAATATGAAATACAAGAAATGAATAATAAAGAGAGGATCTAAGAAATAAATCTCTTAATTACAAGATCTCTCAAGATACAAACAAGGTTTGAATGAATTGATACAAGTTAAAATCAAAGCCTTGAAGAGACAAAAATAAAGCACAATCAATATAAATATAAATTAGTATAAGATGTAAGCTCAAATCATTTCATTCCCATCCATTAGCCTCTTCAAGATCATTCTTGACTTGTATTTATAGGCATCCGAAGAGCTTTGCCCAAAACTAGTTGTTTTGACTGTTGAAATTTGAAAAACTAGTCGTTAGAGGCTTTCAGCGACTAATTCAATCGACAAATGAAGAGAATCGGTCGACAAATTGATTTTAAAGCTTCTGTTAGTCGACAGATTGAAGGCATTAGTTGACAAATTCAAGAGTTAGCCGATAGATGAAATGAGTTAGTCGACATATCACATAAAAACATCAAAATATTTGAAATTATTATTCTGTTAGTCAATAGATGGAATGAGTTAATCGACAGATCAAATGAATTAGTCAACAGATCAAGTGAGTTAATCGATAGACATGCTATACTTAGTTGACATAAACAAGCAAAAGATAAGCACTTAGTCGATAGCCTTTAAGAAATGTTTGCTTCTCAAATTAAAACATTTGGACTTAAATTATTTTGGAAGACCACATTGATTTGAGATTACTTAAAGCTTCATTTTCTTATGTTTGGAGAATAGTTTGAATTTTAATTCTTTATTTTTCCAATCTCCTAAAGCATGAATAATACTCATTTTTGAAAACATTTTGATACTTAAGACTTGATACCTTGAATACTCTCCAATCATCTTGATACTTCAAAAATCAACAAAAACAAATAAGCTTTAGAATGAAGAAAGACTTTTGAAGAACATACATATAAGAACGTCATATGTCACTTTTGAAATTGATTTTTGAATTACTTAGAATCATATACTTTGTTTTTAAATTTATTTGACATATAATTTGTCATTATCAAAACAAAACACAAGAATAAAACATCATACCTAAAAAGAAGATTTAGATTACTGTAGAATCTAATATTTTTATAACTCTCTTTTCATTGTGTGTTCTATTTTTTATATTGAATAATAGATTATATCCAACAAGGGATTCTTTTTTAAAGACAATTGTTGTAGGTTTCTTCAAAAGCAGAAAAGCCGATGGTGCACCATTGACAAAAGTTCTTCATCTTTTAGTTCTAAAATCTATTTGTTTTTCTTCTTTCAAATTTGAAATCATCATCATCTTCTTCTTCTTATTTGAATCCTTTTGGTTTAGCACTAGAAACATTTGGTTAATTCTTTTCTTTTAATTAGAGAAAGATTAAATTTAATTTTATATTAATTGCATTTAATTAACACCATTATAATAGAAAGGTTATTTTGCTATTTAATCAAATAGGGACAAATTTAGCTAAACATAAATCATATGGAGTGTCTAGACAAGTGTCCCAAATAACATGGAATATATGATCGATTTACATTTTTTTCTTTAATGATGATATATAAATAAACTAAAGTGGAACCAACTCCTCCTCTATCCACAAGGGTAGTTTCTTTCTTACATGGGTTTTAAGGTTTTGAAAAGGGCTCGAGATGGGGTTAAAGACGATGAATGGTACTGAGAGGGTGAAGGAAGAAGGGGAAGAAATAGACACTAGTGTTAAAGCAAAGATTATGGGAATTGGGATGAGGAGGCAACAAGAGAAACAACTAGCTCTAATGAGGAAGAAGTTTGGAAAGGGTTTGCTTGAAGGAAATAGGGCCTTTGATAGGGATATTTTGCAATCAAGAAAGAAGATGAGGGTTCTAACTACTAATAGGAGCCTTTAACCCTCTAACCTACTTAATTTTTTAATAATTCTTGGCAAATTTGCTTGATCTACCCAAGGAGTAGCTCTTTTTAGAAAGCCCTTGGCTTTCTCATGGTTGATATCCTAGCGCTTCCACAAAGACAATAGATAGGGGTTAAGTTGAGGTAATGACAATAGAACCCAAGGAAAATGATGGCTTGTGTAATGGCCCACCTCTCGGAGCTCTCGCTAACATAGAAGATCTGTGAAAAGGTCATCGTGAAGTGGCACAGAAACAGGCTTAAATAAAACATCCATACCATAAGCATAAATGAAGCCTCGCACAGTGGAAGCAAAACCACAAAACACACACGTGCATACATGGCCAACCACTACCACTGTGGTTACATGGTTTACATATTCACAAAGTTTGTGTCGGTACAACTCAAAAAAAAAAAAAACAAAACAAACCCTAGCACTCCCAGAGACTCTAGACACCATAGGACTCGAACGGCTAGGATTGCCCTGTATACCATACTATCCGGCCAACTTATGCGCTGCCACCCTCACCTGTGACCTTGGCTTTTTCTTTGCCTAGAATGATGATACAACAAGTGTGAGTCACAAGACTCGACAAGTATAACAAGAAACAAGGCTAATAAAGCTGAAGGTGTAATCCAAACCACTCGCACACCACGTGCATAAGTGACAACAACATATAAGACCATGAACCACAAGCCATGAATAAACCACCCACACAAAAGACATTGGAACCCAACTCCCTAACAATTTTGTCGCTGTTATGAATTGGAAAATATAAATACTCTGCACTCTAACGCTAAATTCCTGATGTGTGATTTATGCACAATTAATTCGGGCAAATGTACCCTAGTCAAATATGCATATAGTGATAAAAAGAGTGTCAATCCCACAAGAACTAGATCACAAAACCAAAACAATTTTAATTTAGCCTAAGTTAAACTAATTAATTAATTAGATAAATAAAAATAAAAATAAAAATAAATGAAAAACTGAATTTTTTGGGAGAAAAAATAATTAATGAATGCACTAGGGTTTTGATTTCATTTAATCTGGGTTATGTAATTAACTATTCAATCCGATTCAAAACCAAAAATACCCTTACAATATTTTATAATTATTTGCATGTGATGTGGATTTTCCTCAATTAATTAATAAGCTTTCTCAAGTCATATTAATCCTTTATTAATTCAATTTTATTGTCAGATTTCTAAGAAGATATCAATGAAATAAATAAGCATTAAGTTTTTTGAAAATCTCTAATCTTAGAATGAGATTTGACTCACTAATCTTCCTCGATTCTCACACATGAGCTAATCTTCTTTCGATCTCATAGTCAAGCATGTGATTTATATTGCCTATGAATCTAATTTATAACAATCCTTTAGTCAATTATGCATAAGTCATTAAATCATTAAAAGGTAGCCAATATTTTAAATCATTAAGCACAATAATATAAAATCCTCATGTAAATAATAATCGGGTTTTGAATCAAACTAAACAAAGAATCACATAATCCCAAAATTAAAATCTATCCAAACCCTAACTAAAATAATTTCGCTAGACATTATTAAAATAAAAAATAAAAGCAGAAAATTGAATGAAGAAGAGAAGGGCTCCCTGTCCAGATCTGGGTCACAATTGTTGTTACTGTGCATGAGGGTCCCTGTGCCTTCCTATCTCGTGCACCCTTCAATTCCTTAATTCCTTCTTCACTGTGCGCCATTTTCTTATTCCCTGTGCGCCTTCTCACAAAGCTCTCAATCTCCAATTTTATGCACCGCGCCCAGCCAATTCCCTTCACTGTGGGCCTCCAATCCCCCTTCCCATGTTTTGTTCTTATTATATATATATAGGGAATGGAGTTCCAATTGCATTGCAATTAGACTCCATTTATTATATTAATATATTATTATATACACACACATACACAAACAGGGGTAGAGCCAATGTAGGCCTAGTAAGGGCCTTGCTAGGCCTTGGCCCGCCATTGATTTTGGCCTACACTCAAGTCCAGGTATAAAATCTAAAACCCTCCCTCAATCCCACTCTCGCTCAAGCTCCCGTCGCCTGCCCCCTGGCCCCTGCCCTTCTCCCTCTCTCGCTCTCGCTAGCTGCCGGCTGCGGGCTTCATCTCTGTCGCTCTCACTCACTTCGGCCTCCGTCCGGCGACTCGAACCATCCGACCATCGCTGAGGTGAGGTCGCTGACTTGCTCCGCTCGCTTCGCTTGCCCTCCCCTAGCCTTCTCAGTCTACAGTCGCTCTCGCTCGCTTCGCTCAGTCCGTCACTGTCTGTCGCTCTCGCTTGCTAATTACTGCCTCTCTTCGGGCTTCTGACTCCATCGCTCGTCGGCGTCGCCATCTCGGCTTCGCCCTCGCTGGCTTGCCCCTCAAGGCTCCGTCCCTCCGTCGATGATTGCTCGCTAGAGCTGGACAGTGCCTGCCTCTCTGATTCCAGCTTTCTCTCCCTCTTGCTTAATCAGTGAGCAGTAAGGTCTCACCAATTTTTGTCTCAAAAAGGGTAATTTTTTTTTAATTTTAAAATTAAGGTATTGATTAAATTATGTTAATTTTTTGTATATTTATATTATTATATTATTATTTTTTTTAATAAATTTTTCTCTCACTAAAAAATATTGCTGGCTCCGCCCCTATACACAAACCACACACTCACACATTCAGGCCTCTGTTGTAAATTATTATATATATATATATATAATAGTTATCTTTTTATAATATTATATATATAAATAATATAAGATAATATAATATATATTATAATTTAATATATATTATTTAATATACTATTAATTATAGTAACTTTAATTATATTATAAAATTAATTATTTAAAATATTTATTTTTTATTTTATATTATGATATTAATTTTAAACTTAACTTTATAATATATTTTTTTCTTTTTACGCCCAAATCTTCGAAATAATATCCTTTACCGGGTTTCTGCAAAAAGAGATTAAAATAATATAAAATTTATATAAACACACATTTATGTAGAAAAAATAACACAAGATTAAAATAAAAATTAGATAAAAATATGTATACAATTAAGCCTTATCAATTCCCTACTAAGAACACCAACCTCAATCAATGCCACCTCTATTGTAGTCCCAAGCTTCCCTGGGTCGGTCATCCCGACCGTGAATTACGCGCGTAGAACCTTATACCAAATCAAGTCTTCCATCAGGCCCTTTCGAGCTAATCTAAAATCAAGTCTTTCCCTGAGCTTCCCCTAAGCTAGTATAAAAATCGAGCAAAAGTTCTCTTGGGTTAGTACTCTCGTCACTCGACCAATCACGGTCCTCCCGTACGGAGTAAAAGAAATAATAGCAATAATAATAACTGCGCACAATGGAACCATGCAATGCACAAATAAGAATACAATGTCATAGTAAGCATCAATGTAATACATTGGTCTTATAAACCAAGCATCAAGCCACGCTTCGTCTACATAGAAATATACATTCAATGCCATGCTTGTGCAATCTAGTCAATCTAAAATGCCCGTGTCCAAGCACTCACAGAATATGGCCCCCATTGATGCAATTCTGGGATCCCAACACACACTGTAATTAATAAATATTAAATTCATATACAAGAGACCCAAGACGCACAATCATTACATATTCACCTGTTTGAAACCTAACCCAACCAGGTGTAGTATCATTCTCGAAGAAACAGGGCGACACAAAGTCCCGTAACAGTTAGAAATAATTATCACAAAGGATTTTTTATTTAATTTAAAACCATCGTCAACAACTCACCAACAACTCACAAGTTTAATATTCGGAATCGAATTAGGATAAGGGAGGGAATAAAATACACCAAACGACGAGAACTTGCAGAAAGATTAAATTGTGTGCAAAAAGGGTTTATAACTTGCCTTTTACGAAATATACCAATCGTTCTAGTCACAATTGCAAAATAATAGTTTTACCATAATAAATATTTCCAACAATTAAATCTAACCATACTAAAATTCAAATAAATATTTTTCTCACTTACCTGTCTCCCTAACTTTAGTTGTACAATTTCTTCTCAATTTTTCCTTTGATTTCCCCCTTATTCACGCTGCTATTCGTGGCTTTCTTCTCCCATTCTCTTTCCCTAAAATGTCTCTATTTTTGCCAACTCACTGCTTTTTATAATATTTATATATATTTATCACACACATAAATTTTAAATAAATAGTACAAGCCAGAGAAAGAGAAAAGAATTGGCGGTGGACGAGAATTAGGTTAACGGAAATAGAAACAAAAAACGTTTTTTTATACGAAATGAAAACGCAAAAACATATATTCTTTTAAAAAAATAGGTATAAATAGAGTTTAAAATAAAAATAATATTATAAAAATAGGAAAACAACCAAGCCATTTCCGTGCAACCTTTTTTATCACCCCCGCCCTGCGTCCTATGTGCCGGAGGATTCTACCAACTTCGTTCTCTTCTAAATTTTCGCCACCTCCAGCCCGCCCCGAGTCCCACATGCCAGAGAATTCTACCAGCTTCGTTCTCTTCCAAGTTTCCGCCACCTCCAGCTTCCTTGCTATCAACTTCTTATAATATATAATATATATAATAATACCTAATGGGTTGCACATGGACAGCAAGAGAAAAAGAATGAAAAAGGGTCTCCACACATCCAATGACAATATAATATTATATACATATGTCCACTTACCCTTGCACTTCGGCAGCTTCCTCACTTCACTTTCACTTCTCCTAGCTGATAGCCTAATATATATATATATATAATATTTCCATATAATACAATATACAGCGTAATATTTTTATAAATTTTAATATAACATAATATACAATTTATAATTTTTGTCTCTGCTTAATATTTCACATTAATATAATATTTGATAGCATAATATATACCTTACATATTTCCTTTGACTTTTTTTTTTAAATTCTCAAATATTCAATAATTATCTTAAATATCAAAATTAATAATTATTATTTATTCTCAAAATTCTGAAATGTTGCAGCTTGTGAACCTTAGATATAACTTATTGCACTGCCTAGCATGCATATTGCCTTGGGTCGTTGGAAACGATTTGGTTGTTGCTATATTTTTCAGGGTTTCTCTTTTGCAAGGATGATCCCTTCGTTTAGTATAGTAGTTCTTATGTTATCATGCTCTTTTGGGGCCTCACTGGGAGGTTGGGTTGAGCTAGTCTATTTTTTTTTTTTTTTTCTTGTTAGCCCCTGTTGGATAGTATGACTTATTTTGTTCCAATTTGTATGGGTGTCTCTGGTTAGGATTAGGCTGTTGGATCTGGCCCAAAGTCTTCCGCTTTAGTATAATCGTCCTGCAGTCAATTTCTCTATTATGAATGTCAAAAAAAAAAAAAAAAATCAAAGATAACTTCTACCAAGAATAGTGCACATAATTTGTTTTTTGTTATCTTGGAAATAGATATAATTTGTTAATAACCATATTTTAAGGAAAGTGGAAAGAAAAAAAAAAAAAAAAAAAACTATTAGAGTGGTTTCTAATTACCATAACACCACTATCACATCACTTGGATTTTGGCAAAGGAATCGAGAAAACATATCGAAGTGGGACTTGGGACGAACAAGACGTGGCGTCAGCACAGTTAATTTGAGGAGGACAATGACTGGGCAGCAGCGAAACCAAAACCAAAGCATTGCAATTGGGACGAACATGCCGTGGCGTCGGCACAGTTAATTTGAGGGGGGCAATGACTGGGCAGCAGCGAAACCAAAACCAAAGCATTGCAGTTGGGACGAACAAGACGTGGCGTCAGCACAGTTAATTTGAGGGAGACAATGACTGGGCAGCAGCGAAGCCAAAACCAAAGCATTGCAATAATTTCACCCATCCATCCATCCATCGTCATCCTTTTCCATCTTCAGCCACGTTTCAGCTTTTACCTTTTTCACAACTATCACTTTATGTACTACGGCATCTTTATCCACCATCTTTTCATTATTAATTTAATTACAACAAAAAGAAAATCCAACCAAGTCCTTTAATCATAATTTATATATATGCTAATTTATCTCTCTAAGATTTGAAGCTTTTTCTTTGCGTGGGATAAAAACAACAATTTATTTCTCCCTATCGGTAATAATATCGAGATGGTGGAAGGTTCACAAGGCTGCTAAGGAGGAAGATTACATTTTCAAAGATTAATATATAAGAAATATTTTTATAAATAAGGGAGTCAAAAGTTCTTCTGTATATGAACCTTTATACAGAAAATTTTCTTATAAAGCCATGTACAGTAAACAGTAAATAAACCTCTCTGTAATGAAAATGAGTTCTCATCCACAGCAAATATATTTATCTCTGTGTGTGTGTGTGTATCACTATGAAAACACATGAATAACAATTTTGGAAGAGATGGGGAGATTACTGGGCTATTCAAAATCAGATATTCTTCTATGAAAAAAACCATGCAAAAATAAGAAATGTTGTTTGAATACTTGCCAAACAAATTAAAGAAAGGGGAATCTTGTATCACCAAGAAAAAAAAAAAATCCTATACCTTATAGTAAGAAAAAGAAAGAAAATTTCGATTTAATCCACCATTTGGAAGACCCATTAGGAAACCTAGGTTATCAACTCCATTGTATTTTCAAATTTTAACAATTGCTTTACTTACTGTGTTTTAGCAACCCATATCATGGAGTTCTGTGATTGCAATGGGCAGCCTCTGTTTTGGTATTAGTACTAATATAATTTTATTTTTTATAAAAATTAAACACTGGGTGGGTCAAGGGATCTGGTGTTTTTATGCTGCATTTGCATACTTGTAAAAAAAACTGCTTTCAGCAAAATTATAAAGTTGATCGACATTGTTGAATTCTACTGTTGAGCAAATTGTAGTGGGTAATTCACTAAACTGAAACCAATGATCTCCTTTATTATTGATTGTTTCCCAATTTTCTCTAGATGCCACTAACAATATGATGATATTTCTAATGAATGCGTCAACTGATGCTTGCACAAATGTAATACAATCATGAGTTTTTTTTCTTTTCTTTTTTTTTTGCTCGGTATATTCGTGAGAATGGCAAGGATGAAATTGATATCACCAAGCAGAATATGAGATAACGACGAAGGTCAAGACTGATGAAACATGAATATTTGTGTCTATAGAATTAAACATGGACCCTCTCCACAAAATTGCATTAAGAACCGGACAAGAATAACGTACACCATATTACATACTAGTAATTTCTTTTAGGAAAAAAATTATGTATTATATATGTATATATATATATATCCTTGGACAGAAGAAACTGAAAGTTCAAAAACAATTAAAAGGGAGAAATTAAACTCCAGAGACTTGTTGCTAGATGAAGTCAAAACTAGTGTCGGGTACCTGTCTTTGATGCCTCATGATTTTCAAACCCTAGGCGAAGCTCAAGGTCAAGGTCAGTGTCCAATGAACCATGCAGTTGTTTGCTTTCCTCAACAGCATTGCTCGATGTCGACGATGTCTCGACAAACATATACAGCTGCTTTGGCTCTCCAAATCCATCTTTGTCTCTAGAAACGCCACCATCTTCTTTCGAAAAATTATATGGCCTTTTAGGCCTGCAACTTTCATCTTCCATGGATTCTACCGGCGATGAATCTTCATGATCATCAGAGGCCGGATGAGTCGTCTTCGTGGCATCGCTGGATTGATCGCGAAGCTTAGCCCGATCTCTCCTGTGGATGTTCATGTGGCCTCCCAGTGCCTGGGCATTAGAGAAGCCCCTCTTGCAAAAGCTGCATGAATATGATCTAACATGACCCGGGACTAGGTGATCGACGTCCGAGCTCCATACTATTCGGTCAGGCTTTCTGAAAATCGATGGATTAAACTCCATGTTTTTCCAGGTAGGGAAATGAGGAAGAAGGAAGAAGAAGTGGTCAATGGTCGGTCTAGTGGGATGTTTTTATTTGGAGGAACTATATAGCACGCCTGCCTCTGCTTCATTTTGTTAACTACATATTAACTTAATAAACATGATCAAACAAATATATTATATTATTGAGTTATCCACTCTATGCCCAAAATATTTTCCCAAGAGGTGTTACATAATGAATTTGCTTAAAGCCGAAAAAAAAAAGAAAATTAAAATACTCTACAAAATAGGAGAAAAATGAGCGCAGAAGCTGCAATATTGGAATTGTCTTATAATAATTCAAATGAAAATAAAGGTAATTTTATTTGAAATAAGAAAATTTGAATTCCATACTTGCTCGATGGTTAAGTTCCATAGAAGCACATGAGATTTTATGGTAAATTGCTCTAGCTACAATCCAAAGGGTTGTCTTAATTCCAATGCGATTAATTACTCAAACTAACTACAAGGAAATAAACAGTTTATTTAAATAAAAAAAAAAACTCAATTCATGACTTCAAGAACTAGTGGACTATATATAATATAACATGCGTCTTAGTTTAAAGGTTTGAGAATGTTTAAAATTTTGATCCGCATGAGAATATATGTAATTGTCTAACAGTTTTTTTAAATTTATTCCCAAAGCCTCTTGTTTTAATTTATATGTATGTTATTGATTTCTATTTCGTGGTCGGGCACGCGTACCCAGTTTCAGCGACAAAAGGAATAGTTTCTTTTTTGGCTGAAAGCCACTGGTAAACGAATAAATTTATTATTGCTAGGCTCCCAAGTTTCTTAATTAATTAATTTAACCCCAGCTATAAACATATAGATGTGCACAGTTTAACTTGAATTGTTCAATTCTTAACTAACTCCAGTACTATTGGACTTGGACAATTCTTCTTAGTCTTTTTTTTTTTTTTCTCTTCTTTTTCGTTATTTCTCATGTCTCTCTGATATTTTGTTTTTTTCTTCTTAAACAAAGTGGATATAAAAAATATAATTTAATATATGAATCCAAACCCATTATTATTATTATTATTATTATTATTATTATCTCTTCTAATTGAAGACAAGGGAAAGCCCTCAACCAAAACCACACGAAGGGGAGACCATACAGACAAGCCAACGACCAAGACAAAATAAAAACGAAAACAAGCTCCAAAAGGCCTGACCAGCAAGAAAGCTTAGCGCAGTCAACAAGCATCAAGAAAAAAAGAAAAGAAAAAAAGATAGTTTCCTTAGAGCAAGAAGAATGGCCTGGTCGAGTTATCTTACTACACGGGTCAACAACATAAATTGTGAGAATCAAAGGAGAAATGAGGAATCCCAAAAATTTTGGAGTGATAAGGTTGTGAATTCGCGTGATCAAAAAGACTAGAGTCAGCAAATTCAAACCAAAAGATAGCTAGTCTAACAAGATGAGAAGATATTGCATGAATCAACAACACAATTGGTTGAATTAGTTCAAAATAAGATTAACTCAGTCAAACAAGATGAGATGATTTATGCAATATCTGATTTTGAATTGTTCCAACCAATTGTGTTGTTGATTCATGCAATATCTTCTCATCTTGTTGAGCTAGCTATCTTTTGGTTTGAATTCGTTGACTCCAAGTCTTCTTGATCACTCAAATTCTTTCCATTGATTTTGAAATTATTGTGAAAATTCACGATCTTATCACTCCAAGATTTTTGTGATTCCTCATTTCTCCTTTGATTCTCATAATTTTTGTTGCCGACATGTGATGTATTGCTAAAAACATAACCCAATGAAAGGGATATAAATGACCACAAAAACCACATCCTATACATGCAAGAAACCACATTGAGTTGCCCCTAGGGTACATGTCAAGTGGTTGAACCATGATAAGCTAAAATTTGCACTAGTAGGTCGTGGACTCGATTCCCTACCCTACTCAATAAGGCAAAACATCCACTTGTGATTTACCTTATTTACCGAAATCGAGGGTACGAGCGGCGAGAGATCGCGCAAGGGTAGGTTGTATGTGTCCTGGGGCCACTTGGTGACACGGTTGGTCACTATCCATTTTCCCCATACTCTTCAGAGTTGCGCCCTACGACATTTCTGGCGACTCACGGCTGATCAGCACTCATGGCTTAGGTCCTTGTATTAACAGCTCTGGCCCTGAGTGCGTGTCCCTGTATGTATCTTGGGCCCACTTGGTGACACTTACATGTTCATCCTTCCGACCCTAGGTTTTCTCTTTGTGCTCATTGTCTGTTGGTGGCTCGTCTGGGGCTACCTTCAGGTTCGTTGTTTGTTCTTGGTCTCCTTGTTGATCAAGTTGTTGTGCATTAGACTGCCTCTCACCTTGGAGTTTGTACTCTTCTAGAGTTGTTCTTTATGTTTTTTTTTGATGTACTTTTGATCTAATTGTGTGTGGATCTTATGTGTTTGTTTTTTCTTCTATGAGTTTGTCTCTAGGGTATGCCCTAGTTTATGTTTTGTACAGACATTTTCGTTCTATTTATACATATCTTTTTTATTTAAAAAAAATAATGACAACAAGAAGGAGCAAAAAACTAAGGGGTGGATTGAATAAAAATCTAACGTTATAGGTTCACCTTTAAATTGGAGTTGTTCAAAAAGCTAGGGGATGGACCGAGCCATCTACATCTTCACCATTGTTATAGTAAAGACAACATCTAAACAAGGCATTATTTTGTCCATTGCCTTACCATACAAAGGGAAGGGAAGAAAACCCTAGGATCACTCTCTAGGATCCCATGACCAACTCAGAGGATGGAGCTCCACGAAGAAGTTCAAAATCCCTCTTTGGAGTTGACGGGTCCCTAGTCTTGATGAGTCCTAGTAGGTAGTTGGTTGTCTATAGTTTGTTTAACTTCTTTCAAAATAGGTGTTCTTGTGCAATGCCTTGGTGTATCACCCTTGCGGGGTTTCTACCTTTGCCTTTTGGAGTTTTTTTTTTTTTTTTTTTGTGTGTGTGTGTGGCTATTTTTCAAGTTTAAATATTTAATAAAATTTCACAGTTTATTAAAAACGGGGGGCCAAAATTGTAAGGTTCAATCAAATGAAGTTCAAAGGAACATTCAAATTAAACACCTGAATCCAAACAAAGGATTGTGATTAGGATTGAATCAAATGGGGATAAGAGATAAGGGCATTGGAAATAAGAAAAAAAAAAGGAAATAAGGAAAGGAAATGGTAGAGAGGTTCGACCTAGGGCTTAGGTTGAAGTTTGCATAGAATGAAGGAGGTTCTTAAATCTAGAATTATGGTGCGAATGGAAAGGGATGGAGTGAAAGACCATGATTTAGAGGAAAAGGAAAAGCGAAATCGCAATGGATCACCTAGATCAAAATCACAACAATAGAAAGGGGACATGGGAATCTGTCATGAGGTTTTTCTAGAGAGAGAAAGAGAGTTTTTTATCATACCACAATTAATCAACTGAAAACATAAAAAAATTATGTTAATTACCTTTATATCTTTCTTTATATTTTTTTTGGCACTAGGGATTTTACTCTTGTTGTTGTTGGTGCCCAATCTGCTATTTGTTTCTCTTCCTCATCCTTGATGATAATGGTGGTCTTATGGCCTTTTCCCAGGCCCATCCCTTATCCAATCCCCAACTTTTCCATCATTTTCCCATTTCATTATCTTGCAAATCATACGTTCTAATTGACACGCATTCTCCATCTATCCCCTATAAACCTCTGTTTACTCCTTTCCTTTGCTTTTGATGTTCAACTTGAAACCTCTATCTCTCCCCTTTCTCTAAGCTAATTAACCAAAATCACCTTCTCTCTCCATCACCCTTTTCTCTCTCACACAAACTATGTTATTCTGATATTTGATCTGCGCGCCCTCTGGTTTTAGTTCATTGACAAACCCTCCACATCTAGTTTGTCATTCTCTTGAAGCTGATCATAATTTCCCTACTTCTCTTAATTACTAAGATCAATGTGAATGCCCCTCTTATGCTTTGCCCATGGGGTCTGATTGAGAATGAGATGAAGGTTGTGGTTTCCTAGTGAACAACCATTTTGGCTAAGGTGGTGTACGGCACACCATGTCTCTTTTTGAGACTTTGATGTGATTTGATGACATTATTTCTTGACCTTGACTATTATAGTATTGATTGTGCATTGGCTTTTGAATTTAGGGTTTTCTTATTTATTTTTTTTTCTAGGTTCTTGGGATGCTCAGTCTATTGGGATTCCTTTTTTTTTGGTTAATGCACTATCACGAGCGCCCTCTGCTGTTCGGCCTCACGATTTCAGCAAGAGAGGTAAATCAAGGAATTCAACAGATAGGTTTCGACCTCTAACACAACTACAAATATGAGGGCGGCATATATTTTTCATTTTTCAAGATCGCTCATTACCTGCTGAAAGTATTGAGGTTCCTTTCATCTTATAGAAAGTTGTGCCTAGTTGTTATTGTTTCGGTTTGTTGCAGCAGTTAAATTTGTTTACGGTCTATACTCTTCGAGTTGTTGGGCGAAATACTATTTCAATGCATTCCCCTTGATTGGACTAGTCTTGTGCGTGTTGATGATTTTCTTGGTTATTTTCTTAACAAAAAGAAAAGAAAAACAAAAATCTTGTCATTTTTTTTGCTTGTGAAAGCGAAATAATTTAATAATTATCATGTGCGACCGAATTAAGGAGCAAAACAAAACAGATGTCTTGTTTTCAACCTTTTAATTGTTTTCAAAACTAGGCAGCATGCTCACATAATGTAAATCTAGTTAACCTAACTCCGTTTTCTCTTGGGATTACTGTTTTTGTGCGATTTTTTGTTGCTCGTATTCTCGATTTTGGCAAAAAGGATAAATCATAAGTAGAGGCTTTACCTCATTGCGCAGGGTAAGGAATCAAATTCACGACTTATTAGTGCAAATTCTAACTTATCGTGACCCAATCACTTGATCTGTGCCTTGAAAGCTTAACTTCTTTCCCTTTTCTACATTACATGTACGTACTTATGCTCTTTTTTTTCTTCTACATTGAGAATTTATATGAAGAGTGATATGACAATAGAGTTTCACTAAGTAGTTTAGCTTCTTTTTTTTATTATTATTAATTAACATTCAATTCCACTATGGTTTAGATCATTTGTAATGAAATTTCATTTGATTTAAAAATGTATTTTTTATTACTTATGCTCTTAAAAGAGTGCCAATATATCGTATTTAGAGCTTCAATAGATTGGACCATTTGTGATGAAAGTCCTTATCTCAATACAAGTAGTCCAAACCAAGGGACTGCAACTATAATACAAAAAAGCAATTACCCTGAAAAGACATGTACAAAACACACAATTGAGGCCAAAAGTTCATTGAGAGCTAAACGGCAAGACCTCAACCACACCATCTCAAGATAAGGACAAGACGACCAAAACTAAATAAAGAGCCCCCTAAAATAAAAAGCATAGGTGCTGTGTTGTTTAGGTGTGGTGCTTGTTGTTCTTTTGAGCTGGTTTAGGGGCCTTGTATGCTTAGAATTGTTTTATTTTTAACCGACCAAACTAAGACATTGACAGGGATATCACCTGAGCAATACCAAGGAGTTGATACCCAAAACATACGGCTAAGACATGCACATAAAAGGGACATGCAACAAGCAATTCATTCACATTTTTTTTTTGGATGGCGCTCCATCACGGGCGTTCTCACCGTTCAACCCTTTGATTCCGACAGAAGAAGTAAATCACGGGAGGTCGCGCACCTAATGAATCTAACTCGTACACAACCAGTTGAGAGGTGGTCGGCAAGCACTTAAGTTCCATGCTTAACTCACGCAACTAAATCTTGGGAGGCAATTCATTTACAATTTTTTAACAACATTAGTAGTGAAAAGATGTTTTCACCAAAAAAAAAGAACTAAACAAATGGCGAGGTCTTTAAATACAATTTTAAACTACAAAGAAACTAATTATAGATGCTCAAAATATAAGAATTTTAAAACGCAATTTATTGCCTTTTTTCAAGTTACACGTTCACCAACTGTTAATCATAAAATTACATGTACATGCCAAATTTACACAATTTAATCATATCGTCTTGTAATTCAATGGTCCAAAATGATGCCAAATCAAACTCGTTACCTATCTCTGAAGTAATCCTTAATGTTTTACTATTTCTTCGTTTTGAAGTGGCATTGTTAACCAACCCTCTCAGAAAAAATAAAAACGGCATTGTTAACCAACCACTTCAATAACAAATGGTGCCTAGCTCACGTTAGCATAGTAATAATATAAGCCATTTTTGGCTTTATTAATTTTATTGGCCGGACTGGAGAGGAAAATAGATTATTATGGATGAAGCTAAAGCACGCGCGTATCTGTTTTAAAAGAATACTTTGTGGACTGCAGCGAGCTCAGTTGACATGTTTGAGTTGGGTGGGTTCAACGCCTGAGTCAAATCATGACAAATTATTCAAGAGAAGACCGCTATAAGTAGGGGTGTAGGTAGATCTGGTTACCTGGCGAAATCAGTTACCCAATTAATAGTTTTGAGTTCTATTGCTCTATAATTTCTAATATAATTTTTTTTTGATAAATAAAAGACTGATTTTATTAATAAATAACATCCCTAGCTAAAGGTAAATGGGAGAACGACTAGTACTACAACCCAGGCAAATAATAAGCACTAGAAAACACCCATCAGTGCTGGTTTTAAATTGAGTAAATGACACCACTAATCCTTAAGTTTTGTATTTCATTGTAAACTCATCACTCTATTTTAATTTGAGTCACACATTGCCATTAAATTTTCATTTTTGTTAAAATTCAAATCCTCTCAAATTTTGTTAATAAAAATTAGTGTGACATATATTAATATAAATCTCAAAATTGCCCGATTGTAAAATTAACTTAAATCTTATAATAAAGTAATTTTGTGGATAATACTAATATAAAAAATATTTATTTTATTTAATAAAATTTTACAAAAAATAAAAAATAATTAAATTTTAATATAAATTAAAATTCAATGACTTAGGTAAAAATAAATAAATACATAACAATAATCGACTTATCAGAGAGTGTAAAATTTAAAAAATAATGATGTAATTTACCCTTTTTTAATTAGAGTCCCACAACCCACAACCCACCCTCCTGCCTGTACAACCGACTCATTACCCTTGTGGCTTAATCCTAAATTATTTTCTTAATTAAAGTTCTACTTATTTATTAAAAGAAACTATTGTAGTATAGATAATATAAAACCTGTTTCAATCAATTTTTGAGCTTGACATATATTTAAAATTATTTGATGTACAATTAATTAGTTATAAGTGCAGTTTTATTTTAAACCTTAAATTCTAAATTTTAAACCCCATTTTAACGATAAAGTTTAAATTTTTTACTTTTTCTTACTCTAATACCATAAACAACACTCATTCAAAAACTCTCGAGCTTAAAGAGAGGAGTAACTTTATCCTTCATATCACTTTTGTTAATTTCAATATATTCTATTCTCTATTATTTTAAAATAAAATAACACACAAGAAAAAAAAAAAAAAAACTTATAAGCTCTTCAAAATCTCTTTCTTTTTTATTTGTTTTGAAAATCATTAATATCTTATGAGTTACCTAATTTATAAGCATTTTTAATAGTTTGATAACTTACATAAGTTGTGTGTTTATTAACTAAATACTCAAATTATCCTTGTTAAAATAATTAAGCTCATCATCATCGAAGTATTTCAACAGTACTTTATTATAAAACTCTAGGACTTATAATAAACTCATATGCTTGCATGGCTCTTACGTACAAAAATTAGAGATTTCTCATGACATGCTGTTTAAATGTTGCTAAACGACCTCACTGCTTCACATGCACGTGGCTGTTTGGGGAAGATGCGCCATTGGTGATTGCATTGCATTTTGTAGTAAATACTATATGAAAACCATCTGGCTGTGGGCGTGCCTTGTTTCAAAAATAACAACCCACGGCATGTCTCAACAATCAGAATATATTTGCAATTACTTACCCAAAAGAAAGACAAAGAATATAAACATTTTTTTTGCCAAAAATCCTAAATGAATGCGACAATATTTAAATTTTGGTCTTCTTCTCCTTAGCCCACCCATCACATCTGCCGCGGTTTAGCGTGCAATCTAAGCGAGCAAGCATGTCATATGATGGTACTTAGGCACGTCTGATTGCGACACTTCTCAGCATAATTTACATAATAATATTTAATGATCTTATTTTCAAGCTAAGCAATATCCATCGCATGCGTAGCTATCTCATCTCATGCAGCTGCATCATTCACCGTCCATGTGATGAATAGGTGGCCATGTGATGTAAAGATCTTATATTGATCTAATCGTATTTGATCACAAGCACGATTAATAATAGCAATAATTGAAGGTAATGCTGTACTTTCTTGTACAGTATTGGTCGAAGATTTATCATTATTTGTATTAAAAAACATCTCGAAGTGCATCATGAATCTCTTCGTACACGCTGACAATTATAAGTGGCCAAAGGTATATTAGGGGATTGATTTTATTAATCTTGCGGGTAGTTTGGTAGGTCTTACTTTTTGTATTTTATTGGGTAAACTTAAAACTTGCCGTATGCTTTAGGTACAAGTTGCTTTAACTTTTTTTTTTTTTTTTTTCCGGGGGGGGGGGGGGGGGGGGGGGGGTGGGTCTAAGTAGGTACAGGTGTTGTTTCAATTGTGACTTCGAGAGCCGGGCTTTTCACGTCTTGTTTTTCTTGACCAAGCCAATTTCTACTTGGTCAACCGGATTATTTCAACAATTGTATTATCACGTATTAGTTTCTCTCTTTTTAAATTATGCAAGAAACCCCTTAAATCCTAAATAAACATCATGTTTTTGGCCTGCATGCGCAATATTACATATAGTCACACTCTTAGTTAAAATGATTAATTTAAAAGTTTAATAATACTTGATATACAAGATTATTATGTTATTTATGTCGGCAATTTGAGATTTGAGATTGGGGGTGTGTGTCCCAGGGAAAGTGATGGGGCTCACACACCACCTCCCTTGCTAGCCCGCTAGGCAACATAAATATATTAATAATAAATATATTTAACTGCAATTTATTTTATTGAAAATGAAATGCTTATGCATTGTTTTACTGCAATTTCGTTTTTATTTTGTTGTTTTTGTTTTAAAATTCTGTAAACAAAAAAGAAAATTTTATAGAGCTGTAATTAAATAGGAGTCATTATGAATGTTTCATTGTTATAGAGCTATAAAGATATAACAATGATATCTTTATAATAAAAATCATTATGAATGTTTCTTTTTTTGGGGTAAGGCTATATTAACGAGAATCCATAATAATCAGCCTTCGAATGTTGTGTCTACTTCTTAATCTATCAATATAATAAAATAATAAATGACTTTTCTTATATTTGATTAAATAATTCACTGTCGTAACACTTTGACTTTTTTTTTTTAATTTCTAATCCCAATTATGCAATATCTAAATGCATACGTCCCTTAGAACACCCTTTAAGCTAATTCAAAAACGTGATTTAGAAGTTAAACATTTGACCAGAATTTATGAACAAACATTTGTGGTTCATCGGATGGGAGTCTCTGTAATTTGTTTGTGGAGGTTTCTGTAATTTTTCAAATTAGATAGGTGTCTCTGTAATTACGCCATACCTCAGGGGTGTTTGGGTAATTTACTCTAACATTAAAAGTTTATTTTCTTGTGGATAAGAAGTAAGAATAAAATGTAAAGATTATTTTTTAATTAATCAAAACTATTTCATCTGTTGGTGAAAATTCTTTTTTTTTTTATATTTCAGAAATAGTAAGTGTAAATTCAACTGTTGAAAAAGTGCAAAACAATCTTCTATTCTTTTTGATTTAGCCTTTTCTTGTTCTTGTCTTCTATCTCTCTTTCTATTTATATTTTAATTCAAAATTTTTAATATAATGTGCGTAAAAATGCTCTTTCTTACTAAATAAAAAACAAAAGGGAAAAAAAAAAAAAGAAGTCCAGAGATGGTGTTCGTTTTGCTATCATGGGCCGTTTGGGCCATTACTGATTAGCCCGTAACACTATCTGGGTTGTCCATCTAAATATTGCATTTTTTAATATATGACTATAACAATTTACTCTTTAGATTTGTTTATTGAAAATAAAAATTTATTGAAGTGGTTTATATTGCAATAATAATTATGAGTCTTAAAAAACATCAAGAAACTTAAATTTTAATTCATTCAGTCCTTGATGAGGAGAATTTTTGCACTGCATGAAATTACAAAGTACTCATCTAGAAAGTTTTTTTTGGAAGCTATATGTGTCTTAGATATCTATGTTGAGGTCTAGTTTTGACCTAAGGGTACGTTTGATAGGAGTGAAAAATGAGGGTGGAATTCCAATTCCATAGAATTTTAATTCTCACCCTAACGATTAGGAATTTCAATTCCTTGATTTCAAGGAAAATCTTCACTTTTTGAACTAAGATGGAATTCGAATTCCATGGAATTGAAAAGTTATTTGATAGAATTTCCTAGAATTTAGATGGAAAATGAATTACACCCTCATTTTTCACTCCTATCAAACACACCCTAAGTAAAAAACTCAACATAGTAAGCGAATATGCCCCAATTTAGGCCCAAATCTCCACTTGTCTAGACTTCGATATGGGTTGCGATTTGATTATCCATGTGATATAATCGTGATCTTTCTCTGTCTCACAATACGCCTTTATAAAAGCATGAATTTCAATAGGTAAATTGGTCATTTATTACATATGATTACTTTGTTATATATCTGGTATTGAAATTGACTTGATTGTTAGAGAATATATTGGAGGACCAACCCCAACCCTTGCAGATTGAATGAGTTTTGGACAAGCTCAAGGTTGAAGATAATTATCGGACGCACTCGGCTTTGGATTGAATTGATGGTGATCGACTCCGGCCATCATCAATCCTAAAAGATAGACTAATATATTGTCATAAGAATGAAATGAGTCAAAGTTGTCTACTTGCATGTGTAGATAAAATCATTTTTAGTTAGGTCCCTATAAAACTATGTATTGTTGTAGCACTAGATTTTTTCTTTTTTGTATTTGTTTTTATCAAAGCATATAGCCCATTGGTTTGCATAAATGATGTGCTGTAAAAATAGTGCCGGTAAAAATAGTATTTAAAAATTAAATATGGTATTGGGCTTATTAATAATTCTTATAGGAGTTTATTAATGTTGAAAATAAGTCAATTGTGTTTGGTTAATAATCGTTTTCTCTCTTTAAGAGAGAAATCCTCTCTAAGTGCTTATTTCCAAGAACCCACTCAAACCCTAGATCCACTCATTGCCTCTTCCTTGGATCTAATCAACATTTGACCCTTTAGATCTAAACCTTTTTTATATTAAGAAACCTTTTCATCGTTTCACCACCAAAATCTTGCACCATTTATTTCGTTGAGTGCTAATATGTTGCCTTTGTTCATGCCTCGAGTCCATCCAATTACGTACGTTGATAATTCTCAATTGTATTGATTTGGAATGAATTCATGCTAGATCTTAAGGCAATCATAGCCAAATTAGAGATTAATAGCCCTTGTAAATTGTCGATTACATCTTTATTCTTTTTTGAAACTTTTACTTGCCATATATATATCATCTTGATAAGTGTCTTTTATACACTTATTTTGGTCTATAAACTTAGCACTTATACATTCAATGAACATGATTTCTACTTGATTTGGTTCTACATGTGGTTATGTAGATGTGGAGCATGTGTTGAAGACAATTGGAGCAAAAAGTGATGATGTTGTCTCATTTTTGGAGCTAAACTGGGCATTAAAGGCAAGGTCAAAGGTCCACTCGGGGTTGAGATTGAGGAGGTCATAAAGCATCGAAAAGAGGACGTCATTGGTGAAGTGTTGGAAAGTAAGGAGAAACAGCTCACGGTGCTATCACGCAAAGCATTGCGTGGTAGGGTCATCGTAAGAATTCCTTTCTGTGGCTCACGGTGTTATATATCACACAAAGCATACCATGGTAGGGTAGTGGCTGTTGAAATTTTTTGTGGCTCACGGCCTTATCGTGGAAAGCATTTTGCGGTAAGGCCGTGGTTGGAAAATTATTCTGTGGCTCACGGCCTTACCGCGACAAGCATTCTGTGGTAAGGCCGCGATAAGGCTCAAAGCTTCACAAAAATGCCGTTTTAAGCCCGTTTTATTCCAAATCAAGTGGGGATGGACTCCTTGAAGGTGCACGACTTTGATAACCTAAAAAGCACTATATAAAGAAGGATTCTTAGAAGATTTGGGAGCTTTTTGGAGGGGGAGAAGAAGGCAAATCGAGGAAGAAGAAGGAGATTTTCTTGAAGAACTTCAGTTTTGGTTGTATTTTTCTGTTCTTTTTTCTCTCCAACATCATGAACTCTATTTTTATTATTCTTTCATTGGTTGAAACTATGTTAGGCTAAGTACCTTGTGACTAGGGTGATTGATGAAACCTAGTTTGATGATGGTTTAATTAAAAGTATTCGAGTTTTATCATATTCTTGTCTTTCGGGTTGATCGTTTGTTATGCAGTAATTCCATTTTGATGTTTGGTCGTCATTAGAACGTGTTTGTGATTTATATTGCTTTCGAGAGATTCAATATATATTAGCACTTGGTAATAAACAACATAAGGTTCGATAATAGGTAGAGATATCGTTATACTTTGTGAAATCTTATTTAGATGATTATTATGGATAAATGCATGTTTGTGTATTTGTAGATTAATTAGAGATAATTAATCTCATATGTGAACATAGATTCAATTGACCATCGAGAGAGGCTTTTGATTAACTTAGGATCATCGATTTTCAGCTTAAATTAAGCAAGAATTATAAAACCTAATCACTGGAAGATTAAACCAATTGAAAAACTACGGTGGATTCATGAACCCTAGTGCATTAGATTTCTACACTTTAAAATCCAAGGAGTTGTTTTGCATTTTTAGTTAGTCATTCAATTTTAATTAATATAATACCTACAGTGAGTAATTGTTTTAGTGTGTGTGGCTTATTAAAGTTAATAGTGGTTAAAGTAAGGATCAAAAGCTAATCCTCGTGGGAACGATACTATATTCATCATTATATTACTTGTTACGATTCTATTCAGTTGCAGGAAAGAATACGGGAATAGGTTTTTGGTGCCGTTGCCGGGGATTGGCTCTTTTGATTATTGCTTTAGCTAAGATTAGCTTTAACACTTGTGTTGCTTCCTTTAATTTTTGACACTAAACTATTTCAATTTTTGCTGTGTTAGGATTGAAATAATGCATCCAGTGTTCAGGACGTCTTGATCTTATTGAGTTTGATCCAGAGATTGAACAAACCTTTCATCAAAGACGTCGTGAATAGAGAGCAAAAAAGGAACAACAACAGAGCACTATGGATAACAATGGAAATCAGCTTATTCAAGTGGAGCGTGTCGTTGAGATCAATGAGAGAGATATTTTGGTGGGGGATTTCATGATATCGCTGATCGTTGAGAACCGTTCCAGCATAATATATCCTTCATATAGGCACGACAACTTCCAACTGAGGCCAGATGTGATTAATTTGTTCTCCAACAACATTCATTTCTATGGGAGAAATGATAAAAATCCACACTACCATCTCTCTTGTTTTCTGGAGTATTGTGGAAACTTCGAGTATCAAGGGATCAATGAAGAAGCACTTAAGATGCGATTATTTTCTCATACTCTAAAAGATAAGGCTCGGGAGTGGTTGGACTCATTGCCACCTGGTAGCATCACTACATGGATGGATGTGATTCTAAAGTTCACGCTAAAATATTTTCCATTAGCTAAGATTAAAAGGCTCAAAATTGAAATTTCAACCTTCCAACAAGCCGAATCAGAAAACTTTCATGAGGCATGGGAAAGGTTCGAAGAGTTGCTGAGGAAGTGTCCAAGCCATGGTTTTCCACTACCAGCCCAAAATCATTATGTTTACGTTGGGTTAACTCTTTATAGCTGTTCAGTAGAGGATTCGACAACAGGTGGTTCCATTCAAAATAAATCAGCTGGGCAGCTTCATGACCTTTTTGAGACAATGAGTGAGTACTTTGTGATGTGGCCAAATAAAAACTCACATAAAAGAGTAGCTGGAATGCATGAAGTGGATGTTAACACGTTAATGTTGGCCAAGATTGACGCACTATCAAAGCTGATGGAAGCCTTGAAGTATTCTTCGAATGTTAATATGATACAAGGATCACTTCCCATATGTGCAACTTGTGGACCAACTCATCCATCGCCTGAATGTCCGCTGCTCATAAATCCACCATTCCTAGAGTAAACTGCTTATGCTCAGAATTTTCAACATCAACAAAATTTCCAAAGGCAGCAAAATAACCCATTCTCACAGACATACAATCCAGGCTGGAGAAATCATCCTCATTTTTCTTATGGTAATACTCAAAACATCCAAAATCCACCAAAACAAGGGAGACCACATGAAGAAAAAGGAGGATTGGAAGAAGCGATTTCCAAGCTTCAAAAACGAAGCGAATGGACTAATGCAACCATTAAGAATATTGAAAATCAAATTGGGCAGTTAGCAAAAATCCTAACAGAAAAGCAACTGGGCACGTGGCCAAGTAATACAGAAGTTAACCCCAATGAGCAAGTGAATGCAATCACAACAAGGAGTGAGGTGCATTTTTTGAAAATCCATGTTAAAAAACCAAGTGTGGCAAAAGAAAATGGTACAGCTAAGGAGACAACTGATCAAGATGATGAGCCCAAAGTAATAGTTGAAAAAGTGAAGGTTGCTCTGCCACTGGTCAATCCTTATGTTCCACCTATTTCGTTTCCTCAAAGGTTGCGTAAGCACAAGTTGGATAAGCAATTTGAGAAATTTTTGGAGGTATTCAAGAAGCTACATATCAATATACCATTTGCTGAAGCTCTGTCTCAAATGCCCAGCTATGTTTAATTCATGAAATAAATCTTATCAAATAAGAGGAAACTAGAGGACCATGATAGTTTATTCTTTGAACGAGCTCTATGTGATTTGGGTGCTAGTATCAACCTAATGCCTTACTTTATTTTCAAGAAGCTTGGATTAAAAGAACCAACACCTACCATGGTTTCTCTTCAATTGGCTGACAGAAGTATCAAATATCTGAGGGGAGTAGTGGAAGATATTTTGGTAAAAATAGATAAATTTATTTTTCTTGTTAACTTCATCGTTTTGGACATCGAAGAAGATTATGATATGCCTTTAATTTTAGGGAGACATTTTCTTACCACAGGGAGAGATTTGATTGATGTCCAACAAGGAACACTTAGCCTTAGAATTTATGATGAGACGATTACGTTTAATATATTTAAGGGAAACATTTTAATGGAAATGAAAAAGAAGTCTTAATGAGAGATGACATTGTTGATTTGGTAGAGAGATATGATGACCCTAAAGAAAATTGCATGGCTAACTCTTTTGATGAGCAGGAACAAATTTTGGATGCCAAGAACAAGGTCGTGGTTGTGGGCTCTTTGGGAGAGAAGCAAAAAGATTGTCCATCCAAAAGAGACAAACTGTGTTCTTTAGATGTTTCTTCTTCTTCCAAAGCCAAGCCACCAAGTCATGAAAAGGAAAAGTTGGTAAGGGTGTTGAGGGAGCAAAAGAAGGGGATTAGATTGAAAGTTGCTAACATTCAAGGAATAAGTCCATTAAATGGCACCCACAAAATGTTGATGGAAAAAGGATTCAAGCCTCCTTGAAGATGGAGGCCTAGTCAAGCTAATGACTTTAAACAAGCGCTTATTGGGAGGCAACCCAATTTCTTATCTCTTTTATTTATTGGCATGTTGCATTTGTTTTTTCTCTTCTTTTGTTTACTTTGAGTTAAGGTTAGAGTGTCATTCTTTAGGATTTTTTTACAAAAACAATGTTGAGGTCATCTTAATTGCATGCATACTAGGTGTTTGATAAAATGCCACAACCAATGTTCACCTACACATTGCAACTTAAGTTTTGGATTGTGAGGTATAAGTTTGGGGGGAGTTTGGGCATCCATGTGACTCTGTCTACTTCATGTTGTTCTTATTTATTGTTGTTATCTCATGTTCAAACTTGTGCATTGTAGGTACATTTTCGGAAGTGATAATGCAGTCAAAGAGTTATCCTACACTAGCTGCTTGCAAGGGAAAAGCCATTACCAAAAGTTCCAATACCTCAAAATGAGCACGTGTTGATCTATCTACCATCACAACCTTGACACTATGGATCGGGTACACTCCTTCCTTTTCTTTCTCTTTGTTCCATTGGGACAATGAAACGTTTAAGTTTGGGGAGAGGTTTACTATCGGCAGCTTGCATATGTCGTATGGTCTGGTTGTATGGTTTTATTAAAAAAAAAATTTGTCTTGTTTTGTTGGATAGACGTGCCATCAATGATGAATTTTATTTGGTACCATTTTGATCCAAAGAGTAAATATAGTGATGCTACTCATTTCATTTTGTGATTCATTATCTATGTCATACTAATTTGAGCACAAGTGTCAAAAGGTTCAATGCATAGGTTGACTACACTACTAGGTTTCCATTTAGACTTTCGCCCTTAAACCAACTTTGTGAGCAACTTAATCACCTAACATAATGAAAAGGAAAGTTTGGGGAAGGTTGAGCCATGATGGCAAATGTTGAGGAATGTGTTGATTCTGTGTATGTTAAAATTTGTGTGGAATGTGTTAGACATACTAAGGGAAGCTGGCAATGACCATAGGCTAGTGATATAATCTCTATGTCACTATGTCATGCACCAAATTAAATTTGAGCTTGCATATATCTTATACCTTTCTTTGTAGCCTGAATGACTTGAGTGATTATGCTCGTAGGGGTATCATAAAACCCGATGCCCCGTGGTCATCTGGCTTGGAAGTCATCGGCTAAAAGCTCGTTACAAGGGTCATTCAGAAAGCTTAATGGAGTGAGGTTTTATTCATATAAAAAAAAAAAGAGATGGAGCATAAAATGCACTCGTTCAGCCAAAAATTTACGAAAGGCTAAAGAAAAAAAAATCTCAATAATGGTGCTGATGTTTGTAACTCTTAGGGATTGAGAAAACTGGTGGGTTTGACTGTCTAGTGGATGTTAGCATGCCGAAGCATTCAAAATAATGGAGAGTTTTCACAAACTGGGACAACGCCATTTTTAGCTGAGTCCAACCAAACTTGAATAAGAAAGAAAAGAGTGATTGAGAGCGCCCTGGGGATTGAATGAAAAGACAAAGTTTGGGGTTGGAGTGCATATCACGAGTGAGAAAGTGTATAGGACCATCAAAAGGTCGAGATACCAGCAACCTTATGCATGATATTGTACTTGACAGGATTCGCACACACACACACACACACATCAAAACATAGAATAAGCCCAAAACATTTGTGTAGCATTACTAGAAAATTCTGTGTGAATTATGAATGATACCAAAATCTGAGGCTAACTGGAAGATTATCCAGCTTGTAAGTGATTTTAAAGTGCTAACTATTCTCTACTTCATGGGTGATATATTTGAGTTGATAATCTTGCTTGGGACAATCAAGAGTCTAAGTTTGGGGGTGTTTGATAAGTGTCTTTTATACCCTTATTTTGCTCTATAAACTTATCATTTATACATTCAATGAGCATGATTTCTACTTGATTTGGTTTTATATGTGGTTATGTAGATGTGGAGCATGTGTTGAAAACAATTGGAGCAAAAAGTGATGATGTTATCTCATTTTTGGAGCTAAACTGGGCATTAAAGGTAAGGTCAAAAGTCCACTCGGGGTCGAGATTGAGGAGGTCATAAAGCACCGAAAGGATGATGTCATTGGTGAAGTGTTGGAACGCTAGGAAAAACAACTCACAGTGCTATCACGCAAAGCATTGCGTGGTAGGGTTATGGTAAGAATTCCTTTTGTGGCTCACGATGTTATCACGCAAAGCATATCGTGGTAGGGTAATGGCTGTTGAAATTTTCTATGGCTCACAGCCTTATGGCCGAAAGCATTATGCGGTAAGGCAATGGTTGGAAAATTATTGTGTAGCTCACGGCCTTACCGCGATAAGCATTCTGTGGTAAGGCCGCGGTAAGGCTCAAAGTTTCTCGAAAAAGCCGTTTTAAGTCTGTATTATTCCAAATCAAGTGGGGATGGACTCCTTGAAGGTGCACGACTTTGATAACCTAAAAGGAACTATATAAAGAAGGATTCTTAGAAGATTTGGGAGCTTTTTGGAGGGGGACAAGAAGGCAAGTCAAGGAAGAAGAAGGAGATTTTCTTGAAGAACTTCAATTTTGGTTGTATTTTTCTGTTCTTTCTTTTCTCCAACATCATGAACTCCAATTTTATTATTCTTTCATTGGTTGAAATCATGTTAGCCTAAGTACCTTGTGACTAGGGTGATTGATGAAACCTAGTTCGATGATGGTTTAATTAAAAGTATTCAGGTTTTATCATATTCTTGTCTTTCGGGTTGATCATTTGTTATGCAGTAATTCCGTTTTGATGCTTGGCCGCCATTAGAATGTGTTTGTGATTTATATTGCTTTCAAGAGATTCAATATAGATTAACACTTGGTAATAAATGACATAAGGTTCGATAATAGGTAGAGATACCATTATGCTTTGTGAAATCTTATTTAGATGATTAGGGGTGTGCATTATTTTGGTTTAATCGAACCCACCGAACCTAACCGATCAAACTGGCCGGTTTGGTTTGGTTATTTAGGTTGATAGTGATCGATTTAGTTAAAAGGTTAGGGGTTTAGCGGTTCGGTTAGCTCGGCCGTTTACCTGAAAAAACCGAACCGACCGATATATTAAACGAAGTCATTTTGTATATCTTAAAATGACGTCATTTTGCGTTAAGACCCAACCCAGCCTTAGACCCATAGTCGGTTCATTTGCACGTCATTCATCGATTTCCTTAGCTTTCCCAAGTTTAGAGAAAGAGAGAGAGCAAAACACTAACCTTAACCCAAAAACCCCATTTCGAACCCTGGTCGTCCTCGTCGTTGCCGTCGTCCTTCACCCTCGATAGTTGATTCCTTCGTCTCCTCCGTTGTCCGGGCCTATCCGTCACCTTTGTTAGACATCAACATACTCACACAGCCACAGGTGAGTCTTTGATCGGCCATCACATTTCTCTCTCTCTCCCTCTCCGGTATTTAAGTTTGTTTTTGGTTATGCTCAGAGCCAACGTCGAGTCGCCAACCTGCTCGACCGTACGCTGTCCGTCCATCGTCCGTCTATGTCCACCACTACTAGGTATTTTTTCATTTATTTTGGTTTTTTCGTTTGTTTTGAATCTTTTGATATACTACTCAACTTTGTCTTTGTGTACACTGTCCCAATCCATTTTTGGTTTTTTCATTATGGTTTTGTTTTGGTTTTAATTAAATGATTTCTTCTTGGCATGATGGCATCAATCCATTTTAATTTAACAAAATCATCTAGAAATTTCACAACACATAATTTGATGGATAAAACTTTTTTCTAACAGTAACATAATTTAATTGGGTATTTTTTCAAGTACCAGACTGATAATGGATTATATGTTTATGACCATCAATGAGTTGTTTCAAGATGCCACCATATCTTATATTAGATAGATGCATCAGTTTCAATAATTTTTTGTGACTTCAGATGACATATAACTAGACAAGGTAACTGTTTAAAGTGTTTTCAGATGATCCTAACAATGGAGATGTATGTAAAGGAAAGCATGTAATGTCAGAGGACTCTTTTTCAACCTACTAAACACAGGTCTACACAATTTTTCCATGATTTGAATACAAATTAGAAACATAATTGAGATTACCTAATAATCCTTGGGTTTTATTAATAATCTCATCTGAAAATTTATCTCCAAAATTTAGAGATCTCTCAATAGGAATGATAGTTCAATTTTCAATATTATGATCGAGAAATTTGATTCTTGTTTGGAACAGTTGCATTTTTATAGTTGATATAACAAAACCATTCTTTTTTATGATATGAAAAAATGTATTTAGATTATTCTAATGCTTATTGAGAAAATCACTACAGACAAGTACATTATCAATATATATTATTGAAAAATAAAAATAAAACGAGGTGATATAGTCAAATGGATCTTTAAGTCTTGAATTGTTCAAAGTCATACTTAAAAAAATGCATGACAAATAACATATATTTTTCACTCATAAAATAAAAACATATATTTTTCAAAATCATGTGCACAACCAAAACATATCTTATCATAGGTTTCTATGGATACTAGTGGTGGTATTATTTAAACCCCACTAAGGTTATCCTTCCAAGGCCATTCAAATAATAGTAATAACAACATTACTATTATTTGAAAAAGACTAATTTTGATAATATTACTTATTGTAATATAACAGGGAGTATAAATGTTATTACACTGGTACTTCATTCGAAATGGCAGCCTCAACATCCTCTTCTTGCAATGTACGTAAAGTCATACTAATATTGCTATATGATTTTTTGGTAATTGATCATTGTTTTCATGTGTTGGGTTTCCTAATATATGTACACTAGGAATAACCCGTGCCTGAAGACACAGTGCAACTAAAAAGAATTGAATATTGAATTTGAACCCGAAATAATGAAGCACTGAACTCGAATATGTACTAAACTGCAAATTCCTTAAATAATGAAGCACTGAACTCGAATATGTACTAAATTGAAAGCCTAAACTCGCTTATATCACGTATCTGAAGACAATGTATGTAGTTCTTAAACACGAAATTATAAAAAAATGAATATAAACATGTCTAAAGGCATAGTATAAATAATATTAAGATTAAAATGCAATAATGTTACACTAATATTGTAAAAAAAAAATGATAAGCACTGAACAAAAAATAAAAATTCAAGTTATTATATAATTGTTAACGTTTTATAATAAAAAGAAAAAAATTACTAAATTTATATAATAAAATACATTTATCTACAATCTGAACTAATTAAATTAAAAATTAAATATCAAACCATGCATATCAGTTGTTGTCGGGGACCCTTGGAGCCCCTGACAGTGGTCAGTCAAGGGCCCATGGGTCATCTCAGACCACTATCGCCCCCTTACCAACCCTCACAATGCCTTGCCCTCATCTGCCGTCACCCCTCCCGCCCCCCTTCATTGACGGCTTACCCGCCGGCACCCCCCCAATGTTTAGAATAGATATATTTTAACAATTACATTAAAATGATAAAATTAAAATCGAAGCACAATTTTATAGAAATGAAATTAAAACCAAAATCAAAATCTAGTATGAATAATTATCACTTCGAAAGTCCAAACATAAATTTATGCAAAAAAAAAAAAAAATTCCACATATAACAAAGACATAGAAAGTGAAGATTCATCAAAATTTTTTAAAATACAACATAGAATATTATACTCTCTTAAAAAAGTGCCAAAAAATTTTTTATTATTTAAATTGAATATTTTTCCAATTTGATTCACCATTGATGTTGGGTTAGGTGGGTTGCAAATTGGATCTTGATAAAGGATTTGTTTGGTTTTGGGCTTAAGTTTTTAAGGTATAATAATAATAATCATCATAATAATTTTATTTTTAAAATAGAGAAATAGTCTTACATTAAAAATAATTCTATTTTTATTTTATGAAAAGATTATTTTTAGTTATTTACAATTAAGAGTATCAGTATGTAAATTTAATTTTTTATTAAAAATAAATTTACAAAAAAATTCTTAATTAAAACTAAAACTATATTATATGGAATAAAGGAGAAAAATAAAATATAATATTAAAATTATAAATTAAATGTAAAAAAAATTAACATCTCTATAAATCATCATAACTCATAAATCATCATTTTTTTATATCCACCCAACTCAAATCCATTTCACAATCACAAAGATATCCCAAAAAATTCATTTACAAAATATAAAAATTAGAAAATCATGTCCAATTGAGAAATTTTTTTAAATAGACATCCAAAAAATTTGTTTTTCAAAATATCTTTGGTTTGTTTTTTTACTGCTTTCTTTAACAAAAAAGTGACATCCCTTATATTAATATTATTAACAAATATAATACGTTTATATTAAATTAAAATCAAAACTAATTATATAATACTCTTTTTTGTTAAAGAAAACAGTAAAAAAATTACTGTATTATGTTTATATGTATGTATGTAAACAATATCCTTGTTTTTAATTCGGTTAGAACCACATGAGATAATTCGACACACTCCGTTATAAAATCCAACTCATTTCAACTTTTCTCTCATTTACAAACTACCAACAAAATCTAAAATGAAACTAAAAGAAAAACAACAAAAAATTTAAATTCAAAGAAAGACAAATTGGTATACACACACCTATACATGGATGTGTATATATATATACAGATACAGGTAGAACACACGCACACAACACACGCACATATACACAGTAAACATCACACACACATACATACACACAGTATATACATATACATACACACAGTGAGGAGAGAGAGAGAAGGGATGAGAAAGAATGAGAGGAAAGATAATAGATATGACAGGTAATAGATATAACAACTGTGAATCTTGTATTAATAGATATACATACACACAGGTTATCCCTTGTATTAAACACAGCAAATGGATACATACACCGTGAATCTTGAAAGATTTTTGAGCAGCGACTTTGAGTCAAATCACACACACCCACTTTTTATATACACACCCACACGGTAGAGAAACACACACAACACACGCAGTTATTATATAAAGACACACAAAACACGCATATACATAATATAAACACACAACACACGCACGCACAGTTAACACACACACACACATAGTTAAATAATCACACACACACACACACAGTTAAATAATCATACCAGTATATACATATACATACATATACACAGCAAACATCACAAACACACACACACACAACACACACATACATATACACAGCAACTGAGATCTGGCCGCAGCAGCGAACGGCAGAGGGAGTGAGTGGGTGGGTCAGTGAGAGAGAGAGAGGCCGCCGCCATCAGCCGTTCGCCATCGCGGGTGACCTTCCGCGCCTCTGCTACTTCGACTCTGCTACTTCTGGCCGCCAAGCGTCGTTGCATCTAACTGCCTCACCTAGCCGCTGCATCGGCTCTCCACCCCGCTCGCTGCATCGTTCGCCACCTCTAGCCTCTCGCTGCTTCAGGCTCCATCTCTGCTACAATCCGCCCCATCGGCCACCGTTCGGCCATTGTGGGTGGGTGGGTATGTGTGTGTATATATGTATATGAGAGGGGCTTGAGAGGGGGATGGTAGGTGGGAGGGAGAGAGAGAGAAAGAGAAAGAGAGAAGGGGGTTGGAGACAAGAATGGGTGGGTGAGAAAAACAGAATGAGAGAGATAGTGAGATGTTGCGCTGGGCGGGAAGTTTTTTAATCCTAGCCATCAAATCTTTAAAAAAATCATCTGAACCATTCAAAAAATGTCCCCATCACATTTGTCTCTCAATTTCAAAAACCATCCTCCCTTATTATATAGATAAATGCCATTTCCAACTATAGTCTTTAGTATTTAAAAATATTTAAATTAAATTAAAATTACTCTTTAGTCTTTAAATACATTTAAATTAAATTTACAATTGTCAATTGTATTAATAATCTAATTTTAGATGGCAAGAGAAGAAGACATGACTCACACCACAAATATCCCTAGTGTGGATGATAGTTCAAGACCTGCACCAATAGCACCAACCCAAGATAGCTAACTAGAAAATGATAGAGGTACAACATCACTTGGGAAGGCAAAGAGAAAAACAATAAGAGCTAGGTCAGAGGTTTGGGATCATTTTACCAAGTTTACAAATTTAGAGGGTGAGATGCAACTATTGTTCTAAGAAATTCCACTGTGATCCCAAAAAAAATGGGACTATAGCTTTAAGGAATCATATGGGAAATTGTAAGAAATACCCCCATGTTGTAGAATCTCATCAAATGGAATTACATTTTCAATCAACTGCAACAGGGGGTGAGAGAGAGGGTAGTGATAATGTTGCTATAGTGGTTAATTGGAAATTTGATCAAATGCTCACAAGAAAGGCTTTAGGTTGTATGCCGATGGTAGATGAGCTACCTTTCAAGTTTGTTGAGCGTGAGGGGTTTAGACACTTTGTGAATGTTATTTGTCCAAAATTTCGGTTTCCTTCACGTTGGACTATGGCGCGTGATTGTTTTGAGTTATTCAATGAAGAGAGGTTGAACATGATGAATGAGTTAAAAAATTCTTGTCAAAGAGTTTGCTTAACCACTGACACTTGGACTTCAATGCAAAGGATGAATTATATGGGCTTGATAGCGCACTATATTGACAATACTTGAATTCTAAAGAAAAAAATCTTAAACTTTTGTCCAATTTCTAGTCATAAGGGTGATGCCATTGCTATGGCAATTGAGAAATGTCTCAAGGGATGGGAACTTGATAGAGTTTTTACTTTGACCATGGACAATGCTAGTTCACATGATGTTGTTGTGGCTAATTTCAAGAAAAAAAATGGCAAAATGGGATACTAGCATTATGAATGGGCAATATTTGCATATGAGGTGTGTGGCTCACATTATAAATCTGGTTGTACAAAATGGGATGAAAGTCCTAAATGAATCGGTAATAAGAGTTAGGGATGCAGTTAGATATGTCAAACAATCCCCTGCAAGATTGAGAAAATTCAAACAATGTGCTAAAATGGAAAAAATTGAATATAAGGGCTTGTTATTGTTTGACGTTGCAACTAGATGGAACTCCACCTACTTGATGTTAGAGACCGCTCAAAAGTTTGAGAGGGCTTTTGAGAGATTTGATGAAGAATATCCTTGTTTTAAACTTGATCTTAGTACAAGTAATTGGAATACTGATTTGAACCAAGTTATTACTATAGATGGGAGACCGAAGGCAGAGGATTGGAATAAGGTCATACATTTTGTCAAAGTGTTGAAACATTTTTATGAGCTAACTTTGCGAGTATCGAGTTCAAGTCAGTATTTCATGAGCTTGGTAAGATGCATTGTCTCTTACAAGGGTGGTTGGAGAGTGACGATTTTGAAATGGTGGAAATGACGATAAAAATGAAAGAAAAGTTTGATAAATATTAGGGGGATCCGCATAAAACAAATCACTTAATTTATATTGTTGTGGTGCTTGATCCGAGGTACAAGTTATAATATATGGAATATGTACTAAAAGAGATGTATCAGGGTGAGAGAAGAGTTAGTGTAGCTTTATTATTAAAAAAATTCCCTACATGCTTTATACAAGGAATATAAGAAAAGTTTGAGACCTCGAGATGATGTTAGAGAGCCATCTGAAGTGTCTACTCCAACTGTTGTGGTGGATCATGAGGACGACTTTGAAAACTCATTTTTTTCTCTCTTCAAAAAACATAAGTGTGGCGATGGTAGTGGACCTACAGTTGTGCCTTCGGAATTGGATAAGTATTTTAGTGAAGTGTGTGAGCCTTCAACTAAAGAATTTGACATTTTGAAATGGTGGAAAGAAAATTGTCATAGGTTTCCTATTCTGTCTTCGATGGCTCGAGATGTATTGGCAATTCCAGTTTCTACTGTTGCATCTGAGTCTACATTCAACACTAGGGGTCGAGTACTTAATCCATTTAGGAGCTCTCTATCTCCTAAAGTGGTTGAAAGTTTGATTTGTACGCAAGATTGCCTTCGATCATCTACCACCCCAATAAGTGTTGAAGAAGATTTGGAGCATGTTGAACAACTTGAAAAAGGTAAAACTTGTTAAATTTACTCAGTTTTACTCTCTTTTAAATTTACTCAAGAGTTAGTTCAATACATGTTATTTTGATATTAACTAATTCATTTTGCATATTGCTTTTAGAATTGTCAAAGGTTATCATAAGCAACAACTCAACATCCAATATGGAAATTTAGATTTATGATTTTGAATATCTCGTGCATTTGTAAGTATATATGTTTTATACTTTCGAATTGTATATATTTTATATTTTCTTTGAACAAATTTGTTTATAGACTAACAACATATATTGGCTCCACTTCTTTTATAGGTTAGATGCAAGGAGAGGGAGGTGAGTATTACACCCATGGATAGAGGTCAAAATCTGTACTCAAAGGTAAGTACAAATATTTTTTATCAACTTCACAACTTGTAATCAAATTTTGGAAGGGGCATGTCAAAATGCTTGTAGAGTTTGTAGTTGAGTGTGATTTTGTTATATAAATGCCCTTAGTTTCCAGCAAACTTATGTTGAGGACAACACAAAAATGAAGATTTGTTTGTTTAGATGTTTAGATGTTTATATAAACAAATTTTATGTGTTATATGTTTATTTTCCAGCAAACTTTTGGTCTTTCACGTTGTGTTAGTTTCCAGCAAACTTTTGGTCTTTTTGTGTTAGTTTCTAGCAAACTTTTGATATCTTACAATTAGTTTCCAGCAGGCTTAGTTAGTTTCTAGGTTCCAGCTGACTTGTGTTGATGTCTTATGTTGATGGCTTAATTTAGACTTATGTTAATGGCATAATTTAGTTTTCAGGTTCCAGTTTCCAGGTTCCAATTTCCACTTTGCATGGCTTAATTTAGACTTATGTTGATATCACATTGTTAACTTAATTTAGCCTTAATTTAGGTTCTATGTTCCAATTTCCAGGTTCCAGTTTCCATGTTACATGTGGATGTGTACAATGCAAGTTTCTTTGGATACATGTCAATTCTTTGTGGAAAACTTTTGGCTGCAAACTTTTGTTTTGTTTGTAGGAATTTGTTCACCAATTTCGATTTTGTTTGTAGGATTTCGATTATATCGGTTTTGGGTATAATTGGTTCGATTTTTTTCGGTTATTCTTATGTATAATCGGTTCGGTTTTTTGGTTCGGTTAAGTGAAGTTCATTGTCTGTTTGTTCAGGTTCGATTAAATCGGTTAGTATAATAGTTCGGTTTGGTCAGTTCGATTTTCTATTTTAAAACGGATTGGTAAAAAATGGCCGATTCGGTTCGGTTAAACCGAATGCTCACCCTTATAGATGATTATTGTGGATAAATGCATGTTTGTGTATTTATAGATTAATTAGAGATAATTAATCTCGTATGTGAACATAAATTCGATTAACCATTGAGAGAGGCTTTTGATTAACTTATGATCATTGATTTTCAGCTCAAAACAAGAATTATAAAACCTGATCACTGGAAGATTAAACCAATTGAAGAACTACGGTGGATTCATGAACCCTAGTGCATTAGATTTCTGCATTTAAAAATCCAAGGAGTTGTTTTGCGTTTTTAGTTAATCATTGAGTTTTAATTAATATAATACCTACAGTGAGTAATTGTTTTAGTATGTGTGGCTTATTAAAGTTAATAATGGTTAAAGTAAGGATCAAAAGCTAATTCTCATGGGAACGATACTTTATTCATCACTATATTACTTGTTACGATTCTATTCACTTGCAGGAAAGAATACGCGAACACATCTCAAATTGAAAATGTACACCAAAATTTCAATTTCACTCTTCTATAGTTGCCTGTGAAAACCTGTTAAGTCAAATGATTCAGTTTGTCTAGAATTTGAGTTCAAAATCGCATTCCTGAACACCATCCACCATGTCTCACTATTTATTTTTTGGCAACATTCCAAGTCCAATTATTTCTAATCTAATTTTCAATATGGAAATCTAAAGTCACTATCCTATTTTTGTCTATGTCCACTTTGATATTTACTTTTTGGTTCCTCTTGATTCTGTCTAGCTCGATTCATTATTAGGTAAGTTTGAAGTAGATTAATTAATTAATGAATTTGTCATGTTTTTCACCCACATTTGGGTTCAAATAACTTTTAACTCTTTTGACCATTTTCGACGAAAATGGGTTATACAGTACATCTTCATGCTGTCTATGTAGCTCTATATTAAGCATGACCCAATTTGATCCGATCCACTCTAATTTTTAGCTCAAAGTTTATTAAAGGTTGTTCTATTTGTAATTTTTCACAAATTATACTTAGGCCCAAATTCTTTGAAATCTTCAATTATTTTATTGGGATTCCATTCTGGGGCTATTAAATTTGCTAAATTACCATTAGGCTCTGTTTTGATTTAGTTCTCAATATTTCTAAAAATTTAATTTAAAATTTAAAAAACTTTCCAAAATTTTTGAATAATATAGGTTTCAATAAGTCGAACCTTTATAAAAATTGGTTGTATTATGGTTGATCTTTGCTTGATTTTGTTTACTTTATTCATCTTGCAATGACATTAAAAAGATTAAACTTTATGAAAATATTTTCTATAAAATATGTCAAGTTCTTTATAAAAATTTAGAAGCTCAATTCACTCTTGAAGGGCATTTTCTAGGCAACATTAATGTATATTATTGATGATACTGGACCGATCACCGAGGTCTACCTCAAACCAAGTACCTGGAAGGGCGGGGCTGTAATCCCCCGGGAGAACTCCGACGCTCAAGTCAGTAGAAAAAATATGCCCAAAATGAAAATTGAACCAGGAATTAGATGATCCGTACCTGTAGAAGTCGACCTCTATTTAAAGATGGGGTAAAGCACACTCTGAAGAGATAAGATAACTTCTGAACCAGACGTTGGAGAGAATCTTGGTTGACTGAGTCAACCTCGTTCAAAATCAAATATGAGATGAATGATGAAGATATAGGTGACACGTGGCATTTCTTGAGGCAGGCACGTGGCGGCACCATATTGGAGATCTCCAAGGGTAGTATAGTATTTTTGCCCTTAGTAAAATATTCCCTCATCAATTATATTAGGCTTTTTTAAAATAATATGAAGACAAATCAAACAAGAAACTAAATTATAATAAAAATCACTATTTAGTGGTTGTATGACAAAAATCAAAGTACAACAATTAATTTATTATAAAGTGCAAAGTGTATAAATATTTTTCGTTATGTTTATTTGGTAATTACTCATTCTCTCATGTTGATTTTTTTTTTTTAGTTTTGTTTTTATTCTTTTTATTTTCACTCACAATTTAATTTGAAAATTCTTTATACATTTAGATTTTAAAACTAGGTTTATGTAATTTTTTTGTTGTGAGCCTAATTTTGCTTGAGGGCAAGCAAAAGTTAAGTGTGGAAGAATTTGATGAGTGCATAATTTCACATATTTATTTCATTTACATATTGTCTTTTGGGTGAGATTTATGCCTTATTGTGCTGATTTATGTTTATTTTTATGGTTAAGGCAATTTTGGATAGGTTAGAATAAATTGAGTTTTTACTTAGAAAATTTCAACCTTTTAATTTTTTGACCTTTTGGGCTTCTTGCAGATTTTTGACCATGTTAGAGTTCAAGAAAACATGAATGAGGTCTTTAGAGCTTTTGTAGAGGACTTCTTGGGATTTCCAGAATGGTATTATCTGTCCAAATTCCAATTGGTTTGGGCCTCCAAACATTGCTTCAATGTTAGGGTCGAAAAGCTAGGTCAAATCCTAATCGGATTAAAATTCTACACAAACACTGAATCTTTAAAATGACATAACTTGAGCTTCTGATATCTAAATTGAGTGATTCAAAAGCCTAAATTCATCTACCAATTCTGAAATACAATTCTTGAGAAGGGTCTGAAGCCCAAAAGGCTTTTTATCTAACCCAAAATGGGCTCATAATTGACGAGAGTGTAGGAAGCCTTAATTATTTGGCTAATTTGGATTCTTTGTTGGGGGCTATTTAAGGTCTTGATCCAAGCTCGAGAAGGGAGGACGTCCAGGAAGAAAAAAAGGCAGAGAAGCACATCTAAGAGGAGAAAAAAGCATCATTTAAATATTTTCTTTTCTTCTTATGTTCTTTCTCTCATTATGTGTAGCTAAACTTTAGTTTTCCGGTAGAAGGATATTTTGAAGCCATGGTGAAGAATACTGTGAGATCTTTTTGAGTTTATTTGCAATCTAATTTTCCCTTGAATATTCATGTATCTTCTGATTTTAATGTCTATGATTGTGTGTTTTGATTGCATAAACGACCGCTATTCAATTCTTGACGCATGATCAATTGCTAGTTTGAATACGAAATCCGTAATTGTTTTGTCTTTCTTACATAAGTAACAACTAGAGTTGATGATTATAGACAAGTTTTTGTTCAATTTCTAGGGAGTACATGTGGTGAATTAAATAAACTGAGCTTGTGTATTTATTGTTTAGATTTGGTCTTGTTTCCATAAAGTTTAATGCTACATTTGAATTAAATTCTAGAGAGCTTGTTCTAGGGTTGTTTGAAGGTAAGGGTTAATTAAAGAGGTTGTTTTAATTAACTAAGAAGTAAAGGAAACATTGAATGAACAGAGCTTGTTGTTCTTTCTAAGGCCAAGTATTCAAGGAAAATTAGTGACTTTGGCATCAATGATCAATGTCATAACCATTAGTGGATAAACCCTTCTACTAGAAGCGTTTTTATTGATTACTTTAATCTTTTTACATTATGATTTGCCTTATTAATTTAGAATAATATTCTGTTCTTAATTGGTTAAATTTTAAAATTCAAACCCCCAATTGTTTCTTCTATTTATTTTAAGTTTTCAAAGGAATAGATCTAACCAATCCCTATGGATACGAGCTTGCTCATCACTATCACAATTTACATTTTTAAGAGCAAAAATTTATTATTTGTTGGATTCGACACCTATCAAATTTTTGGTGCCATTGCCGGGGGTTGGTGTCAAATAAATTTATTCTTTTTATTTTAATATTTTTTATTTTATGCCTCGTTCTTCTCGTACAGGTGAACTCCAATACGATCTTAAGGTCGAGAAGAAAGCTCAAAGGTTCATAAAGGAAGCTAAATTGCGCAAACAAGTATCTTCATCTTCGTCCCCCAGATTGGATTTGGCAGTGGACTCGATTGATTCATCTAACAATACTAAAACAGAACAAGAGATGGCCAACACAGAAAGAACCTTAAGGGAATTGGCTACACGAAATGAAAACCAACAGCTGCTTTGCATTCAGTATCCAGGTTTAGAGGTGGATTTTCAATTAAAATCTGGCTTGATCCATTTGCTCCTTAAATTCCATGCTGCAAGAACGAAGATCCCCACAAGCATCTAAAGGAATTCCACGTGGTGTGTTCAAGCCTAAAAGCACAAAGAGTGACTGAAGAACATATCAAATTACGTGTTTTTCCATTCTCACTGGCCGATACAACAAAGGATTGGTTGTTTTACTTACCTCCAGATTACATAACTACATGGATAAGGATGGTCAGACTATTTCTTGATAAGTTTTTCCCTGCTTCACGAGCTGTTAGCATCAGAAGAGAGATATGTGGAATAAAGCAGAAAAATAAAGAAACCCTTCACAAGTATTTGGAAAGATTTAAACAATTGTGTGCCAACTGTCCTCAATATGGAATTTCTGAACAGCTCTTCATTTAGTATTTCTATGAAGGGCTACTACCTATGGAGAGGAAAATGATGGATGCGGCTAATGGAGGTGCTATAGTGAATAAAACCCCTAATGCAGCTAGTGTAACACCCGAGAATTTCTAAAGGACTCAAGAGTAAATTATCTTGGGGCAAAAATAGAATTTATGGATAAATTGAGGTTGTAGGGTAATTTCTTACCACTTATGAATGACTGAATCGACTGCAAGGAGTGCCTTGGAGTCGAGATGTCTAAGGAAATCAATATGGTATTGATGAGTATGTCGAGGCATGATTTATGGCATCGAAAGAAATTGGATCAGAAACCATTTTCGGTACAGCTAAAATACAACTATGATTTAGGCTGCAAAACTAAATTATTGTAGGGGACTTCCGGGAAGTTAACATAACCTTGAGGAGCTTCATAATTGGTATGTAGAACAACCCTTCAGGGGTTTCAGGAAGAAACAAAAGGGTTTACGACCAAAATGAAGATTTAGGCCTAAGTGTAGTTTCCTAAAATTGCCAAATGGAGGTTGAAATGACGTTTTTTTCAGAATCTTCAGGGATGAAATGAAAGTTTTAGGACTTGAGGGTCGTGATGGCAATTATGAAAAGTTCAGGGGCTTTATGAAAAAGGGCCAAAGTGTGAAAGTCCAAACTAGAGGGGTAAAAGTGTAATAAAGCAAAAATATTGGCAATGGGAAACCGACCAGGCCTCTGTTGGTTGTTGATCGTCGATTTCGGCCACGGGGAACCCAAGGGGGGTGGTCGGGGATGTGTCTAGGCTAAGCTTTGGCCAACAACAGCCACTGGGGTGGTTGGATTTTCAAGAAAATCAATTGAAAAGTTGGTCAATTTGTCGAAGCTCTGCAAATCGCTTTTATGGTCGGGTAAGGTTGTTTCTAGGTCCATCTAAGGGTGGTAGAGACACCTAAGGGGATGGATTAAGTAACCAAGGGCATTTCAAGGCTCATTTTTTGCTATAAATAAAAAGTTGGAGCTTCAAATTGAACCCGTTTTTGAACGAATTGAGGCACGAAATTAAGGGGTTTTTTCTCCCCAAGTCGAGAGGAAGGTTTCTGGAAAGTTTGAAGCATTTTGGTGGCCATTTAAGAGGGTTTCGAAGCTTCGCTGGAGAAGGAGGCGGACGACGGGGCCGAGACTTTGGCCTGCCCGTTGAGGGCCTTCCGGTGCTTCTTTCGAGCCTCAAGGTAGGGCATCTGGATCGACTGGAAGATGACAACATGGTGGTGGAGGAAGCCAGCATCACCGGTGCACCGACGCCGGAGAAGATAACCGGTGCGTGGGCCACACGCGTTAGTCATCATGCGTAGCCCACGCACCAGCATGTGAGGGCACGTCCTTGGCTGGAAAAATGTTAAAAAAAATCCTAAAATTCCTAAAAAAATTGGATCTCAAGGGTTGTGCAAAAAGTTTTGGTTTTAGCCTTCCCGGTTTCTCGATTTCTGCAACGACCAGCCTCGTTTTACGTGTAAACGAAGCTTCGAGGTAAGTTCTGGAAATTTTTTTTGAAGTTCTTAGAATATTATGAATTGTTGTGAAAAAAGATTTGAGAAAATAGTCAAGAAGGTATTTATTTGTAATTTTAGAAAGCAAAATGGGAGAAAAATTGAGGAAAAATAAAGAAATTGAGGTATTGATGCATTCGGTGAATAAATATGTTTTATAGGCTCGTTGTGCTCAAGATTAAGTGATTAGTGCAATTTTTGAGGTTTGGCAAGAAAATCGAGGTTGGACAGGCGAATCGAAGCGATGCTCATTTTTCGAGGTATTCCAAAATTTGTGCTAAAGGTGAGTGATTTTGTCCCAAGAACCTATATATGATATGATTGCTTATATTGTGCATATTCATGAAAGTTATGATCATTTTGTCATATTACATGGAAAGTTATGATTTTCACATGGTACGATATTATTGGCATATTGATACTCATGCATGGGATTAGGATGTCTCCCTAATAGTGTAGCTGTAATTTCCCAAGGGCAATTGATTGAACAACGTTAGGATTATCCTACAAAAGGGTTGGGATTTTGCTCAGGGTTCTATGCCGAGCTGGTAGGCCAGGGACGTTACACTAAGGCTTATGATTGTTTATGTTATTGCATCATGTATTCATGTATATGTTCTTAAACCCTCACTAAAAGATTCATCTTCTAATCGGGTTATGCCCCTAGAACATTCAAACGTTCTAGTTGAGACTTGCAGCTTAGGCAAGGAGGTGGTTGAGATATGACGGCACGAGGTGACATGTCTGATGGATTCAGAATGTTGTTCCGGTATTTTGTTTGTTCATGAAGATTCGGATATGTCTCAGATGAGTTGAGAAATGACAATGTATATTTGAGGTATCATTTGATTGCACCTAAGGTGTTTAGTTATTATCTCGGGAAACGAGTCTCCATGTATTTAAGTATTGAATATATGATGTTAAACTATGGTACAGATTCTTATATTATGATCAAAGTGAATTTGATTATGCACCATATCAGGTTTCGATTGTTGTTTCCGCATTTGTATTGATATGTTAGGGGTTTCTCTTTGAAATACGGCACTTGAGGTTTAAGAAATGTATTTTGGGAAGAGAATGTGTATTTATATATTGGGCCCCAGTATAGTGACACACTCGGGAAAAGCGGGGTGCTACAGCTAGAGATTTGATTTCCATCATGGCTGTTAACTCATAGCAATTTGGATTCAAACCAGACACCCTTTTGAGAAGGGTAAATGAGGTAAGTATGTCTTCGTTTGAAAATGAAATATCCAATCTAACTTCTCTTGTTCAGCGTTTTAGCGATAAAAAATTTTATCGCTAAAACATCAAAATTCATCGCTAAATTTTTTAACGACGAATTTAGTGACCGGAACCTTTCCGTCGCTAAAAAGGGCGTTGCTGAAATTTAGCGACGGGACTAGCGATGGAATAAGTGACGAGGGTTGTTGTAACGACCTGTTGATGGGTCTAGAGATTTTACTTGAATTTTGAATTATTATGTGTGATAAATTAGCCTCAAGAATAAAATGTTATAGAATTGTGAAGTGTTTGACTTAAGGAATTGGGTTTTTTTAAAGAAAACTTAGATTGAAACCATTTGTTTTGGATTGGGTTTTATTTAAGAATGAGATTGAGAAGCCCTTGGGCCTAAGAAAATATTTTGAGCCCATTGTGTTGGGCTAATGAAATGGGCCTTGGGCCCATGAGCATAAAGTTTTGTGTATTTTAATTAGTTAAAAAAAAAAGAATGAATTATGAAAAGTCTAATGAGGGCTTGATGTTGTTCTTTGTGTGTGTGAAAAGCAAGGGTGAATTGGGAATTTCATAAATGGTTATTAATAGAAATGGAGATATTAGTATTATGGGGTAAAGAAGAAAATGAAAAAGAAATGAAAAAGAGGTAAATGACCATAATGGGTTTAAAGGCTTGTGGTGTGTGTGCAAAGGAGAGGGGTAAAGTTGTAATTTGGCATATGGAGTTGGTGGAGGGCTGATGGGTAGCCATCCCTTCCCCCATGCTTTCTTTATTTTCTTGTCTTTTTCTCTTTCCTTCCCCCTCCTCTCCCGATCAGCCACTTCTTTCTCCTTCTTCTTCTTCCATTTTCAATCTCCATTGAAGCTTCAAAGGTGGGAGTTGCAGTAGGTTGTTCTTCTCGTTGGACCAAGCATCATCAAGGCAAGTTCCTCTTGCATTTCTTTTTGGTTATGCAAGTTCATGTTGATTCTTCTTGTTAACGCAAGTTTTGGATTCTCTTTCTCTTGGGTCAAGTTGGTTCCCTTGTCTTTGAATCTTCTATTTGATTAGAAGATCAAATCATGAGTTTATATTAATCGGTGGATTCTTTTCCCATTTCTTTAACTTTTGGTGTTTATCATTCGTGGGTCTTTTTGAGAGTTTTCGTTAGGGTTTAGTTCACCCTAAATCCTTCAAGGAATGATACTTGATTGATTAGGAATGTTAGAGAAGCAAGGTTTGGTGTATCTTGCTTGGGTTGTTGAGTTTTGTGAGTTGTCGTTGTCATTTTTAAGTTTCAGGCCCCTGTTGGTCAACCAAGCATTTCAGTCGGTCGACCAAATTTATGTTTTGTTCTTCAGTTGGTCGACCAAGTAATAATTTATGTTCTGTTAGTCGACCAAGTGTTTCAGTCGGTCGACCAAGTGATTTCAGTCGGTTGACCAAGTGGTCTGTTAGTCGACCAAGTGTTTTAGTCAGTCGACCAAGTAATAATTTATGTTCTGTTAGTCGACCAAGTGTTTTAGTCGGTAGACCAAGTAATAATTCATGTTCTGTTTGTAGGCAACCCCGCCCGGATATCCCAACCGCCCGGTCTATCCGAACGAGAGCGCCTACATAAGAGAAGAGAAACAAATACAAGACAAAAAATACCCTGGCATGCATACATATGAAAAATACAACAGCGGAAGCAAAACAATAGACATGCACGCCTACAAGTACCCTGCTGGAACAGCAGTCAAGGAGTATATAAAAATATACAGACACCTGTGCCAACGATAAATGATACAAGGAACAACCGGGCACAGTCAAAAATGAGAGTCAGAACTCCTAACAAAACATCAGAGAAAACGGGGGCAGCTAACTGTACACCCTACCGACACGGCTGGCTGCTAGGTGGCACGGTCCTCGCCCTCGACTTTAGCCTTACCCTTACCTGGAATGATGGAAAGCAAGGTGAGTCGCAAGACTCAGCAAGTTTATATAATAAGGAAGGCTGTAAACGAAACAGAAGAGAAGATCACCCCAAATATAAACCCACATGTACACACAAGTCATGTGACGCAACAACGCAACAGTGCCGCATAATAAAACATATACCGGTCCTTGGGGCCCACATAGAACACCTGGCACCCAAGTCCTATACCAACCTGCCGCTGCCCTGAAAGGCAACATAAATCACCACAAACCTGTGCGCACTGTCCCGGGTCGGTACTCTCGTCACCCGTATCCCTGCCGGTACTCCCGACAGCCGAGCCAAAGGCTCCCTCGGAACGGTACTCCCGTCCGAGAACTAATAACTATCAGTAACCATGCAATGCATATAAAATGCAAGGCGTAATGAGCACCAACGTGATACAAGGCGCCCATACATCCAGGCATCAAGCCATGCTCCGCCCACGTAGTAAATCACACGCGATGCATATGCCCGTGCTGGATGCAACCTGACCAATCTAAAATGTCCGTGATCAAGCATAACCAAATCATGATGATCCCATCATGCAGCCCGAACCCATGTGCATACCAAACCATGCAACAAAAATGAAATAATCAGGCATGCTATAATCACATAACGGTAGAGTAGGTTAGCAGTGCCTGACACCGGTCAGCGGTTAGTGACCAGGTGAGACCATCTGATGGCCTAAAATAGACCATACAACAGTTTCACCGTCACCGAACGGCTAACCCTTGCCCCCACTGCCCAACCGCTCTAGCCAATAAATAACCGAAAATCCATAATAATACCCGACAGCTAAGAACCTAGTCCCGGGTGAGTACGACATCATTCCCATAGGATTGGGGGTGATACAAACCCCCGTAGGCAACCAACGAATAATACCCTCGAAACCAAGTTAATAAATTAAATTATTAAACACACCGTTTAAATTCCATAACTTACTAACAGCCAAATCTAACGAAGGGAGGTTAAATAAATTGACATTGAAAGAATCGACAATGAGGGTATAAAGAACTTGCCTTTCCGGAGATAACCTTAGGCTCAATTTGACCAAACACGGTCAAAGTTATACAAACTGCAATATTCCAATTATAGACAAAATTAATAAAATTGGACCCCAAATGAAATTTCAACTGCAGAAAATATTAATTACTAGTTTAATTACATACCTGGATAATTAAATCAGAGATTAAACGGAGTTTAATCCGATTTTTGAAGCCCCAAAATTCTCAGATTTACGTCGCACGCACTGCTATTTTTTTCTGAAATTTTTGCTGCTGAATTCCACTCAAAACACGCCCGAAATCGGGCTAAATCTCGCGCAAAAAGGGGGCAAGGGGGCGGCACCACGTGGCAGCGCTGGAGCGGCTGCTGGGGAGGCCACCGCCTCCTTCGAAACGACGTCGTTTCGACGTCCTTGGGTTGATTAAATCAGCCCAAAAATCCACCCCTCGCGCACGCCTGCCCGCGGACTCGAAGCCGCGTCCGGCTGGCCGCCTCGCGCACGAACCGCCCGCGCCCACGTTCACATCTAACCTATATATGTTTTAAGTTATATTTAATGTGACTTTTTCCCTCTTTTGCGATTCACGCCAGCACCCCACAACTTCCATTAATCACACAATCACCCCCTATAATAATTACAGAAATGCCCGAACTTTCTAAAAATCACACAAATTAATTTATTTTAATTTTTTTTAAAATCCCAGAAATTCCTAAAATAACAAAATTAATTATCCTAACTTCTTATTTCCATAAAATCATATAATTAAATTTTTATTTAATCCCAACAACTTATTTTAATAATTCTTTTAAATCCAATTACCCCAAAATTAATTTAATTACCATATACGGGCGTTACACTGTTAGTCGACCAAGTGTTTCAGTCGGTCGACCAAGCGATTTCAGTCGGTCGACCAAGTGATAATTTAAGCTTCTGTTAGTCGACCAAGTCTTTTTACTCGGTCGACCAAGCCCCTATTTAGCTGACTAACTCTTCTTCATCGGTTGACTAAGTCTTCAGTCGGTTGACTAACTCTTTAATTCGGTCAACCAATAGAATGGATTAATTCTTTCTTTTTGGTTCGATTCTTTCCTAATGCTTGAAATTCTTCCCCAAAGCTCTTGCGATGTTTTAGTTGGCTTTGAAATCATCTCGTGGATATATAGGTGTTCCAAAAATGGGGAAGTTAATTAATGGTGAGAATTAAAAATGAAAATCATGAATTGTTAATGGTGAATTCATGTAATTAAGTTATTTGACCTTGAGAAATTGATCCCAACAAATAATGCTAAACCATGTGATGAAAATATCATTGGCTCATGTGAGGATATAATCTTGAAATGGCTAAATGTGCATGATGATTATGAGGAATATTGCTAATAATGAAGCATGTTTGATATGTTTACTTGAAACCTACATGAGCATTACATGATATTATTATTAATTGCGCACTTATTATTTTGCGCGGCGGCTATGTACCGCGAGATGAGAAAAGGATATCCTAAAGAACGCCTGACTTGGGTAAGGTGGCCATAAACGTAGTAGGTGATGCTCAAGCCAAATGAATGGCTAAATGAATTGTCTATGTATATTTATGCATGCATGTGAATGAAAGGCCTTTAAAGGCCGATATACTACATGGAGAATTATGTATTTTGAGAAATGAAATAATGCACGAAGTGCGTAATGATAAAGGTATGGAATTGGTAATAATGATGGGATTTAATGGGAATGCTACTCGTACTTGGGAAGTTGGGTCTATTCCACGTTGGTTTACCCATGTCTTGACTCTATTGCTTCATGTGTTGTAATACATACTTGCTAAGCCTTGTGGCTCACCTTGTTTATTCATATCATTTTAGGTAAGGGAAAAGCAATTGCTGAGGGCGAGTCCAGTAAGACTAGAGCCCAGGTCTAGTGTGTACAGAGATACCCCAGCCGAAAAGGTTCAGGGGAGTGATTTGTCTTGAGGGCATGTGGAGTGAGACTTATTTTGTAAATGATAATTGCCCTTATATTTTGATTGTGTGGCCTTGAGCTTAAAGAATTATGTAAGTTAAATCGCCATTGGAAATGCTTTCTTTTGGCTCCTGATGATTAGTGAGCAAGTAAAAAAAAAAAATTTAAATATTGATGTTTAATTTGAGTTTGGTTTCTGTATCCATTTATGTGACGACCTCCTTTAGGATTTTCCTATGCTAGCGGGATTATCCGGGAGAGGGCCTTTACAGTTGTACCCGTTGCTAATCAACGACAGAATTAGCGATGGGTTGACCCTGTCGCTAAATTTTAATTTTTTTTATTAAATTTTATTTATTTATTTTTATTTTTTAGTGACGGGGTTAAGCCCGTTGCTAAATTTTAATTAATTAATTTATTTATTTATTTATTTTTTTAGCGACCGGTTTGAGCCCATCGTTAAATTTTAATTTTTAGCGATGAGGTTGAACCCTTCGCTAAATTTTAATTTTTTTTATTTTAATTTTTAGCGACGGGATTGACCCCGTCACTAATTCTATCGCTAAATTCAACCCAAAAATTCAAAATTCAATGCGCGCCAGCCAGGCCCCCGCCTCCCCTCATTTGCGCCACGTGGCTGCGCCTCTACTAGCCACATGGCAGCTATGGGATATTATTCCCAGCTATTATCTTTGCTCTTTACCGGATTTGAACCCCCTAGAAGCCTTATTGTTTATTGATGTATATAAAATATATTTATAGTAGTCTCTTTTAAATATTTCAGAATTATATTTATACACCAAAAATTTTTAAACTTATTTAATGATATTAATTTTAATATTAATATTAGTAAAGGGAAATGAATATTAATTTTAATTTTAATTTTAATTTTATTTCATTATTAATTCAAATAAAATTTTATTAATTATTATATTAGTAGTGAAAAATTATGTTTTTATTTTGATTTTAATTTGTAATATATTTAAAAATTATTAGTTTAATTTTTACTAATATTAATATTTGCAGTGAAAAATTACGTTTTTTTTTTTTAATTTCTTAGCGATGAGTGTACCCGTCGCTAAATTTGAATTTTTTTTATTTTTTTATTTTTATTTTTTAGTGACGGGGTTATCCCATCACCAAATTTTAATTCGTTATTTAATTATTTTTTATTTTTTAGCAACGAAGATCCCCCATCGCTAAATTTTGTTTTTTTTATTTTTTTATATTTTAGTGATGGGTGTATCCCGTCGCTAAATTTTAATTTTTTTATTTAAATTTTTTATTTCATTTTATTTAAATTCTTTTTATCTAAATTTTTTTATTTTTTAACGAATGGATTGGCCCCGTCGCTAAATTTTAATTTTTTTAATTTAATTTTTATTTAATTTTTTAGCGACGAGGTTGACCCCGTCACTAAATTTAAATTATTTATTTATTTATTTTTATTTTTTAGCAGCGGGAGTATCCCATTGCTAAATTTTAATTTTTTATTTAATTATTTTTTATTTTTTAGCCACGGGAATCCCTCCATCGCTAAATTTTAGTTTTTTTATTTAATTTTTTAGTGACAGGTGTACCTCGTCGCTAAACTTTGATTTTTTTATTTAAATTTTATATATTTTTTATTTAATTTTTTATCTAAATTTTAATTTTTATTTAATTTTTTTATTTTTTAGCTACGAGAATGGCCTCGTCGCTAAATTTTAATTTTATTTTATTTTTATTTTTTAGTGACGAGGTAAATTTTAATTCTTTATTTAATTACTTTTTATTTTTTAGCGACAGGAATCTCCCGTCGCTAAATTTTAATTTTTTTATTTAATTTTTTAGCGACGGACGTACCCTATCGCTAAACTTTAATTAATTTATTTTTTTTTTATTTAAATTCTTTTTATCTAAATTTTAATTTTTATTTATTTATTTTTATTTTTTAGCTACGAGATTGGCTTCATCGCTAAATTTTTTATTTTCATTTTTTTTATTTTTAGGTATAGGTTGACTTGTTGCTAAATTTTAATTTTTTTTATTTATTTTTATTTAATCTTTTTTAATTTTTAGTGACGGGGTTGACCCCATCGCTAAATTTTAATTTTTTTATTTTCTTGGTGATAAGATTACGCCCGTCACTAAATTTTAATTTTTTTATTTAATGCTTTTTAGTTTTAGTGACGGGGTTTCTGTCACTAAATTAAAAAAATTAACGACGAAAATTTTGTCTCTATTCGTCGCGAATTAGCGACGAAATAATTCCGTCACTAAATTCTATCGCTAAAATGCATTTTTCTTGTAGTGATTGATATGATGGGGGTTTCTCTTTGAAATACAACACTTGAGGTTTAAGAAATGTATTTTGGGAAGAGAATGTGTATTTATATGTTAGGCCCAAGCATAGTGACACACTGTTCATGGTTTTATATAATCCACGAATAACACGCAAGTATACGCGGTCAAGACAAGTAAAGTGATGAATAAGTTATCGTTCCCACGGAGATTGGTTACTAACCTTTTTAATACTAAAATTATTCACAATTAACTATATTTGGATAATTGATTAATTAAGATAATTAATTAATATATAACTAACAATTAAATAAGAATTAAAAATCAATTGATTAAGACCTAGGGTTTTCTAAATTCACCTAGCATCACACATCAATTCAAAAGGTAAGTTCCAATTAGGAGTAGCAATAATAGGTGCAGAAGTTAATTTTTCTTTAAGAACTAGAAAGGCATTCATGCATGCAGTATCGAAAACAAATGGCACATCTTTTTCAAGCAAGTTGCACAAGGGTTTAGAGATCTTAGAAAAATCTTTGATGAACCTCCTGTAGAAACCTGCGTGGCCTAGAAAACTTCTTATTCCTTTAACAGATGTAGGAGGTGGTAACTTGGCAATTATGTTAGTTTTGGCACGATCAGCTTCAATACCTCTTGAAGAAATTTTATGGCCAAGTACCACACCCTCTCTAACCATAAAGTGGCATTTTTCCCAATTTAGCACAAGGTTAGTGTCTTCACATCTATGCAAAACAAGTTTTAAGTTAGCCAAGCATAAATCAAATGAATCACCAAACACAGAAAAATCATCCATAAACACCTTAATAAACTTTTCAATCATGTCAGAAAATATGGCCATCATACATCATTGGAAAGTAGCAGGTGCATTACATAAACCAAATTGCATTCGTCTAAAAGCAAAAGTCCTATAAGGGCAAGTAAAAGTGGTATTTTCTTGGTCCTCAGGGGCAATAGCAATTTGATTATAGCCAGAATAACCATCTAGGAAACAATGAAAGGTAGAGGAAAGTGATATTTCCTTGTGGCCTTATTAAGTTTCCTATAATCCATGCAAATCCTCCAACCGGTTACAGTCCTAGTGGGAATTAATTCATTGTTTTCATTTTGCACTACAATCATCCCACCTTTCTTAGGAACACATTGAATAGGACTAACCCATGAGCTATCAGAAATAGGGTAAATTATGCCATTGTCTAACCATTTAATTATCTCTTTCTTTACCACTTCTTTCATGATAGGGTTTAATCGTCTTTGTGCATCAATAGTTGGTTTACAATTTTCCTCCAAATTAATCTTATGCATGCAAATTGAAGGGCTAATTCCTTTCATACCAGATAACGTCCAACCTATAGCCTTCTTATGCTCTCTAAGGATCCTAAGCAATTTCTCTACTTGTTCCTCATTCAAATCAGCAGATATAATCACAGGAAAAGTAGAAGATTTACCCAGAAAGACATACCTGAGATGAGAAGGCAAAGGTTTCAATTCTAAAGTAGGAATAGCTTCACTTACATCCTTACATTGCTCATGGGAGGAACTAGAAAATTTTGAACTTTTACATGGCAAAGGATCAATTTTTGTCTTCTTGGCTAGAATTTTTGGTGTAGCATCAAGTAACCTGGAACACTCCTCAACTTCATCATCAAAAGCCTCCAAATTTGTTAAGGCACTTTGGAGCAGATCATCTTCTTTAGGAATGGGGGAAACAAACATCAAAGTGTCCAACACATCCAACCTGAAACAATCATCAGCACCATTAGGAAATTTCATAGCTTTAAAGACATTAAATGTGACTTCTTGGTCTTGAACTCTCATGGTAAGTTCTCCTTTTTGAACATCAATCAAAGTCCTACCTGTAGCTAAGAAAGGTCTTCCAAGGATAATGGGAATATCCTTGTCTTCTTCCACATCTAGAACAAGAAAATCAACAAGCAAAATCAATTTTTCAACTTTAACCAAAACATCCTCAATGACTCCATATGGATACTTAATTGACCTATCAGCTAGTTGTAAGGATACTGTTGTAGGTTTAGCCTCTCCTAATCCTAATCTCTTAAAAATAGAAAAAGGCATCAAATTGATACTAGCTCCTAAGTCACACAAAACTCGACCTAAATACTAATTACCAATAGTACAAGGGATAGTAAAACTCCCTGGGTCCTTGAGCTTTGGAGGAATTTTGTTTTGAAGAATAGCACTGCACTCTTCAGTCAAAGCAATTGTCTCGTAGTCTTCTAGCCTTCTTTTTCTCCAGAGTATGTCCTTCATGAATTTAGCATAATTCGGCATCTGCTCCAATGCATCTGCAAAAGGAATATTAATATTCAATTTCTTAAAAACCTTAAGAAATTTAGAAAACTTTTTCTCTTGTTTTTGTTTTTGCAAGCACTGAGGAAACGGATGAGGTAGGTATCCAGATTTAGGGTCATATTCAGTTGGATAATTCTCCTCTTTCTTCTTCTTTTGCCTCATAGAATTTTCTCCATATGCATCAGATTTAGCCTTATTTTGGTTAACTGAAGGCACTCCTTGCTCATTTAACTCATCACCCATATCCACAAATTGCTTAAAATCTGACTGGCCTTTCATTAGCTGTTGACTTGTTTCCTTTGGATCTGATTGTGGAGCATATAAGCTGGTCAACTCATGACTTTAGTGGCTTGAAATTACTTTGCATTGTTCTTTGCCCTCTCGCTTTGGGTTTTGCTCAGTGTTGCTCAGTAATGCACCTTGTGATCGAACATTCATAGAATTTGCTAATTGCCCCAATTGGTTCTCTATATTCTTAATTGCAATTCCTTGACTTTGAATTTGTTCTGATTGATTCTGAAAAAGATTTGCAGTCTGCTCCATGAACTTATTTAAAGACTCCTTGACTGATTTAACCTTGTCTTGCACTGGATTGTTATGGAATCCTGAAAGACCATTATTCGGCCTTTGAATAGGCTGTTGAACATTCTGATTGTTGCTCCATGAAAGATTTGGATGATTTCTCCAACCCGGATTATAGAAATTCGAGTTGGGATTATTTTGCTGCTTGGTATAATTACTGACATATTGTGCAAACTCCGTGTTCAGTCCACACCTCTCCTTAAGATGATTTCCTCCACATAAATCACATGATGCCACAGTTTCTTGAGGTGTATGAATTCCACTTTGAGCTAACTGCTTAGTCAAAGCATGTACCTGAGCAGTCAAAGCAGATATTGCATCAATTTCATAGACACTTGCAGTCCTTCTTTGAGGAGTCATATCAGGATTCCATTGATAATTATTGGAAGCCATGTCTTCAAGTAAGGTGTAAGCATCATCAAATGACTTATCCATAAGTGCTCCACCTGCACCAGCATCTATGATTGTTCTCGTGTGTCCCAATAAACCATTATAAAATGTCTGTACCTGCAACCAATCGGGAATACCATGATGTGGACATCGTCGTAATAGCTCCTTGTACGTCTCCCAAGCCTCATACAAAGTTTATGAATCTTGTTGCATGAATGAGGTAATGTCGTTCCTCATCTTTGCAGTCTTTGCAGGTGGGAAAAATTTTGCAAAAACTTTTTGTGCCAAATCAGCCCAAGTAGTAATGGATCCCTGCGGCAATGAACTCAACCAACTCTTAGCTTTATCTCAAAGAGAAAAGGGAAAGAGCCTTAATCTCACTGCATCATCGGACACCCCATTGAACCTCAAAGTGTCACATATCTCTAGAAAATTACTGAGGTGTTGGTTGGGATCATCATTTGGAAAGCCTCCAAATTGAACAGATGTCTGAATCATCTGAATTATGGATGGTTTGATCTCAAAATTATTTGCCTGCACTGTTAGTCTCTGAATGCTCGAGCTAATCCCATCCACCTTAGGCATAGCATACTCTCTCAATTTTTTATGTTCTTCTTGCTGAGCCATTAGTTCCTTTTCGCCTTCACTTGATAATTTGACTTAATCTAAATGGCTAGATTCACCTCTCTTTGCTTTTCTTAAACGAGAAATAGTTTGCTCAATTTCCAAGTCAAGTGGAATAGATTCAATGCCCTTGGATCTTGTGTTCATGTACTAGCCCATTTCCCTGCATGAGTAAAAAAAGACAAAATAAATAAATAAATAAAAGGTCCAAATTATAATTAATTGCAATTGGTATTAATATTAAAAGAAATAGTAAACACAATCCCCGGCAACGGTGCCAAAAACTTGTTCGTGATTTTATATAATCCACGAATAACACGCAAGTATACGCGGTCAAGACAAGTAAAGTGATGAATAAGTTATCATTCCCACAGAGATTGGTTACTAACCTTTTAAATACTAAAATTATTCACAATTAACTATATTTGGATAATTGATTAATTAATATAATTAATTAATATATAACTAACAATTAAATAAGAATTAAAAATCAATTGATTAAGACCTAGGGTTTTCTAAATTCACCTAGCAAATTCACTTTATCAAATTACCTCAATTTTTGGTTGATTAGATTACGAACTATATCAATGGAGCACTCTAATTTATTTGTTAGCCTATGTCTAGGTCTAATAAATTTATTCAACTAACCTAACTCACTATATGTCTATGTGAATTAGATTTAGAAAACACATTAAGAATAAGTACTTATTATATGAAAATATTCATTACAAATATAATCACAACACTACAAAAAAATTGATTTTTAGCGGCGATTTTTTAGCGGCGATTTCTAAAACCGCCGCAAAAAATGAAATTTTGCGACGGCTTGCAAACCGCCGCAAAATACTATTTTAGCAGCGGTTTTTTTTACATTTTGCGGCGATTTTCAAAAAATCGCGGCTAAATTTAGAAAATAATTAAATAATTAAAAAATAAAATTTAATTTAGCGGCGCTTTCTGAAAAACCGCCGCTAAATTCAAAAATTATTAAATAATTTAAAATTAAAATTAAATTAATATTTGCCACGGTTTTAAAAACCGCCACAAAATTCATTAAAAAAATGTAATTTAGCGACGGTTTCTGAAAAACCGCCGCTAAATTCAAAAATTATTAAATAATTTAAAATTAAAATTAAATTAATATTTGCCGTGGTTTTCAAAACCGCTGCAAAATTCATTAAAAAATTTAATTTAGCGGCGGTTTCTGAAAAACTGCCGCTAAATTCAAAAATTATTAAATAATTTAAAATTAAAATTAGATTAATATTTGCGGCGATTTTCAAAACCGCCGCAAAATTCATTAAAAAAATTAATTTAGCGGCGGTTTCTGAAAAATCGCCGCTAAATTCAAAAATTATTAAATAATTTAAAATTAAAATTAAATTAATATTTTAATTTAAAATAAAAAAAATTAATTTAGCGGCGGTTTCTCAGAAACCGCTACTAAATTAAAAGATAATTAAATAATTTATAATTAAAATTAAATTAATATTTGCGGCGATTTTTCAAAATCGTCGCAAAATTCATTAAAATATTTAATTTAGTTTTCAAAAAAGAAATTTTCCTCCAAAACTTGCATTAATAATTTACAATTAATATTTATTGTATTAATAATTTATATTTTATAATTTGCATTAATAATTTAAAATTTTCAATTGCTTTGAAATAATAAGTAGTAATAAAATTTTTCTCCAGAATTTGCATTAATGATTTACATTTAATACTTATTGCATTAATAATTTACATTTTGTAATTTGCATCTTTATATATATAAAAGAAGGATAATTTTCAAAAAGAAATTTTCCTCCAAAACTTGCATTAATGATTTACAAATAATACTTATTGCATTAATAATTTGTATTTTGTAATTTGCATTAATAATTTAAAATTTTCAATTGTTTTGAAATAATAAATAGTAATAAAATTTTCTCCCAAATTAATGATTTGCATTTAGTACTTATTGCATTAATAATTTACATTTTGTAATTTGCAGCTTTATATATATAAAAGTAGGATAGTCTTCAAAAAAGAAATTTCCCCCCAAAACTTGTATTAATGATTTACAAATAATACTTATTGTATTAATAATTTATATTTTATAATTTGCATCTTTATATATATAAAAGAAGGATAGTCTTTAAAAAAGAAATTTCCCCCCAAAACTTGCATTAATGAATTACAAATAATACTTATTGCATTAATAATTTGTATTTTGTAATTTGCATCTTTATATATATAAAAGAAGGATAGTCTTCAAAAAAGAAATTTCCCCCCAAAACTTGCATTAATGATTTACAAATAATACTTATTGCATTAATAATTTGTATTTTGTAATTTGCATTAATAATTTAAAATTTTCAATTGTTTTGAAATAATAAATAGTAATAAAATTTTCTCCCAAATTAATGATTTGCATTTAGTACTTATTGCATTAATAATTTACATTTTGTAATTTGCAGCTTTATATATATAAAAGTAGGATAGTCTTCAAAAAAGAAATTTTCCCCCAAAACTTGTATTAATGATTTACAAATAATACTTATTGTATTAATAATTTATATTTTGTAATTTGCATCTTTATATATATAAAAGAATGATAGTCTTTAAAAAAGAAATTTCCCCCCAAAACTTGCATTAATGAATTACAAATAATACTTATTGCATTAATAATTTGTATTTTGTAATTTGCATCTTTATATATATAAAAGAAGGATAGTCTTCAAAAAAGAAATTTCCCCCCAAAACTTGCATTAATGATTTACAAATAATACTTATTGCATTAATAATTTGTATTTTGTAATTTGCATTAATAATTTAAAATTTTCAATTGTTTTGAAATAATAAATAGTAATAAATTTTTCTCCCAAATTAATGATTTGCATTTAGTACTTATTGCATTAATAATTTACATTTTGTAATTTGCATTTTTATATAAATAAAAGTAGGATGGTCTTCAAAAAAGAAATTTCCCCTCAAAACTTGCATTAATGATTTACAAATAATACTTATTGTATTAATAATTTATATTTTGTAATTTGCATCTTTATATATATAAAAGAAGGATAGTCTTTAAAAAAGAAATTTCCCCCCAAAACTTGCATTAATGATTTACAAATAATACTTATTGCATTAATAATTTGTATTTTGCAATTTGCATCTTTATATATATAAAAGAAGGATAGTCTTCAAAAAAGAAATTTCCCCCCAAAACTTGCATTAATGATTTACAAATAATACTTATTGCATTAATAATTTGTATTTTGTAATTTGCATTAATAATTTAAAATTTTCAATTGTTTTGAAATAATAAATAGTAATAAAATTTTCTCCCAAATTAATGATTTGCATTTAGTACTTATTGCATTAATAATTTACATTTTGTAATTTGCATCTTTATATAAATAAAAGTAGGATGGTCTTCAAAAAAGAAATTTCCCCTCAAAACTTGCATTAATGATTTACAAATAATACTTATTGCATTAATAATTTGTATTTTGTAATTTGCATTAATAATTTAAAATTTTCAATTGTTTTGAAATAATAAATAGTAATAAAATTTTCCCCCAAATTAATGATTTGGGTTTAGTACTTATTGCATTAATAATTTACATTTTGTAATTTGCATCTTTACATATATAAAAATAGGATAGTCTTCAAAAAAGAAATTTTCCTCCAAAATTTGCATTAATGATTTACAATTAATACTGATTGAATTAATAATTTGTATTTTGTAATTTGCATTAATAATTTAAATCTTTCAATTGCTTTGAAATAATAAGTAGTAATAAAATTTTCCCCCAAAACTTGCATTTAATACTTATTACATTAATAATTTACATTTTGTAATTTGCATTAATAATTTAAATCTTCCAATTGTTTCGAAATAATATATACTAATTATGTAAAATTAATAATAAATTTTAAATATACAAGTTTTTCAATGCTAATTGTTTTCTATTAAATTTGCATGAATTTTATGAGAAATATTAATAGACAACTTAAACTAATATTAAGTCATAGAAAAGTATCTATTTATTTAATATATTATTTTTATATCTTTATTCTATGTATATTTATATAATAATAAAATCTGATAGTCAAATAAAATATTTTGTCAAATGTCAATTATTAGGGTTGTCAAGTATTAGAGTTTTTCAATGCTAATTAATATTTAAGGTATCACATTTTTAAGACTATGGAAGAAATCAAAATTCATTTTTTTAAAATTTTGTTATTATTGAAAAAACTTATTCTTACTCATATTTAAGAGTTTTAATTTATATTTATAATTATAATATAATAAATAGAAAATAACGAACGTCTTTAAGTGGAAATATTATAGATTTTATAATATTTATTTATAAATAAATATAATATAATAAAAAAATTTATAAGTATATTGAATTAAAAGTGTTCTCCATTAGCATATTGAATAGTGAATAATTAAGTAAACTTAAATTTTTTTAATATGATTAAAGATTAAAAAAATTATAATTATCAATTTAGTTAAAATTATTTAAAATAATAAATTTATTTTTTTATTTTTAAATTAAACTCTCCCATATATCACGCGGGTTCACCACTAGTTAACTAAAAATTTAATTTAAAAAAATAAAAATAAAAATAAATTTAACAAAATTTTAATAATTTTAAAATATATATAATTTTTTTATTTTTAATAAATTAATTTAGTTAATTTAATTCAATTAATTTATTTTTAATTTATTCCTTTATTCTTTTAAAAAATGATAAATTAATTAATGTTTTTCTTTCTATATTAAAAAATATAAAATATAATTCTGAAAAATAGTGGTATATAATTTATATATGTAATTATATAACAAGGGAAGTTGGTAGATCAGGCGGTTTCAAGCATGCAATGGCATAGGGGAGGTTGTGGGTTCGAAACTGGGGAAGGGGGGAGGCAGGAAATTTCCTCGCCACGTGGTGTGCGAATATGCGGCCACGTGGCTGGGCGGGTGGGCAACCGTGTGGGCGCGGGTGAGAGAGTAAAATTTTTAATTTTAGCGGCGGTTTTAGAAACCGCCGCTAAAATTTAAATTTTTAATTTTTTTAAAATTTTAATTTTTTTTAATTTTTGTGGCGGTTGAAAAACCGCCGCTAAAATAAAAAATTTTAATTTTTTTTAATTTTAGCGACGGTTTTTAAAACCGCCGCTAAAATTAAAAAAACTGCCGCTAAATCACTGATTTTGCGACGGTTTTAAAACTGCCGCAAAATTAGTGATTTAGCGGCAGTTATTCCAGCGGTTGGTCAAAATCGTCGCTAAATGCTCCACGACGGCTCGTTTA